>NW_020954575.1:17417750-17673319 GCF_900497805.2 Vombatus ursinus | reverse complement strand
GATAGATAGATAGATAGATAGATAGATAGATAGATAGATAGATAGATGGCACAGGGTGAGTTGAAGAGGAAGGGGTAATATCTGGAGAATAAAATTAAGGAGTGAGAGAGGATTATACTGGGAGAAGGAGAAGGGGAGAGGTAGAATGGAGTTAATTATCTCACATAAAACAGACAAGAAAAGGCTTTTACAATAGAGGTGAAACAGGGGAAGGTGAGAGGGAATGAGTGAATCTTATTGTCATCAGATTTGGCTTAAGGAGGGAATAACATACACACTCAACTGGTATGGAAAGCTATCTTACCCTACAGGAAAATAGGGGGGAAGGGGACAAGAAAGCAGGGGGATGATAGAGGGGAAAGCAGATTGGGGGAGGGGTAATCAGAAACAAACACTTCTAAGGAGGGACAGGGTCAAAAGAGAGAATAGAATAAATAGGGGGGCAGGATAGGATTAAAGGAAATATACTTAGTTTTTCACAACATGACTACTATGGAAGTGTTTTGCATGACTACACATGTATAACCTGTATCAAGTTGCTTGCCTTCTCAATGAGGGTGGGTGGGAAGGGAAGAAGGGAGAAAAATTGGAACCCAAAGTTTTAAAAACAAATGTTAAAAAATTGTTTTCACATGCAACTGGAAAATAAGATATACAGGCAATGGGATATAGAAATCTATCCTGCCCTATAGGAAAATTGAAGGGGAAGGGGAGAAGAGAAGGCAGGGGAGAAAGACGGGAGGGCAGATTAGGGGAAGGGGTATTCAGAATGCATGCCATCTTGGGGTGGGAGGAGGGACAAGATGGGGAGAAAATTTGGAGCTCAAAATCTTGTGGAAGTGAATGTTGAGAACTAAAAATAAATAAATTAATAATATTTTTTAAAAAAAAGAAATTATCAAGGAAAACTGCCCTAATATTCTAGAACCAGAGGGTAAAATAGAAATTGAAAGAATCCACTGATCATCTCCTGAAAGAGATCCCCAAAGGAAAACTCCTAGGAATATTGTAACCAAATTCCAGAGTTCCCAGGTCAAGGAGAAAATATTGCAAGCAGCCAGAAAGAAACAATTCAAGTATTGTGGAAACACAATCAGGATAACACAAGATTTAGTGACTTCTACATTAAGGGAATGCAGGGCTTGGAATATAATATTCCAGAGGGCAAAGGAGATAGGATTACAGCCATAAGGGACTTATTAAGGTTGAACTATTTACATTCCTACATGGGAAGATGATATTTGTAACTCATGAGACCTTTGTCAGTATTAGGGCAGTTGGTGGGGAAAGAATTGTATGTATAGATAGATTGATAGATAGAGGGCACAGGGTGAGTTGAAGAGGAAGCGGTGATATCTGGAGAATAAAATTAAGTGTGAGAGAGGATTATACTGGGAGAAGGAGAAAGGAAGAGGTAGAATGGGGTAAATTATCTCACATGAAATAGACAAGAAAAGGCTTTTACAGTGGAGGAGAAGAGGGGGAAGGTGAGAGGGAATGAGTGAATCTTATTCTCATCAGATTTGGCTTAAGGAGGGAATAACATACACACTTAATTGGGTATGGAAAGCTATCTTACCCTACAGGAAAATAGGGGGGAAGGGGACAAGAAAGCAGGGGGATGATAGAGGGGAAAGCAGATTGGGGGAGGGGTAATCAGAAACAAACACTTCTAAGGAGGGACAGGGTCAAAAGAGAGAATAGAATAAATAGGGGGTGAAATAGGATGAAGGGAAATGTACTTAGTTTTCCATAACATGACTACTATGGAAGTGTTTTGCATGACTACACATGTATAACCTGTATCAAGTTGCCTGCCTTCTCAATGAGGGTGAGTGGGGAAGGAAAAGGAAGAAAAATTGGAACCCAAAGTTTTAAAAACAAATGTTAAAAAATTGTTTTCACATGCAACTGGAAAATAATATATACAGGCAATGGAGTATCGAAATCTATCCTGCCCTACAGGAAAATAGAAGAGGAAGGGGGTAAGAGAAGGGGGGGAGATAGAAGGGAGGGCAGATTAGGGGAAAGGGTATTCAGAATGCACACTGTCTTGGGGTGGGGGAGGGACGAGATGGGGAGAAAATTTGGAACTCAAAATCTTGTGGAAGTGAATGTTGAAAACTAAAAATAAATAAATAAATGGACAAAAAAATTCTTCTGGTTCTGCTCACTTCACTTAGCATCAGTTCATGTAAATCTTTCCAGGTTTTTCTGAAGTCTGTCTGCTCATCATTTCTTATGGAACAATAGTATTCCATTACATTCATATACCACAACTTCTTCAACCTTCCCCAACTGATAGACATCCCCTCGATTTCCAATTCTTGGCCACCACAAAAAGAGCTACTATAAATATTTTTGTACATGTGGGTCCTTTTTCCATTTTTATGACCTCATTGGAATATGAACCTAGAAGTGGTATTGCTGTACTGCTGTACAGTTTTATAGGCCTTTGGACTATAGTTCCAAATTGCTCTCCAGAATGGTTGGATCAGTTCACATCAGTCACAACTCCACCAACAATGCATTAGTGTTCCAATTTTCCCACATCTTCTCCAACATTTATCATTTTCCTGTTTTGTCATGTTGGCCAATCTGATAGGTGTGATGTGGTACCTCAGAGACATTTTGATTTGCAGTTCTCTAATCAATAGTGCCTCAAGTCTCTCCCTACTCCAATTCATCCCCCATTCAGCGAGTAAAGTGATTTTCCTAAAATATGAGTCTGACCATGTCACACACCCCACAGACACACACACATTCCACCCCACCACCACCATTTAATAAACTGCAGTGGCTCTCTATCACCTCCAAGAGCAAATACAAAATATTTTTCACAACCTAGTCCCCTTCTACCTTTCCAATCTTCTTTTACCTTCCTCCCTGCCCCATACTCTTTGATCCAGTGACATTGGCCTGGCTGTTCCATGAATACACTCTTCATCTCTCAGCTCTGGGCATTTTCTCTGGCTGTCCCCCATGTCTGGAACTCTGTCCTTCTTCATTTCCTACTGGCTTCCCTGGTTTTCTTTCAGTCTCAACAAAAATCAAAAATTCCATCTTCTAGAGGAAGCTTTTCCCAAGACCTCTTAATTCTAGTGCCTTCCATCTCTCAATTATTTCTTATTTATCCTATATATAGCTTGTTTGTATATGTTTGTTTACATATTGTCTCCCCCATTAGATTAAAAACTCTTTCAGGGCAGAGACTGTCTTTTGCTTCTCTTTGCATTCCCAGCACTTAGCACAGTGCAGGAAATATGGTAGGTGCTTTAAAATATTTATTGACTGACTAACTTAGATCCTTTTCAATCTGACATTCAACAACCCTAAGTTACTAGAGTGAAAGGTCATTGTGGAAAGGCTTTGTTTTCATTTAGGTCTCTGCATCTATCCCCACAGTGCCAGAACATAGTAAACACTTAATGAATGTTTATTGAATTAACTTAAGCTGGAGAGGCAGGAAATTCCTAATGAAGCTCCCACCCCACCTTTTCAAATAGATTAGTGCTTCCTTATTTCACAGCCCCAGGGAAGTGTGGGGGAATGAATAGAAATCACAGAGAATCAGGTTTGTTGTGCCAAAAGAACAAGATTTATTGGAGAAGTTATCAAAGGAGCTTGCTTACAGTTGAAAAGATGCCAAAGCTGGAAACATGATAGAAGAGACATCTTATGAGGAAAAAAAAAAAATAAGTTGCTGGACTTGGGACAGACCCCCTTGGATAATGGTTTCATTGGACAGAGTTTCAGCAGCATGATGAATTTGAGGTTTCCTCCCTGCTCTGTGCCAGGCTGAGACAGCAGGGATGCTTACAAGGGCCGCTGCTGGACATGCTCTCTGGAAGAAATGACTTTGCCATCTTTGATCTCCTCGGTGATCGTGCGGATCTGGGTGCTGACCTGGGAGCCCGTGTTACAGGGGATGCTTGGGGGACAGGGCACACGGAGCAAGGGCTTGTACTCTGTGGCACAGGGGTGGGCAGGAAGCCTGAGGAAACAGAGCCATTGGAAGGTGAATTTCACATCTAGGAACTTGGTCAAGATTCAGGTAAAATGAAAGGGACAACAACTGAGAGATTAGTAAAGGAGAAAATGGCCAGAATAAGTTTGCAGGTTATTGCTGCTTTCTTCTCATGCAAGAGGAAAGTTGGGGCTGGTAGATAGGATTATTGAAAGATTTATAGTACTGTATATGTTGAATAACAATTTTTTTCTTTGTAAAGTATAAAACCCCAGATTTCTTGAAGAACCCTCAAGAGACCTTTGAATTCATTCCTTTATAGCTTGCTCAGAAAGTATCTCATTAACTGAACTCACTCAGTTGTCTCATTTATTGGGGATTGGGTTTCACTAGGCTCGGTACTACAACTAGGATAGGACAACTGGAGCTTTTCCCAGGGTACTAACATCCATGGGCATACTTCTTGTTTTGTGTTCTTTCCCTAGGCCTAAGATCCTCTCAGAGTACCATGCATGCCTGCTGCTACTTCCCACTTCCTCATCCTCCTTTCAGCAATCATGGGCAAGGAGTGGGCTGTATTAAGGGTTCACCAGCCTGCTCTGAGTATCAGAATTTCTAGCTACTGCCCCTACCCATGAGTTTGGCCTTGCCAGTACCCTGGAACACACACTTACTTGCAGTCTTCTCCTTCCAGTAGACGGCGGTATGTGGCAATCTCTGACTCCAGCCGGGCCTTGACATCCAGGAGGACCTGATACTCCTGGTTCTGCCGCTCTAGGTCACAGCGGATCTCTGCCAGCTGAGCCTCCACATTGCCGATCATGCACTGTAGCTGGGCCAGCTGGGAACCATAACGGGCCTCTGTTTCTGCCAGAGTGGATTCCAGGGAATTTCGCTGCAAAGAGAAGATAAGGAAGTCTCATTAGTTCCATTCTAGATTGCTGGGCCTCTTTATGGCAATTCCATTGGGAAGCTCCCTGGGGACAGACTCAGTGGTCACTGAGAAGGCTACCAGTTGTTTCCTAGGAATTCTAGTCCGGACTGCTCACCATGCTGTGCTGGGTCTGCAGCTCAATCTCCAGGGCGTTGACATTGCGTTTCAGCTCAATGATCTCTGTCTGGCAGCACTGGAGCTGTTCAGAACTGGACACCACTTGTTGGTTCAATTCCTCTGTCTAAAACAGACACAAGGCATCAGGGCATGGTCAGGAGGGACAAGAGCCCTCTAAAAATCTCTCTGCTTGCCTCCCCCAGGTACCCACCTGGGTGGTGAACCAGTTCTCCACATCTCTGCGATTATTTTCCACCAGGGCCTCATATTGGCATCTCACATCATTCAAGATCTTGTTGAGGTCCACAGGTGGGGCGGCGTCCACCTCAACATTGAGCCGGTCTCCAAGCTGACTTCGAAGAATGCTGACTTCCTATAATGAGCAGAGTACCAATTAGTTCCAATTCCTAAGCCTGGTCATCTCCACTCCATAGTCCAAACAGGAATATGGTGACTTCCCATAGGGGCCCTCAGAAAGAAACTTAGAACCATGAAAATCTGGAAGACTTAGGTCTTTAGGAGTATCCAGGTGGTGTAGTAGATAGGGCACTGGGTCTAGAGTCAGGAAGACCTGAGTTTAAATCTGGCCTCAGATACTTATTAGCTAGTGACTTTGGGCAAGTCACTTAACCCATTTGTCTCAGCTTCTCAGTCTACAAAATGGGGATAATAATAGCATGTTCTTCACAGGGTTATTGTGACAATCAAGTAAGACAATAATTGTAAATCACTTAGCACATTGTCAGTGCTGAATAAATGTTAGCTATTATTATTATTATAATCCCAATTCTGACACACATTCTCTGTTACCCTGATCAGTCAGTCACTAAGCATTTAATAAGTATCTACTATGTGCCAGGCACTGTGCTAAGCTCTGGGGCTACAAAGAGAGGCAAAAGGTAGTCCCTGCCCTTGAGGAGCTCACAATTTAATAGTCAAGTAATTAACCTCTCAGTGCACTATGCAGGTCTCTTTGACTATGAATTACAGAGGAGGTACCCACCTGCTTTGGATGAGGATGCTCCTCACTAGGAGGGCCGTATGTCAATGAAACCACAAATCCCTCTCCCTATCCAGAACCACAAGATGCTGGAGCCCAAAGGGGCCTTCGGAGGTCATAGAGTCCAGTGGTTCTGAACCTTTGTTGTGTCCTGGACCCCTTTGGAAGTCTGGTAGAGCCTATGGAACCCTTCTCAGAGTCACGTTTGTTGTTAGAGGTTAGTGAAACTAAAGGCCTAATTTTTTTCTTCCCATCCCAAGTTCCCCTCTCTATAGACCTCAGGTTAAGAACCCCTGGGGTAGTTGAAGCCCCTGACTCCTTCATTCTGACATCAGCCCTTTCCTAACCTCCTCATGGTTCTTCTTAAGACAGAGCAGCTCCTCCTTCAGGGACTCAAGCTGCATCTCCAGGTCAGCCTTGAACAGGGTCAGCTCATCTAGGATCCTGCGAAGGCCGTTGATGTCAGCCTCTACCAGCTGGCGCAGGGACAGCTCAGTCTCATACCTACAATTCAAAGTGCATTTATTAAGTGACTATTGCATGCCAGGCCCAGGAAATAGCTAGATTTCATAGGAAAAGAGACTAGGTCTGTGTCTTCATTGATAGAGCTCCCAGATGAGTAAACTTCCTCTGCCAATGGAGGTCAGCAGCACCTCTGCACTTAGGGTCTTAAAGGCTACCTAGACAGCCAAGAGGTGAATGGGATTTGCCCAGAATCACATAGCCAGTATATGTGAGGGGCAAAGCTTCAACCCAGATCTTGCTGGTTCCCAGGCAGGCTATCTATCTACAACACTATAGCTGTCTCTAGCCAACATAAGGAGCCATATATTATACCAGAAATCCCTTCCCATTGTCCTTTGGCTAAAGTCTGATTTGAACATAAAAACACCGCCATATTTTTCATGTAGCTCTTCTCTCTAGACTCTAAAAGGGAGATAGTACTTCCTTTTCTCCATCCCTTTCCCAAAGGGTCTTAGTGTTTCCTACTTTGTAAATCTGTAACTACTTAGAGAGGGTGAGAGGGGTAGGAAGGGTCGTGATAGCCAGAGGAACTCTTTTTTTCAATCTACCAGCTGCCCAAGGCTGGGTATGAAGGGCAAAGTAAGAGCATTTCCCATTGAGTCCCACTCACTTAGTTCTGAAATCATCAGCAGCCAGTTTGGCATTATCAATCTGCAGAACCAGCCTGGAATTTTCAGCCTTGGTCAACAGGATCTAGAAAGCAAGAGGCACCACAGAAGTCAGGGCAAAGGACCAAGTTCCAATCCAAGCACTGCTGAGAGAGAAGAGGCCACCAGAGATAAGCCATCTTTCAGACCATAGTGTACTTCTCCCTGGGTCTTTAGTTGATCCAGCCCTGAGCCCTCCCCTGAGATTCTGAGAAAAGATAGACAGACACCCAAGAGATGATCACATCAGTTTTGGACATTCTTCAGTAATCCTCAAGGTCAACCCCAAGTCAGATATCACTTAGCCTACACTCAGTGTAGCATTGGATGCTACTCAATGGCAGGACTCAATCAATCAATCAAGAATTTAATAAGTGCTTATTAGGAACAAGACACAGTGCTAGGCACTGGAGATACAAATAGAATGAAATGAAATGAAAAATGAAAAAAGCCAATGAGATTATCCGGGAGATAGAGCCCCAAGAGCCAGGTCAACAAAAACTTATTAACCACCCACCATGTCCCAGACACCTCTGCTAAGCTCTGGTTTTCTTCTAACTCTATCTGGAAGGATAGAAGTCAGCTCCCAGCATGCCCCATACAGAAAAGAGGGCTCTATCGTAGGCACATGGCCATTTAGCGATCAGAGTTGCTTTCGTCTATTACCTTCTGCTGGAGATCCTCAATGGTCTTGAAGTAGGACTGATAATCCGGGCAGATATATGGGATCTGAGACTCATACCACTCCCGGATCTTCTTCTCCAGATCTGAGTTTTCCCTCTCCAATTGGCGCACCTTCTCCAGGTAGTTGGCCAGGCGGTCATTCAAGAATTGCATAGTCTCCTTCTCATTGCCATTGAAAACCCCATCACCAGCCCAAAAGCTATTCCCACCAAAGCCAGAGGTGTAGTATCCATTGGACAGGTAGGTGTTGGGCAGATAGCTCCCCAGGCCACAGGAGCCCAGCTTAAGAGAGGAGACTGACCCACCACCACAGGAAATACTCGGAACCCTACAAGAGCCCACAGAGCGGACAGAGGAGATCCGAGAGAAGCCACCACTGGTGCCACAGACTCCCCTGAAAGATCCAGTGGAGAATGCTGGAGCGCAGATTTGGGAAGTCATGATGTTAGGAGGAAAAAACTGCAGTTTAGTTAGCCCAACTTCTGAATTATCCTTCCTCCAGAGAGTACTTATATACACTTTCTGTTGGGTGTTGGCATGTTGGCAAATTGTCTTCTCTTGGGAAACTCTAGTCCCATTTTGGAAGGTTAATCTCATTAGTATGTAATTCTGATAACTATCCGGGATTCCTAGTCTCGTAAAAAGTGTTGAATTTGGTTTGCTAAGTCAGGACTCTATGTGGCTGTCATTCCTTAGTGGAATATGATTTTTATTGCAGCTTCAAAGAGTCATTACATCAGATCCATTAATAGGGAGTGCCTTTATGGGCTAACACACTTGGCTCCTGCCATCTCTTAGGATGCCTCAATGGACTCCATCATTGTCACTTGGTCTTCCTCTTCCCCCTACAATCCCACCTTCACCAAACTGGCATAAGAGAGATAGTGAGGTATGACAGGTAGAGAGATGAATTTAGAGTCAGAAGGATCATTCATAAACCCCCAGCTCTGTCACTTACTAGCTGTTTCAGTCCTAGTTTCCTCATATGTAAAATGGGCATAATAATGCATGTGCCTATCTCACAAAGTCGTTGCAAGGCTCAAATGAGTTGAAATATGTAAAAAGCACTTTTCAAACCTCATTGTGCTATATTATGCTGGTATTATTATTATTATGATTACTATTATGAGAGGCATCATGATAGAGTAGATAGAACTCCTTTAAAAAGCCTTTCACAGCTTGGTTCCAATCTATCCTTCCAGTGTCATTATGCACAACTCTCTTTCCCACACTCCAGAGTATAATCAAATTGGGCTTCTCTTTGCTGTCACCCATGCATTTCATCTTCAGTCTCCATGCATTTGCCCTGATAATTCCTATGCCTGACATGCACCCTTTCCTTACCTCCACCACAAAGAATTCCTTACTTGTTCCAAGATACACGACCATCTACACGATGTCTTCCTGGGTGTCTCAGCTTCTAGTTCTCTCCCTCCCAAACTGCCTTCTTTGTATTTATTCTGCATTTGCATCTATTTTTACTTGTACTTATTCTATATGTGGATATATGTGTACATATTGCCTCCTCCATGGGAAGTAAGGTCCTTTGAAAATGGGGGTTGTGGGGCAACGCAGTGAATAGAGCACCAGCCCTGGAGTCAGGGAGGAGTACCTGAGTTCAAATTCAGCCTCAGATATTTGACACTTACTAGCTGTGTGACCTTAGGCAAGTCACTTAACCCCAACTGCCGAGAGAGAGACAGACAGACAGACAGAGAGAGACAGAGAGAGACAGAGACAGAGAGAAGGAGAGAGGGAGAGAGGGAGAGAGGGAGAGAGACAGAGAGAGAGACAGAGAGAGAGAGAGAGGAGGTTGTTTCATTTTTTTTGGTTTATATGTCCCCAGGACCTAGCAAAGTACCTGGTCCATAGTAGGTGTTTAAGAAATGCTGATTGATTAATTGATTAAACACTTGTACTACCTAGCTCACAAGATCATCAAATGAAATAATTTACATGAAGTGTTTTGTCCACCTTAAAGTGCTATATCAATGGCAACTACTATTACTTTTAGAGGCAATGTTGTACAGTAGGAAGAGTACTGGACTTAGAGGCAGATGCTCAAACCCTGACTCTATACATTATCTGTGTGATGTTGTTAATGTTGTTCAACTGTGTCTGATTCTTTGTGAGCCCATTTGGGGTTTTCTTAGCAAAGATGCTGGAGTGGTTTGCCATTTCCTTCTCCAGGTCATTTTACAGATGAGGAAACTGAGGCAAACAGGATTAAGTGACTTGCCCAGGGTCATACAGATGATAAGTGTCTGAGTGCACATTTGAACTCAGGAAGATGAGTCTTCTTAACTCCAGGCCTTGTGCTCTGTCCACTGTGCCACCTAACTGTCCTATTATCTGTGTGACTCTGAGCAAATCTCTATACTTCTGTCTTCTCATCTATAAAGAGGAAATGGTTAACATCTGCACTACTTACCTCACAAAATTATTGTATAAATGAGTTTTTATTATTATTACCCATGATCCAATTGTTTTATAATTTCCTGTTGCGACCATTGAAAAGTCTATCCATGGGCAGATAGTCAGTCATAGCTTTGAAGGGATAAGGATCATGGACTTAATTTTGGGGAAGGAAGGAAAGGAGTTTTGTGGATTAACCAATCAGTCCATCAATATCAAACATCAATATCCATGAATCATAAAAACAGCAGGGTTTTCTGGGTTCCTGAGCACTTCTCTTTGCCCAGTCACAGCTGTGGCCATTACTCTTACTGGCAGATAATTCTATATTTCCCACCAGTCTCCACCATGTCCCCCTCCCCCATCTGCCTGGCACCTTCTCCCCCTACTTTTAAGCCTCTTTTGTGTATTGTCTTCCCCTCTTATATTGTAAGCACCTGGAGGACAGGAAAACTCTTTCTTTTTTTTTATTTGTATTCCCACCCTTGGGCAGCTAGGTGGTGCAGTGGATAGAGTGCTAGGCCTGGAGTCAGGAAGACCCATCTTCTTGAGTTCAAATGTGGCCTCAGACACTTATCAGCTGTGTGAGCCTGGGCAAGTCACTTAACCCTGTTCGCCTCAGTTTCCTTATCTGTAAAATGAGCTGGAAAAGGAAATGGCAAATCACTCTGGTATCTTTGCCAAGAAAAACCCAAATGAGATCACAAAGAGTCAGATATGATGGAAACAACTTAACAGTAACAATATCCCCAGCCCTTAGCACAGGGCCTGGTACTTAGTAGGCACCTAATAAATGTTAATTGACTGACTACTGAAGGACTGATATAGCCTCCTTCAGAAGAGAGTCTCCTTTCCTGACCACATCTGGTCAGAACACATCTAGCAGTATCATGCTCATTTCTAGATGCCACATTTTAGGAAGGATATGGATAAGCTAGAACATATACAAAGGATGACAAGCAGGGTGGTGAAGATCACTCAGAGCATGTTATTTGAGGATCTGCTGGAGACCTGAGGATGCTTAGCTTGGATAAAAGAAAACTTAATGGGGACTTCAAGTATCTGAAAGGCCAGCAGCTACAAGGATTTGATTTATTTTGCTGGGCCATGGAAGGCACAACAAGGAGAAATGGTTGGAAATCACCAAGAGGCAAATTTATACTTAGATTAGCAATAGCTTCCTCAACATTGTTGTTGTTGAATCATTTCAGTCATGTCTGACTCTACATGACCCCAATTTGAGGTTTTCCTGGCAAAGACACTGGTTTTCCATTTCCTTCTCCACTCATTTTACAGATGAGGAAACTGAGGCAAACAGGATGAAGTGACTTGCCCAGAGTCACACAGCTAATAAGTCTCTGAGGCTGGATTTGAACTCAGGTCTTCCCGATTCCAGGCCTGGTACTCTATCCAGTGTGCTACCTATATGCCCCACAACCCCACCATTAGAGTTTTCCAAAAGTAAAATGGGCTACCCTGGGAGATGATGGATTCTCCTCCTTGGGGGTCTTAGAGCAAAGGGTGGTGGACATTTTCCACTGCAGAAGAAATTTCTGCTTAGGTTCAATCTGGACTAGATGGACATGAACATCTGTGATGAAAGCATGCACTGCTCTCCCAGGGACATTCGGCATTCTGGATCCAGGGATTCTAAACTAGGACAGCCTGACCTCATTACCTATTGGTCCCAGAGCTGGTACTATCTTCACAGCCAGATTCCAAGGACAGTGTAAGGGGACAAATTCCCCTACTTGGCCAAAAGAAAAGCTGCCAGGCAGAGGTGGAGGGGGAAATGAAGGCCTGCGAGGAGGCAGAAAGATTGAACCTGGCTTCAGACATCAACATGAGATTTAGAGCTGCTTTTAAAAAACCATTTGCAAATGCTCACAAACTAAATGTGGTTTGCAAGTGAAGCTTTTATGGCCCATCTATGCCTTTCAAGTTGTAATTTCCCAACCCTTTTAAAGAGTTTTATAAGCTTCTCTCAGGCATTACTCAAGGACTGTAATGTCCACACCTAACCCTGTCCTGTGGGTATCTCACTAGAGCTACTCAGCTCCCCACCCAGGAAGGACCAATAAAGGGTCCAGTGGTTCTCCTTTATGACAGCTTCCTGCTCATGGGAACAGGAGAGGCCAGAGTTAACCCTTCCAATCCAGGTCTAAAGCTAGAATCAGGTTTACAGGCAGACCACTATTTAGAGGTAGAAGAGATCTTGGAAGTCATCTATCCCAATCCCCTCATTTTACTGATGAGGAAACTTGAGGCATGGAGAGGTTATATGACATACCCAGGGTCACACCACTAGTCATGTGAGGTGGGATTTGAATCCAGGGCTTTCTGATTCTAAGGGCAAAGTCCTATCCACTACACCATACTGCCTCTCAAAATTTCTCCAACAGTTCAGCCCCAGCAAGATTTTAACTAAAAATGACTGGTTTAAAAAATCAGTATTCTCATCCCTAACTTAAACCTGAGATTTATCTAGGCCCACTGTAAAGGATAAATCTTTCATAGAAAGTGTTGGCTAGCATATTATCAAATGGTATCCTTCCCTGATTGCAACGTCTTTTGCTAAGATTCTTTGTATCAGTCTGAGCAAACCTCCCCACCCCCAGCTCCCCCCAACCCCCACCCCCACCTCACACCTCCTTGGAGATTTCTGTAAACCAGGAACCTGAAACTATTGTTGAATCATTTCAGCTGTGCCCAATTCTTCATGACCCCATTTGGAGTTTTCTTAACAAAGATATTGGAGTGGTTTGCCATTTCCTTCTCCAGTCCATTTTACATATGAGGAAATTGAGGCAAACAGGGTTAAGTGACTTGCCTAGGGTCATATAGCTAGTAAGTGTCTGAGGCCAGATTTGAACTCACGAAGATGAGTCTTCCTGACTCCAGTCAGGGCACTCTATCTACTGTACCGCCTAGCTGCCCTAAGCTGAGACTAGCTTACCCATAAGCCTTTGCACTATTCCTCCACTTTAATGTATGTGTCCATAGTTACCTAGGTGTAACTCTTCAGGCTACCGTGTATCATTTTAAAAGCCCCACTAGAAAAGAGTTGCCTTTCTTTTTCCTCATAATATTCTCATTCATTGTCATTCTCACTCTAACTCTCTATCCCTGTTAACTGTTTGTGTGTCTGTCTCTCTGTCTCTCTCAGAGCACAGGGCATGGTAACAAATCACCAATTCCCTCCTCCCTGCCCTCCCTCCCATCCTTTTAACTTTTCACTCCCTCTCCTCCTGGTCTGAGGACCTCCATCTGAAGGTAAGGGTTCCTAGGGAGCACAAAACTTTGGACCACCTTTTCATTGTGTTCAAGGTTTGGATGGTTTATGCCAAGCGGGGACCAGGGGTCCTTCTTTAACTTGTCACCATAAGCCTAGAGAAAAAATGAATTCTCTAGTCTCTTGATATCCATTTCTATGTTTCAAGAACCCTTGAGGATATTGTGTGTGTGTGTATGTATGTGTGTGTGTATGTGTGTGTGTGTGCATAACAGAAAATAACAGAGCCCAAAGCTAAAGTACAGAGGTGTTGGCTATCCCAGCCTGAGCAAACTATGGTACTGAATGCCCTCAATTACCTCTTAATGGGTACCAATGTTCCGAGGATCATTTAACAAATCATTTCCCAGAAACAAATATTTTAGATAATTTTCTCAGTATGGAAAGGCAGCAAGGGATAGTGGAAAGGACACTGGCTCTGGGTTAGAGGACCCAAACTGACATCTCACCTCTGATGCCTACAACCCGTGTGATCTTGGGTAAGTTATTTCTGTTTCTCGAGCTTCATGTTCTCATCTGTGAAATGGGAAGGTTGGACTAAGCCAGGGTTTTTAATCTGGGGTCAAGGGGACAACAACACACAAAAGGCTTATGAACCTCTAGCTCTACACACATGATCCTATGGTCCAGGATGCTACCATTTGGCTTCAATTCATTCTAAAATAATTAGATTCTTGTGGGCTATTGTCCTGTTCAACATACACCTTCCTGTTCCATGGCTACCTTTGTCCATGCTCAAGGATGGATCTAGTTCCTTATCCACCAACATCATGAGTTCCTTTGGGTCTCACATCATCCCTCTAGGACTCTAAAAAGTCCTCCCTTTACTTTTCCCCCCATTCAGCTGCTTTTCTCTTACAGAACACAGATACTCTTTCCTCTTCCCTTGCTTTATCCATGCCATGGTCCTGAGGATTTATGTTTCAGACTCTGTAAATTGTGGCCCAAAATACTGCATTTATTTATGCCTTAGGATTTGTCAAATGTTTGAAATACATTATTTCATTGGTTTCTCACAATACCCCGGAGGCAGCTACTATTAGTGTCCTCATTGCACAGATAAGGAAACTGAGACTCAGAGAGTAAAAGTGACTTGCCCAGGGTCACTCAGCTAACAAGTGACCGAGGCAGGTCTTCCTGAGGCCAAGTCCAGCACCCTCCCCACCAGTCCAACCCCATCATTTTACAAATGAAGAAACTGAGGCCCACAGAAGTGAAGTAACTTGTCCAAGGTCATATGAAGTAAATGAAGGACAGTAACAGAGCTAGGATTCAAACTCAGATTCTCTGATTCCCATTCCAGGTAAGGCTCTTTCCATTAGGCCACACTGCTCCATATTCCTTTTTTTTCTCCACAGCTAAACCTTCTTGCCTTTTTCTCACCCACTAAACCCAATTCATAGCATGCTAATGCTTCTGGAAGCTTTGACTCCTCATCCCTCCCCATAATCCCCACTCCCTTCCTCACCAGTCTCCATGGCCTGCCATCATTCTGGCTTCCTCAAGTGAATAGCTCAGATGCTCGCCTTCCTTAGGGCAAGAAAAGTCAGGCCTATCTCTAATTCGTGGACTTTACCCTTCCCCACACTCCAGGTCTCCATGGGTTCCCATTGCTTACATGGAACCTGGGCCCAACAGATAAAGCAAGTAAAAAGAGAGGAGCACTACCAAAATAAGTCAACATGCTCATGGGTACATCTTTGTTTCCTAGGATCATAGATCTGGGGCTAGAAGGGACCTTGGAGGCAAACTCTAGCATCTTGTGGTAGGTCTTCCTATTCCCCACAATCTTCTCCCAGTGCTAGTAGCTTGCACACAAACATACACGCGCATGCACATGCACACACATGTATGCACGTACACATGCACACACATAAACTCACATTCTCACATGCAGACATAAGCACACACACTAAGTGGATTTACTTACATCTCAACCTCCTTTGGCAGGCCGGTGATTCTTCTACCACTTCAGACTCCAGCTCCAACCTGCCTCGCTTGCTTAGAAAAATCCTCGGAGAATTGAACCCCATACAGCATCCTTACTCACCTCTCCAGGTTCTTCCCTTCCTCGTCTTCAGGCTCCCCCTCTGACACTGTTCCATCTCTCACCATGGGAGATGCCATGGCCTTCTTCCTTACAAGATCACCCGTACCCTGCCCTTTTCTCTCTTCCCAGCACTCTCCCATATGTCTTTCAGCCTGGGACCTATTCGTTCCTTTATTCCCCACCTTCTCCCCCCACCCAGATTTTATGGACGAACACACTCCTCAGCTATCATTTCTTTCACTAATGTGCTTGGGGAACCTGTGGTTTTGAAAGATGTAAAAGTAGGCCAGACTGCCATAAGAAGGTCACGGGTTTCAATCAGCTGGTCCCCTTTGATTCAGGCACCACTTAGCATCTTCCTCTTTTGACTGACCTCATTAACAGGAGTTTACTGGGGGGTGGGATGCAGCCTGTCTGTCCATCTTCCAACCAACATCAGCCTAGAAATCAAATAAGATGGCTACAGACTATAATTACCATTTTTTTAAACCAGGAATTTTACTTTCAAATGATCTGAGATGCCCAGATGAAAGGCATCATAGAAGCTTCAGTGTTATTAAGGCCATTCATAAAAACAAGACAGAAGAGTTAATAGGCATCCTAGGCCAACTTCCCAAATTGGTAAGCCCCTGCAGGTGCCTGAACCAGACTCTGTAATGCCCACCCACCCTCCCACCTTCCCTCAAACACTTCAGGAGAGCTGAATGGGAGGGACTTAGTGGGGGTGCAATGGAGCCAGCTAGGGCCAGCTCCCCAGAGGCCACTGCTAAATTTTCAGTGTCAGCATTTGCACCTCAGAAATCAATGATCTCTACAAATCAGGGCTTGATTCATTGCTTTCTTGATTGCTCAGACTTGATTGTTTAGACTACTACTAGGTTGTAAGTAGCAGAGTCAGGATTTGAACCGAGATCCTAATCTAGTACTCCTACCATTGAATCACTAGGACTGAAGAAGAAAGACCAGAAGATCATAGATTCAGAACTGAAAGGTATCTCAGTGGACTTCTAGTCCAACCTCCTCATTTTACAGATGAGGAAACTGAGGCTCAGATGAGGAAAGAAAGGGCTTGCCCAGGATCACACAGCTGGATATCTCTAAAGTGAGATCAATCATACAAAGTGTTAGTAGTGCAGATTAAACTTAAAAATGTGTGTTTGCATCCTTTATTTTTTTTTTTTTTTGGTTAAACATTTACCAGTATATCCCTGGATGTAAATTTAAAGTCCAAACTCACAAGAAAAGTTTCACAGAGGTCTCTCTTCTATTCTCTGTGACTGCTACCGCATGGGAGGTCCATTCAGGGATCAGGTTTAAGACTGGAAGGGACCTTAGAGACTATTTAATTCAACTTCTTCATTTTTTCAGGAGACGAAAATGAGTCCCAGGAAGGTGAAGTTCTCAAGGATCACAGGTTGTAAGTAGCAGAGTCAGGATTTGAACCAAGATCCTAATCTAGTACTCCTACCATTGAATCACTCGGACTGAAGAAGAAAGATCAGAAGATCATAGATTCAGAGCTAGAAGGAACCTCAGTGGACTTCTAGTCCAACCTCCTCATTTTACAGATGAGGAAACTGAGACTCAGATGAGGAAAGAAAGGGCTTGCCCAGGATCACACATCTGGGTATCTCTAAAGTGAGATCAATCATGCAAAACCAAAGATGTTAAAGACAGAAAGAAAGATCCTATTTACACCAGAAAATTTCCAGCAGGACTGCTCATGTTCATGGTAGCAAAGAACAGGAAAACAAAGTATAGACAATGGGAGAAACAGGAGCAACTAGTTGATGCAGTGCATAGTGTTGGGCCCAGAGTCGAGAGCACTCATCTTCCTGAATTCAAATCTGGCCTCAGACACTTCCTAGCTGTGTGACCCTGGACAAGTCACTTCACCCTATTTGCTTCAGTTTCCTCATCTATAAAATGAGCTGGAGAAGGAAATGGCAAACCACTGTAGTATCTCTGCCAAAAAAAAAAACCCCAAATGAGGCCACAAAGAACCAGACACAAATGAATAACAACAAAAATGGGGGTGGGCCTGGAAAGAAAGGGAACAAGTATTTATTAAATGTCTTCTCTGTTCCAGGTACTGTGCTAAGTTTTATCTCATTTGATAGTCACAACAACCTGGGGAGGTAAGTTCTATTATGATTCCCATTTGAGGAAACTAAGGCAGGCAGAAATTAGGTGATTTGCCCGGGGCTCACACAGCTGGTAAGTGTCTGAGGCAAGATTTGAACTCAAATTGTGGTGCATTCATGTAATGGAATTGCTGCATGAACCGTAAGAAATGATAAATGTGAAGAATGTGGAGAAGCATGGGAAGACCTATATGAATAGATGCAAAGTAAAATAGAGCCTGGAAAATAATATTCACAATAACTGTAGCAATGAAAATGAAAATAACAAAAAAGCCTGACTGCTGTATAATTAGAATGATTAATTTTCACTGTAGAAGAGAAATGAGAAAATGCACCTGCTCCCCCACTTTGTGGTGGGGGACAGGGGTTACTTTGGATGGGGAATATTATCTTTTCCATCAGACTCAGTTGATGTGTTGATCAGTTTTGGTGAAGTATTTTTTTCCCATTCTTTAACTTGAGTTCTTTTTTTTTTTTTACAAGAGTGTTGTTCAGTCATTTTTCAGTCATGTCCAATGCTTTGTGGCCCAATTTGAGGTTTTCTTGGCAAAGATATTGGAGTGGTTTGTCCTTTCCTTCTCCAGCTCATTTGACAGATGAGGAAACTGAGGCAAATAGGGTTAAGTGACTTGCCCAGGGTCACACAGCTATTAAGTGTCTGAGGCTGGATTTTAATTCAGAAAGGTGAGTCTTCCTGACTATAGGTCTGCCATTCTATCCACTGTGCTACCTAGCTGCCCTTATTAGGGTAAGGGGAGATATATTAAGAAATGATTGTATAAAGACCAAATATATCAATATTGTTTTAAAAAACAGAAAGAAAAATAGGAATAGTCCATGTTGAAGGGTCTGAGTAGATAAACTGATACATTTTTGGTAGATCTGTAAAGCAGACTAAAAGTTCTGCATTTCCGTTTGGAATTCTGTAAGAAAAGTGACTAAATTTCCCATACCCTTTTGTCCCAGCAATCTCACCACTGGGCATATGTCCCCAAGAGAGTCAAAGCCAGAATTATTCATAGTAGCAGTCTTTGTAATAGCAAAGAAAAGGAAACAATGTACCTACCCAGCAATTGTAGAACGGCAGAAACAAACTATGGTATATGACAATAATGGAGTCGTTCAATAAGAAATGACGACTATGAGGAATTCAGAGAAATGAGGGAAAATATATATTAATGGATACAGAGCACAATAAACAGAACCAAGAGAACTGTGGAGGCAATGATTAAAACAGTGTAAATGAAAAGTTTAATAAACCAATAAAGGTTCTAGAGAAATGATAATGAAATAGATCTCCCTTGTGGGAGAGAGGTAAGGAATTACTCGTACAGAACACTGAATGCACAAGGCCTCTTAATTGTTTTTCTTTGTCCAAAGAGGGGGTTAATTACGGTGAGGGGGAGAATGTCTGACATAAAGATAACACACATCAGTAAAACAAACTTTAAAATTTTTTAAATAAAGCCATTTGTTAGGACATACGTAAAAGGGGGAGGCAGGTAAGTGGTGCTCCTGACTTGCAGTCAGGAAACTCATCTTCCTGAGTTCAAATCTGGTCTCAGATACTTACTAGCTGTGTGACCCTGGGCAAGTCACTTAACCCTGTTTGTCTCAGTTTCCTCATCTGTAAAATGAGCTGCAGAAGGAAATGGCAAACCATTCCAGTATCTTTGCCAAGAAAACCCCAAATTGGGTCACAAAGAGTCATGCATGACTAAAACGATTGAACAGCAACAACAAAAAGACTGGTCTTGAAAAATTATGCCCATCAACTCACTCTCATAGGTCCTTCTTTGAAAATAAGAGGGTACTTTCAGTCATCCCGAATCCAGGTTCATCCGACACCAGCAGCCACCCCACAGCATCCAGGCCAAGCCTCCACCTTCATACCTCTGTGCCACCCAAGTTTGACCCTAATGAAATGAAAGTCGTGTTTTTAAGGTACATTGGTGGTGAAGCTGATGCCACATCAGCCCTGGCCCCCAAAATTGGTCCCATGGGTTTGTCTCCCAAAAAGGTTGGTGATGACATTGCCAAGGCAACTGGTGACTGGAGAGGACTAAGGATCACAGTGAAACTTACCATTCAGAACGGATAGGCCTGGATTGAGGTTGTGCCTTCTGCCTCAGCTTTGATCATCAAAGCCCTAAAGGAACCTCCTCGGGACAGAAAGAAGCAGAAAAATATTGAACCCAATGGAAACATAAGTCTCAATGAGATTGTCAACATTGCTCGACAGATGAGGCACCCATCCTTGGCAAGAGATCTCTCTGGAATCATTAAAGAGATACTTGGAACAGCCCAGTCTGTGGGCTGCAACATTGATGGCAGACATTCTCATGAGGCCATTGATATTGATTGATAGTGGTGCTGTGGAATGCCCAGCAAGTTAAAAGCTACAAAGGAGACTTATTGCAATAAATGAACATTTGACAACAGACAGAGGCTCTTTGTTTTTTAGTCCAGAAAATTTTTGTGTCAGAAGCTACCACGCATTCTGGGAAATAACTATTAACTTAATTTCTTTAGCCCTCTTGCTCTGCAATAACTTTCAGCTACTTTGTAGTTCATTTGGAGGAGGGAGGGTAATGTTAGAAAAGCAGGGAAGTTATTGAAGCATCTTAGCAATGGGACTGTAAATTGAGAGGAGATGCGTTGGACAAGCCAAATTTGCCACTGTGATGAGCAAAGTTTGTCATCTTTGCAGACCAATAGGAAACCACATACCTGTTTGCCTTAAAAACCTTGAATGTGGGGAATTTGGGGGGTGTGGATCCCCTCAGTACAAACTCAGGACAATTCAATTAATCACTGTAATAGCTGAGACTCAGGAATCAAGAAATTGAGGAGAGGTTCTAAAGGAATAACCTTTGGCTCGAGAAATTTGCACAAATAGTATGAGTTTATTATAGGGTAATTGTACATGGTCAACAATGCATTAAAAATTTGCATTCCTTTGTGTTTAGAGTGAATATTGTTGTGTAGTGCCTTACAAGTGGGACTTGGGCATCAGCATATACTGGCTTGGAAGGTGGCTGGTCCAAATGGCACTTCCATGTATTGTTTGCCACTCAGAGAACTGTATTCAGAAATGTACAAGAGTCTGGATCTGGCTGAGCCTCTATAAAACCTTAGTCTTGGTGATGCCTAAAGTTCAAAAAAAAAAAAAGAAGAAGAAAGTAAGAGTGTAAATGTGTGAAGCATGCAGAATGAAAATAGACATAGATGACATTGGATAAATTTTAGCTCAAAAACAAATGTAAGCATTATTGTTTTTCAAGATGGAAAGAAGTTCAATCAGAAAGAGACTTAGTTTTCATAGCTTTCAAGGAGACTTCACAAATGCCTTTATCAAGCAGAAAAGACACACACACAGAAGGCAGATAAAATGAGGCATAAGAAGACGACACACAGAAGACTGAGGACAAATATAAAGGCTGAAACTTGAAGGAACTTGCCATGGGACTGCTACTGCTAGGGTATTTTAAGAAAGAACCTTCAGATTTGGTCCTTCCCTGGTCCCATCTGTCCTTTATTCAACCCTCCCCTCTGAGGACACATGGCATTCATCGGTGACTACTACTTTTCCCCTTAAAGGGTCCATCGGGTGTATACAGGATTATAACATTTACCACCAGAAAAGACTATAGATTATCTAGTCCATCCCTTCATTTTACAAATGAGGAAAATGAGAACCAAAGAGGAGAAATTTCTTGCCAATGTCACATGGGTAGCAGATCCAGGATTCCAACCTATATGATCTGAGGCCAAATCCAGAGCACTTTCTCTTAGATGAAATAGTGGGTAAAGTGTTGGCCCTGGAGTCAGGAAGACCTGAGTCCAAATCTTTTGTCGGATATTTACTGGCTGTGTGATCCTGTGCAATTCACTTAAGCTCTGTCTGCCTCATTCTCCTTCTCTGTAAAATAAGAATAGCAACTGAGATTACATGGTAAGTGCTTTACAAACCTTCAAGTGGTATATAAATACTAGCTACATCTTGGTGTTTGTTATTACCAGACTTCACCTAGATAGAAATATATTGGTGGGAAAGGGGCGCCCTGGCACCCTCACTATGTGCCCTAGGACAGCACCTTCTTCCATGATCCCTCCAAGCATTTCAGGGATTTCTTAGATGCTGGGACCACTGGGCCCAGAGAACTCCAGGAAGAAGGAATCAATCCCATTCAGCTATTACTCTCCAGGCCTGCCCATCTAAGACAAGACAAGAGAATAGGAATGGGGTCTGGAGAAATCAGGACTGAGGAGCCCAGTCCTTCCCTCCTCACCCTCAGCATGTCCTGCAGCTAAAGATTTGTTTCTCAGCTGGTCCCTGCAGGACTACAGCTGGCCTGTGCAGTCTTGAAATGTGGAGGGAGGGCCAAGGAAGGGGTGTAGTCTCTGGTCCAAGGTGGGGCCCTAGGGAGGAGACTGTACTTTACTCAGAGCAAGTTTATGGAGAACTTATGGGAGGCCATGTAGAAGAGTCACCCAAGATGGGCAGGCATGAGTGGGGTGGAATCTGCCTCCTAGAAGGAGTGTCTACGTTGATGAAATCACAGATCCATTGGTATATTGGAGTAAGGAAGACAGGAATAAGGCAGGAGTCAAGTAGCCTCACTTCTTTTCCAGCCCCCTGGACACCTTGTTGTTGTTGTTCAGTTGTATCTGACTCTTTGTGACCCCATTTGGGGTTTTCTTGGTAGAGATACTGAAGTGGTTTGCCATTTCCTTCTCCAGCTAATCTTACTGATGAGGAAATCGAGGCAAACAGGGGTAAGTGACTTGCCCAGAGTCACACAGCTAGTAAATGTCTGAGTTCAGATTTGAACTCAGAAAGGGGAGTCTTCCTGACACTGGTGCTCTGTGCGCTATGGCGCCACCTAGCGGCCCCATAGGTATTAGGACACCTTGACTTAATATATTTCTATTCCCTTGTGGCTCATAGCCCACATTTCCCTAGGACAAACTCCTCTAATGATTCCTTACCTTCTAAAGAGCCTCAAACATTTGGCCTGTGCACCACACCACCCTGACTGTGCAGCAAAACGAAACATTTAGGGCTGGGACCGGTGTATCATTCCTTCTGCCCCTGGACTGTATTTCTTCTTTTTTTGGGGGGGGAGGTGGTTTAAATAAATGTAGGCATAAAAAAAGCAATGTGGACGTACTGGAAAGAATTCTAAAACTGGGAGTCAGTTATAATCCCATTTCTGTTGCTTCCTAGCCATGCTACCTTGGGAAAGTCCTTTTACTTCTTTGGGATCAAGAACACGATTCTCCATAAAATGAGGGGTTTCTAAGGTCCCTTCCAGCTGTATGCTCCTGTAGGTACCTGTCAGAGGATATCAAGACAGGATTTCTACTGCGTGCCAGGCACTGTACTAAATGCTGGGAAGACAAAGAAAAGCAAACACAGTCCCTGATCTGAAGGAGCTAACGGTGTAATATGTCTCCTTCCTCATCTTATCTGGAATCCCAGAGTCTTTCTTCTCTTAGTCTTCCTTGGTACTTTCTATAGGGGGTCTCTTGTATTAATTCTCAGGACGATACTGGTGTCCTAATACCTATGAGCAGCACTGCTAAAAAATGAACTGACTGTTCATCTGTACTGGCAAAGGAAGGAAATAAGGAAGGAGAGGAGAGAGGATTTATGGGAATGGCAGAGTCTATTTGGACCTTTCTCTGGAGAATCCAAGTAATGGACCCATCACTCCTATCCTCAAAAGACTACAAGGAAGCCTGGGGCTGATGAAGAGAAAACCTAAAAAGCCAAACTAGCCTGAAATTCAGTCTGTTCACTCTAGCTGTCTGAGCACCTGGCCAGAAAGGAACTTGATTATTTATGGTGAACCTGGTGAGTGAAACTGGCAGGAGAGGCTGCTTATTGACAGAGACATCTCTGGAGATCCCACCTCCTGTCCTATGGGCTCCCAGTTGATGGAGTGAAGCCTTGGCTACTCCCAAGTGTTTCCTTCTCCCTGTCTGTTCTCCAAGATGGAATGGGAGCCTCCTTTGGGCCCATGCCCCTTGACTCTCATGTAGAATTGCATTTCATAGCAAGCACACATGAGATTCCTGACCACACCCTGATTATTGCAAAGTAGCTCATGGAAGGAAGGATACTGCCTTGCCCTGGTGTTGAAAGGGTGTACCTCTGGCCCATCCCACAATGGTGACTTGGACACTCTAGGGTCACTCAAAGGACGGTCCATCTTGGGGGGGGGAGGGGAATGGGAAGGGGTCCTTCCTCACTAACCAATACTGGCATGCTCTGCTGTAGTGACAGCCATTCTAGTCTCCATTTATAGACAGATTCCTTGTCACTTGCCTAGAGAACAGGGACCAGAAACTGTTCTAAGCTCTGAGTGCCAATTGTGAAGCAATAAAAACCCACCAAGGCCACTGGAGGGACAAAGTTGAGATTGACTTTGCTTGTCCTGGGTTCAAGAATAGAAACCCATCCCATGGGGTCAGAGGATTTAGTCCTGGCAAGGACCTCAGAGATCATTTAATCTTACCCCATCATCTTATGGAGAAAGAAATCGAGGCCCAAAGAATGGAAATCATTTGCTTAAGTTCAATGAAAGGAAGTAAATGAAGTGGAATCATAATCCCCAGGATCTGCTTGAACAGGCTAAGGACCCAGTGCCATGCCAGAAGAATGAGCATCTAATAAGTGCTTGGGGCAATTCAGACTCTAGAAACCAGATCGATATCAAAAATACGTTTGCAGAAACAGCGGGAAAACTTTATTGAATTATTTCATTTCATGAGACATGAGAGAGAGGGAAAGAGAGAAAGAGAGAAAGAGAGAGAGAGAGAGAGAGAGAGAGAGAGAGAGAGATGGAAGAATGCCCTCCCCTTTCCTGAAAAGGAACATCACAATGACAATCACACAACCACAATGAGGTGGGAGAAGCAGCTGACTAGAGCCTTCATCTTTAGCCCTCCTCGGGTGAGTGACCAGGGACAGAGAGTGGAGGGAGCTGGGTGGGCAGAGCAGGTGCTTGCTGGTCAGAAACTTAGGATGTTTCATTCCTCTTGACTTCTCATGTGTGGTGACTGTGGGAGAGAGGAGGGGGCCAAAGTCTGGGCAGATTTATGGCTTTCTGGTGTCGGAAACCCGGCGGCTCCCAGAAGAAATGTTAGTGCTGCTGCTGCTGCTGCTGACAGAGACTGGGAAGAGAAAGAGAAAGTTTCATTCAAGAAACTCATCTTTTCCCACCCAGATCATGGAACAGTTCTACAGGGATAGTCCACTGGGGCACCTTAACTAACTGGATAATACAACAAACAAAAACTATGTCTTTCTACACCAAAGAAGAAATATCCCAGGCTGTCTCAGAGATCATTTGGGAGGCTCCAACAAGGAGAGTGCCATTTGACCATGAATATGACAGCCTTTATAGCTGGGGTATCCCAGCACCTGGAGTGTTTGAGAATTCAGAGCTGTCTTCTTGCCCTTAAGGTAATTGACTCTGTAACCCAACACTACCCCACCTAACCACACCCAGGACTGAGTGCTGGATTCTCTTACTTGTTCCAGAAGCGGGGAAGCCAGTCATCCTATAAGAAAGAGAAGAAAGATAGGAATAAACTGCAGCTCAGAAAACAGGGCGGAAAACAAAATGTATCTTCCTTTCCCAGTCTCCCAAGAAGCTAAATCAGTCAAGTCTGAAAACCCCTGGATTTTGCTTATTAGCTCAGCTGCCCCTTAGACTGTAAAGGAGCCTCATCTGTCATTGCTAGGTTTTGACTCCTGTCTGAAGAGCTCCTTCAGGAGAAAAGTTTGACTGTAGGGACAGGGAATTATTTGCAGGAAATGCTGAAAGTCGTGGATTGTTAAGAGTTGGAGAAGGGCTTGGAAATCACGTGTCCAATGCCCTAATGCTTTCCTCAATGTTCCAGACAGTCTCTTTTGGTAACCTCAGTGGGCATCCCCTGCCTGGACCTCACGCCTAGAACCTGTGAAAGTGACTTACAGAATATCATGAATTCCTGTTAATTAAGCTTCCCCGAATTCAGCAAATGATTTGAACTCAGGTCTTCCTGACTCTAAATCCGGTACCCTATCCGTTATAGAACTAGGCCTTTGCGTGATAATATCTGTGAAAACACCCCAGAGTGTGAGGTATGGGACCCTGTACTTACTTGGAGTCCTGGCCCTCCAGCAGGCTGCGGTATGTGGCAATCTCCTGCTCTAGCCGTGTCTTGATGTCCAGCAGCATCTTGTATTCTTGGTTCTGGCATTCCATCTCACTACGGAGATCGCTCAGCTGGGCCTCAATGCTGCTGATTAGCCCCTGGATTTGTTGCAAGTGCACAGCGTAGCGACATTCTGTGTCTGCCAAAGTAGACTCCAGCCCAGCTTTCTGTTGAGGAAATGGAGAATGGGTTCAGGATAGGTGGAAGCCCATTGCCAAGTCCAGGAGGTAGGGAGTCACCCAGGAGAGGATTGCCCACATACCATGCTGTACTGAGACTGCAGCTCAATCTCCAGCCCCTGGAGCGTGCGTCTCAGTTCTGTGATCTCGGTCTTGCTGGTCTGGATCATTTCAGTGTTAGAAGTGACCTCCCTGTTCAGCTCTTCACTCTGGGGGAAGGGAGAGGAATCGAAGATGAAGGATCTGAATGAAGATCCTGACTCTAAGAGCAGAGCAAGATGCTACATCCTCAGACTGAGAAGAACCAGGATCTACAGACTAAAGGGATGAGAATACCTTCTGTTGGAACCAGGCCTCGGCGTCCCTGCGGTTCTTCTCTGCCAAGGCCTCATACTGCTCTCTCATTTCAGCCAGTGTACGGGTCAGGTCAATGCCAGGGGTAGCGTCCATCTCCACGTTGACCTGGCCCACCACCTGGTTGCTATATTCCTTCATTTCCTATAGAGACAAGAAAAATCAAAGTTCACACTTTCCCTTCTTAGTTCCCATTGTAACTGAATCTCATACTGAAGTTTTGGCAGGGGTGCCCAAGCTCCAGGGGGGTGCCATTCTGTCTGCCCACTAAGCCAATGGGCTCCAGTGTAGTCCGTCAGCTGTTGCCTCCCACCCAGTCCCTCACCTCTTCATGGTTCTTCTTGAGGAAGGCCAGCTCCTCATTCAAGCTCTCAATCTGCATCTCCAGGTCAGCCTTGGAGAGGGTCAGCTCATCCAGCACTCTGCGCAGGCCATTGATATCAGCCTCCACACTCTGGCGCAGGCCCAGTTCATTCTCATACCTAGAGGGTGAGAAAACCCAAAATTTAAATAACCCTGCGAATGAAATTACACCCTCCCTGAGCTCGGCTCTTTCTCTGGGAGCTTCTTACTCAGTATTTCTCAAAGCTCTACCTTTCCAGTTTGCAGATGGGAATCTGCCTGAAATAAGAGATAGTTAAAAAAGTAGGGAGAGAGACAGAGAGAAACAGAGAGAAAGACACAGAGAGAAACAGAGAGAAAGACACAGAGAGAAACAGAGAGAAAGACACAGAGAGAGAGAGAGAGGAAGACAAAGAGAGAGAGAGAGAGAAAGGAAATGGAGAGGCAGAGAAGGAAAAACAGAGAGGAAAGAAAAAGAGAAAGAGAAGAAAATAGAGAGAAATAGAGAAAGAGGAAATGGAGAGACAGAGAAGCAGAGAGGAGGGAAAGAGAGAGAGAGCAAAAAGAAAGGACGAGGAGGGGCAGGGAAATGGAGAGACAGAGACAGAAGAAACTTACTTGAGCCTGAAGTCATCAGCAGCCAACCTGGCATTGTCAATCTCCAGAATGACCCGGGAGTTGTCAATATTGGCTGTCCTGATCTGTGGGAGATAGGAGACAGTGATCTCCAGTCCTTCTGGCTGTATACGAGAACTTGGGCACTACCTAGCTGAATGACCTTAAGCAAGTCACTTCCCTGTCCTGAGCCTCGGTTTCCTTCTTTATAAAATGAGTGAGGATGGACTCTTTGATCTCAAAGGTCTCTTCAATCTCTGGCATTTCATGGCTCTATAATCCTAAATGTCAGTGGAGGATGAAAAAAAGAGGCCTGAAAAAGACCCTGCACATTCATTTTAAAGAAGACATTCCTATCTCAGCTAGGACGACAGGAGGGCAGAGAACGGTGCCTGGGTACTATCTCCTTTTCTCCAAACAAACACTCCCTCTTGTCATCAATCATGTAACATTCCTCAGGGTGGGAGGATTGCTCTCTTTGATGGTCTGTGGTCCTACTCTCTAGAATGCTGAGAAACAGCTTAGCCCACCCCTGCATCTTTACAAATGTATCAAGTAGAGCCAGACCCCTGAGGTTCCTAGGAATATTGGGTTTGGAGCTGGAAAGAACCTTAGAAATCACCCAAGGAAAGACAGCATACTAGAGTAGATAGCACACTAGCAACTGGAGTCAGGAAAACCTGGGTTCAAATCCTACCTCAGACATTTACTAGCTGTGTAATCTTGGACAAATCACTTAAACCTCTCTCTGTCTGTTTCCTCCTCTGTAAAATGGGGGTGAAATAAATAGCACCTACCTCATAAGGCTGTCCTAAGGATTAAAAAAAGTGATGGATGTAAAGCACTTTGCAAGCCTCAAGATGCTAAATAAATGGCTATTTATTACCTAGTCCAATCCCCTCAAACTGAAAGAAACTGAGGCCCAATGAGGTTAAATTGGCATCACAGAGATGTATAACAACAGCCCCTGTTTAGGATTTCTGTATTCTCATCTGGATTCCAGAAATACTGAGGACTCAACCCTACCCCACCCTAAGCTAGGGCTTTGCTCTTGTCTCAGCATGCTATCACGAACGTGACAAGCCGGTCACAAGAGGGAGATTCCAAAGAGGTCGGCTTCTCTTTGTCAATGCTTCCCCTTTCTTTTGGTCACAATTGATCATGAAAAAGTAAACAGGACAGCAGGAAACTGTCCAGCTGTTCCTTGACCAATGACCTGGCATACATTCCTCTGAACTCTCAAAACTGTTATTGGTTTCTAAAGAAGCCAGGAGGCTTGGATTACAGGGATAGCGTCCCTTAGAAACTGTATGTTTATGAAGCAGTAAAGCTTTCCACTTGAGTAATAGCTGTAGTAAAAATTAACTGTAGGATAAAATGCATGCCATAAACAGCCCCATTAGGAGCAGAGACCACAAGGCAAATCATTAGAACATCCCCTGAAGCGAGGGTGAGATTCTATCCCCAGTAAAGCTGTCATCATTCCCTGAGATTCTGTGACCTTTGACCTTGAAGACTTTGCCACGGAGAGAATTATCTATTCTGTCTCCTCTATATGCCAAAGTCTTACCTTCTCCCGGAGGTCATCAATGGTCTTGAAATAGGGGCTGTAATCCCGCTCGGGGCTTGTAGGGCTTTGCTTTAGATGCCAGTCCCGGATCTTGACCTCCAGGTCAGCATTGGCCTCCTCTAGAGCCCGTACTTTGTCCAGGTAGGAGGCCAGGCGGTCATTGAGGTTCTGCATGGTAATCTTCTCATTGCCAGTCAAGAGCCCACCATCTCCACCACCCAAGTCAAAGCCACCACCAAAAGCACCTCCAAAGCTTCCTCCGAAGCCTCCTCCATATCCACCTCCAGCACCACCACCAAAGCCCCCACCAAAACCACTACCAGCTCCTCCACCAAAGCCACAGCTCATTCCACCACCATAGCCCCCCATTGACCCAGAGGATACAAACCTAGTTGAGCAGCTAGACATACCCCGACCTCCTCCCAACTGGCAAGAGCCACCACCAAAACCACTTCCATAAGTGGAAGATGAGGTCTGAAGACGGCAACTCATGGCTATAGCAGCTAGAGAACCTAGGTCAGGCTTTTGTTTAGATTGAGCTAGAATCAAGAGTATGTGACTCTTCCCTAAAACAAGGCCCCTTTTATACACCTTCTGTGGAAGTGGCCCCTCCTCCCTTCCCCACCCTCAAGGTGCATGCCAATGACACTCCTGTTTCCTTAAAGCTCAGTTGCCTTTCTGTGTTTCTGGGTGGATAGTGGCTTTTTGGGGTGTTTTTTTAATCCTGTAACAAAGGAGATGATTCAGAGTGAATGATGTTTTGCTTGAGACTACATTTTTGACAATTGCATTCATTTCACCTCTGCACTTAGGAGGCAAACTTTCACAGGTCTTCCAGCCCCACCCAATATTAGAAGGACACCATGGAAACAATGCCTACGAAGATACCTTGTCAATGGAAAGCAGCCCTTTGCATTCACAACTTTTCAGCAGGACCTCAGCCTTCCCTGGTGCTGCCCCCAGCCATTATTATGACTTTTGTGACCCAAGCCTCATTAGCTACAATCTTTTTTTCCTCTTCTTCCATTCTGGGTCCTACTCACTCCCTCCCTAGTGCCATAGAATCAGGTGAATATGTGTACACACATGGACAATGCAATAAGATGCAACTGATTCTCATGTCTCCAAGGCCATCCCATAATTCCACCTCTGATGCTAATTCTGTGACCCTGGACAAATCTTGACTTCTGTGAGCCTCAGTTTCTTCTGTGAAATGGATCATGGGATCATCAGAGTTGTCAGGGACCCCAGAAGTTATCCAATCCAACCCCCTTATTATATAGATGGAGAACCATTGGTCCTGAGAGCCAAGAAGGCCCAAGGAACTTGATCAAGGTCACACTGGTAGGAAGTAGCAATGATAATAACAGCTGATATTTTTCTATGACTTTAGGTTTGCAATATTTGACCCTCAAAACAACCTGGGCTGGAGGCAGGGGAGGAATGCTAATATTTAACCTATTCTTCGGGTAAGGAAACTAAGACTGAGAGCAGAATCCTTGTAGCACCTACTTCATCATATTGAAAATGAAAAAAATATATATATAAAAAGCTTGTGAATCTTAAATCCTAATAATAGCTCAATTTAAAGTGATATCACTTTAAATATTACTTCATTTCATTCCTACAACAGCCTTGTGAGGTAGGTATAATTACTATCCACATATTATAAATGAGGAAACTGAGTCTGAGAGAGGTTAAATGACTTGCTCAGTAAATCAGCTACATGCCTCAGTGGATAGAGTACTAAGCCTAGAGCCAAGTTCAAATCTAGCCTCAGTCACTCAGACACTGTGTGACCCTGGGCAAGTCACTTAATCTCTGCTTGCCTCCATTTCCCTGTCATAAAATGAAGATAATAGTAGCCCCTACCTCCCAGGGTTGTTGTGAGGATCAAATAAGATAATAATTGTAATGTGTTTAGCACAGTGCCTGGCACATGGTAAATGCTATATAAATGTTAGCCATTATTATGGTAAATGCTTGAGAAAGGATTAAAACTCAGGTCTTCCTGATTCCAACTCTACTTCTTGACTCCACCAATCAAGGATGCCTCCTTAAGGATCTTGAGATCAGAGATTTAGAGCTGAGAGGGATTTTAGAGATCTCATTTTACAGATTAGGAAACCAGCAAAGAGAAGTTAAGTGACTTGTCCAAGGTCATACAACTAGTAAGTGTCTAAGGCTGTATTTGAACTCAGGTGTTCCTAATTTCTTGTCTAGCACTCTATCCACTGTGCCACCAACCGCCTCGGAAATAATACACGTTAAATTAGTAGGCATGTATTAAGCACGTACTACATGCCAAGGATTGTGCTGAGCAATGGTGATACAAAGAAAGACAAAATCATGGACCCTGCCTCAAGGAATTTATAGACTAAAAACTGTGTTGCAAGCTATAAAATGTCATCTAAAATAAACTAGTAATATTAGTGTATTGTAGTGGCCAATTAAAAACTGTCCCTGACCAAGCAAGTTGAGTTTGTGATCACTGTTGACTTTTTTATAATATTAATGCTAATATTTTATCATATTAAAATAATAAACCATTTTAAGGGTCCCCACTCAACTGGCTGAATTTCTGGAATAAGAATGACTCTGAGGTGTGATAGAAATCTCCACATTCATAGAGTGAACAGAACATGAGACATGGATTTGCAGCAGTATTGACAGGGAGATTAAAGATACCTAATTGAAAATGGAGCAAGAGAAATGAACTTCTTCTGGGATCAGTGTGGAGTTAGTATTTCCTACACTGGACACCAGAGGAGAGGAGTCGTAGGAACTTGGTTCAGACCTGGGAGATTCCTTCAGATACCTCTATCTTGGGCTGTGGGACACAGGCATGCACACATTCCCTATAGCAGGAGCCCTGGAGTGAAATTGGTTTTCACAGCTTGGATTCATAATGATTGGGTCATTGCAAGGGAAAATTCTTTGTCCAAAAGGAGAGAGCTGAGAAAAAAGCATCTCTTCCTCCTTGCTCCCAGTCAGACTAGAGTATCCCAGAGGTTTCCACATTAGAAATGAGAGTAATGAGAGCATTGGAGCTCTGGTCACAAGGGAGATGAGCAAGCCAGGATTAAGGGGTCCCAAGCGACTGAAGAATCTTAAGGACTAGCCAGCAAGTTTCTAGAGCTACTCAGAGGAGAGAAACGCTGCAAAGAGAAATGGGAGTGCTCTTGAAAAATGGGGGCTTTGAAGAAGTAATAGTGGAGCAAGAAAGAACAGGGATTTGACATGCCCTCTTAGAAACAAATGGCTTCAGGAAAGGAGGGGATGAGAAGAAGACCAAGAGTAAGAATGGAGCTATATGGCCTCAGAGCTCTAAGCATCACCTCCCACAAGGTCCCACCCCACCCGTTACAGCTTCTATTATGCACATTTTGAAGAGTCTAGTTTGCAGAAGATGTATGTTGTCCCCACTCACTCCCACAGCAATCCTGGGAGGCAGCACACAAAGCAGATTGTATAGATTAGCACAGGCTTCAGACTAGCATCACGTGACCATAAAAGGGTCCTCAAAGGTCATCTGGGCTAATTACTTCATTTTACAGATGAGGAACCTGAGACCCAGAAAGACCAAGTAATTTGCCCAATACTACACAGGTGTAAATAACAGAGTTTGGATTTGAACCAGGGTGCAGTGGTTCCTTCTTACACTCAGGATCAAATATATAGTAAAATTCACAACCTGGTCACTTCCGATCCTTGCATTCTTCATATACTTTACTTCCCTCCATGCACCCTATAATTCAACAAGCCTACTTTCTGTTCCTCACGCACATCACATTCCCATGTCTTTGTACTAGTTCACCATAACTAAACGTTCTTCCTCTTCACCTGTCCTTCTTAGCTTTGTTTCTATAAGAGATTTTTTTTTCATTCAGTCCCCTGAAGCAGCTAGTGTCCATTCCTCTGAGTGTGTAAAATATTGTCCCTTGAAGGTATCGTCTTTCCTATGGAGCAGTTTGGTGCTGAAAGAGCAAGAAACAGTATTTTTGTGTAATTACCAAGAAATGGAACAACTGAGGCAGCTAGGTGGTGCAGTAGATAGAGCACCAGCCCTGAAGTCAGGAGGATCTGAGTTCAAATCTGGCCTCAGACCAAACACTTGACACTTGCTAGCTGTGTGACCCTGGGCAAGTCACTCAACCCCAATTGCAAAAAAAGAAAAGAAAAAGAAATAAAACAACTGATGAAGGATGTAAGCTATTATTCATTTAATAGACAAAGAGTTTGGTGCCAGAAAGGAGTAGAAAAGCTATTTTGGTTCAATAAAAACCACTAAAATCAGTGTATAAAAAAGCACAATTTTCAGAAAAAAAAACAATTTTCACAGTTTTCAATGTGCAGTTACATTGCAAAAGAGTGAGAAAATGAACCGTGCCATTGAATATAAAGGCTTTAATCACCTTGTAAAGGATATAAAGTGATGCTTCTTTCATATGTGAACAATTTGATGTCAAAGAGGCAGAGAAAGAACTTTTATTTATTAAAAACTGATAAAAATTCTAGTACAAAGAAACACAATTGTGTGAGGCACAAATGTTAAAATAGATCTTTTTGAAGACTATGGAATGACTGGAGCTGCAGGGCATTGTATACATCGTGTTGGTATCTAGTTGTCGCCATCATTAGAATGTAAGCTCCATAAGGACAAGGACTGTTTTTTCTTGCTTTTGTACCCTCAGGGCTTAGCACAATGTCTGACACATAGTAAGCATTTAAAGATGTCTGTTGCCCAACTGTTTGAATGAGTGAATGAATGAATGAATGAAGTGTAATAAGGGGCTAGTGAGCATACCCAGTATGTTCCCACAGAGAAGAGACTGAGGAGCCTTCTTCCAGAAAAGCATGTAATGGAAGAGCCTGCTCCCTCATTTAGAGCTTGCTTAGACATTCTTAACTGATTCCAGTCTATTGCCATGTGATAGACATGTTGTTGATCGACCACAGAGCCAGAACTGGGGTTCATTCAAAAGGTATTAACCAACCAAAGCAAAGGTGGTCCTCATTCCTACTTAGCTGTGCTTAAGGGATGAGGCAAAATTAAGATGTCGGAAAGAGAGGACTCAGGCCTTTATCTCTCCACTGGTGCCATTGCCATAGGGCCAGGGCTCAACCCTGATGTTGCTTCGGTCGCTGGTGTGTCCATCCTTCCTTCTTTGGGGTGAAGGAAGAGATAATTATAAGCCCATGAGCTTGAAAAGATCAGAATGGTGAACCATCAGAGAGATTGCCAGCAAGGGCAGAAGTATTGAGCAGCGTGTTTAACCCAATATAGATTGAAGGCAGTCCTAGCTATCCCTCTTTATTCTGATACCTTCCCTGTCTTGAATATTCCCAGCTTAGACTGTTATACCTTGTATGTACATGGTTGTCTGCATGTCGTCTGCCCTGTTCAATCGGGAGCTCCTGAGAGCAAGGACTTTTTCTCTTTCTTTGTGTTCCCCCACTTAGCACAGTGCCTGGCACATAATAGGCACTTAATAAATGTTTACTGACAGATTGGCTTACAATAATTCATCCACTGGTTATGACAAATTCAGAAGTGAGCTTGGTAGGGTGAATGCTTTATAGAAATTATGTTAAGGTTGAATCCATTCTTCCCAGGAACCACAATGACATAGGGGAAATTGTACCTCCAGGAGCTGAGGAGCAAAATGCTTTGTAACCTCTGTTCCTGCCATATCTGTTCAGTAAATATCCCTTTGTAACCAGAAATTGATGTTAGTTGGTTGAATGAAACTAGAGCACTAATCGTTGGTGGTTGGCATTGGGGACACTCCATCAGAATGGGGGCTTGAGCTATTGGCATCAAAGACAAGACACCCTCATTTTCTTAGGGCTTCCTCTAGAACCCTAAAAGAGAAACATAGCACCGTGAAAGAGTGAGTCCAGAATATTAACAAAGGAATGATGCCAAATTTAGTACTTGTTCTACCACATCATGACTGCAAGCTCTTTAAATTGATTGCAGAAACAAATAAGCAGAAAAAAGAGAAAGAAAAGAAAGGGAGAAAAAAAGAAATTCTCAGCATCAGAGATTTACCGTCCTTGGCAAAAACTCCCAGTTCTGAGTTGTGAGCAACAACTTCTGATTTATTGCTTTGAGACAGGTCACCCCAGAAAGAGGAAGTCAAAGCTGGGCAAAGAGTTAAGGCGATGTATTTCTTGTCCTCTTTGCCCAGGTGAGGGACTAGGAGTGTAGAATTTCTCATACGCTATCAGCCTCGGTGTGTTGGTTAATTGTGCTGAATAGGTTTCTTTATCTTTATTTTTTATTCTGTATTACAAGGGGCATATCGCTAGAAAGGGGAGGAGGGAGAAATATTTAAAAATAAAAGTATTGTAAAAACAAAAAATAAAAATAAAAATTGTAAATAAAAAGTTAGAGGATGCCAGGGTTTTTTGAGGGCCTAAGTGAAGTAAGAGGTTCAGCCTGACCCCTGAATGTTGTCCCATCCCCCCCAATCTGATGGCTCAGCTCTTTCTCTGTTGAGAAAAACAAGGTGACCTCTCCAGACTTTTAGAAGTCATGGCTTAACACAAAAGCCTAAGATTTCTGGAGGATCAAGGCTGACAGGGGAATGATTAATGTGATTTTGGAAACTGCCAGACCCACAGAGTCTATCACCAATCCTTTCCAGGCTGATTAACAGGTTAGGGCCAACGCCTCTTAGTGAAACAATGTGGTATATCCAACCAAAGCCCCTGTAATACAAACAGAACAGGAATAGCGTGCCCTCACCTAGGTCAGGTCAGCTCTCTACCCTTCCTGGGGATTGAGTTTTGCTGACACACAAACCATAGAAGAATGACTTCCTCTAACCCTCAAAGAACTTGAGCTCCAGATGTATACAAAAGCCTTCCACCATAGGGTCTTCCTCCAAAATTTAGCCCTTCTCCAAGGAAATCTGGTGAACAGCTGGACCCAAAATGTGAGCTGTGGCCCAGGCCCCGCCCCCAGGACTCTGAGCTCACATGTTCCAGAGACGATCTTAGGGGCCTGACCCCCCACCTAGATTTATTCAGGGAAGTCTCCAAAATAAAATTTATAGAATCACAGAATCTGAAAGTTGGAGGGAACTGTAGGGGTCATTTAGTCTACCTCAATCACAAAATGAATCCCTGCTGTAGGACTTTTCCAGCTTCTGCTTGAAGGTTTCCAAGGAAGGAAAGTCCACCACATCCCGAGGTGGCCCATTCCACTTTTAGATGGCTTTAGGTGGTGCAGTGGATAGAGCACCAGGCCTGAAGTCAGCAGGACTTGAGTTCAAACCCGGCCTCAGACACGTACTAGCTGTGTGACCCTGGGCAAGTCACTTAACCCTGTTTGCCTTAATTCCTCATCTGTAAAATAATCCGGAGAAGGAAATGGCAAACCATTCCAGTATCTCTGCCAAGAAAACCTCAAATGGGGTCACAGAGAGTTGAACACCACTGAACGACTAAACAACAACAAATTGTCAGTATGTTTTTGTTATTTTTTTCCTGACATCATGCTTAAAATTACCTCTTTGCAACTTACACTCATTGTTCCAGATTCAGGCCTCTGTGGAGAAATAGATCAAGTCTCATCCCTTCTCTGCTAGACAGTCCTTCACATTCTTGAACATAGCTCTCATGCCCCCGACCCCCGGGGTCACTTAGGTATAGCTCATGTCGAGGGTGCCCCAAAAGTGGGTAGCAGGGTTCCCAAATCCCGTACAGGCACTCGTTGTACAATATGGTCACTGAGTATAAGACAGCTTTTATTCCAACCCATGGAGAAGACCATAGGATTCTCAAGGAGCCCAGTCTCCTCAGCCATCTTGGATTTTCAGGGGGGCAAAGTTAGAAAGTAGGCTAGGGACTCAATCATGCCAGTGGCATGAGATCTAATTTAACACCTCACCTTCCCTCCCATCCAGTCTCCTAAAGTACTTGGAACAGCACAGATATGATTGGGGCAGTCACATCTCCCCTTCCCTTGGAAGGCTGTTTCATAATAATAATCATTGCCAACATTTATGTAGGGTTTCAAGGTTTGCAAAGGGCAGGAGGAAGGGAATAAACATTTGTTGTTGTTATTCAGTCAGGTCCAAACTCTCCATGACCCCATTTGGAGTTTTCTTGGCAGAGAAACTAGAGTGGTTTGCCATTTCCTTCTCTAGCTCATTTGACAGATGAGGAAACTGAGGCAAACAGAGTTAAGTGACTTGTCCAGGGTCACACAGCTAGTAAGTGTCTGAGGCCAGATTTGAACTCATGAAGATGAGTCTTCCTGAATCCAGGTCTGGCACTCTATCCACTATGCCACATAGCTACCAAGCATATATTAAGCACCTACTATGTGTGAGGCACTGTGCTAAGCACATTATAAGTCGTATCATTTTTGTACACATGTATCATAACATATAGCATATAAAGCACATATATAACATATACTCATATTTTATATGTGGTTATATAAAGATATGATACTTAAGTGAAAGTGCTATGAAAACACATCCTTGTTCTCAAAAAGCTCACAGTCTAATGGGGGAGACATGCAAATAATTATATACAAACAAGATATATACAGGATATCAGAGTCTAGGATTAAGATGGCATCAGAAAAGGTTTCTCAGAAGTTGAGATTTCAGCAGAGACTGGAAGGAAAACAAGGAAACTGAGAGGGAAGCTAGGTAGTACACTGGATAGAGTGCTGAGCCTGGAGTCAGGAAGACTCATCTTCCTGAGTTCGAATCTAGCCTCAGACACTTACTAGCTGTGTGAACCTGGACAAGTCACTTAACCCTGTCAGCCTTAGTTTCCTCATCTGTCCAATGAGTTGGAGAAGAAAATGGCAAACCAATTCCAGTATCTCTGCCAAGAAAACCTCAGATGGGGTCATGAAGAGCAGGCATGACTGAAACAACAAAACAAAAACAACTGAAAAACTGAAAGGTAGGATGAAGAAGTGAATTCTAAACATAGGGAACTCTAGGCAGTGAAGATAGAGTCTGAAGGACCAAGTATCACTGGATTACAGCATAGTAGTGAACATATACCTCCATTGCCCCTTTGGGAAGCCCAGCCTTGGACCCTATTCGTATCCTGGCTCAAAGACCTTATTCTCCATTTTCCATGACTTCTCATGCATCCAACACCATAGTCTCAGTTCTCCATTCTCCAAATACAAATCCTATTTCCTGCTGAGGGAGGGTAATGGGCAGTCAGCCCTTTCCAGATACCTAATTAGTAGTAAAGACCTGACCTCATCACAGGAGGCAGGTAGGGGGTGTGTCCAGAGTCTATTTAAGAGCATATCCTAGGTATAAGTCAACCTTGGGTACTCTTACGGTAAGTTCATTCAGAGCTCCTGTGGTTCACCAACCACAGGCCTCTGGGTGGAATATCTATCTCTCCAGAACCAGGAAAGAAAGTAGGACTCCCCAGGTTCCAAGGCTTTCTCTGCTTCTCTGCACAGTCTCCAGAAAAGGCAACCCACTGACTCCCTGGCTAAGACAGAGGAGAAAGAGAAACTCCTCACCCCTCTCCAGTGCCCTGCAAGCTACACCTTCTAGGAAGACAGGAACAGTTGCCTGCTTTCCCAAGACTGAGTCCCTGCCTCCGTTCCAATCACCTTTCCAACAACTTGCTTCTGCAAATTAAAACCGCTGTTTATTTAAATAGCTCAGAGCTTCAGAGAGCTAAAAGGCAGAAACCTATAAACCTTCTGAGTCATAGACTCATAGAATGACAGATTGGAAAGGACTTTAGGAAATAGAAACATAGAATGTTAGGACTGGAAGAGATCTTATACAGCATCTCATTCAACACTTTATTTCACAGATGAAGAAACTGAAACTTCAGCAGCCAGGCTGGACCAGCCCAGAGCCAGAATGGGCAGGTAAAAAAGACTTTGTTTTTGAGAACAACAGAAACCTGGCTGGCTATAACAGCTAGCTGCTTGTATCTCAAGAGATCTTTGAGCTAGATATGAAAAAGAGGTTTCTGATAGTCATAGACTAGAAAAGACTTAAGGCAGCTAGGTGGCAAGATGGATAGAATGATGAGCCTGGAGTCAGGAAGACTCATCTTCATGAGTTCAAATCTGACCTCAGACACTACCTAGCTGTATGATCCTGTTTGCCTCAGTTTCCTCATATGTAAAATGAGCTGGAAAAGGAAATGGCAAATCACTCTAGTATGTTTGCCAAGAAAACTCCAAATGGGGTCATGAAGAGTTGGACACTACTGAACAACAAGAAGAAAAAAGAGACTATTTGGAAGAAGTTAGAGGATTTTTTTCCAGGATGGATTGGATCAATAGACCTTAGTATTGGGGACTGAAGGGAGGCAGGGGAGGAGGCCAGATGAGAGCTGGTTCACTAGAAAGGTATCCGAGATCAAATCTGCCTCTGACTTTTACTACGTGTATAACCTCAGGCAAGTCACTTACCGATATGATCATACTATGAGATAGCTCCCTCCCTCTACCACCTTCCCCTCTTGTCCTAGGAGTCTCTGTTCTAGGAGAGCTTCCTCAGTGAGACTCTTCCCGCCCTAAGATTCTGAGCTAAATACCATCTGCCATAAATTGTATTTGCTTTACCCCAACCCAGAGGAATGCAGGTAGGTGCTCAGCCCTGCCAGAGCAGAAGGGGAACATGTGGAGAATTTGACTTCTGCTCCAAACTCTCTTGTTGTCAGACGAGCCTGAAACCAGAGCACTGATAGGCACTGCCTTACAAAATTCGGTGAATTCCTTTTTAATTCTCATTCTTTGCCCAGGGACTGAGCATTTTAGACATCCTGAGGTAACTCTCTAGGGAGAAAGGGGGTGGGAAGTGTCCTCTGTTCTCCCAAAGTTTCACAGCCCTGCCTTCATTGGAGCTTGGTCCAAAATGAGAAAAATGAGAAGATATAACCACCTCCACTCCTTTGCAGAGGTCAGAAGGCCACAGTTATGGAACACTTCATGTAATGTCACATTTTTGTTTGATATAAGGAGAGGAGAGGAAAAAAGCAGGGAAGGGAGGAGAAGAGAAGAGAAAGAAAAGAAACCCATCTCAGAAGGAGAACCCTAAAACCATAAATATAGGTGCACATGCACATACACAGCTCCAACAACCTGGGGTTTGGGCAATGAAGGTATCTGGAGGAGCTTTTACGACCATTAGAGAGAATCAGTAACACATTGGAATTTCACATTGCTCAATCAGAGAGATCTTCCTAGAAGATGCCTTTTCACTAGTACTTTGAAGGGCAGAAGGAAGAGGTTTGGCCAGTGGGAGGGAGTATAAGTGATAATGGGTGTGTGGTAAGGATTGTGCAAACAGTCATACGGAGAATCAGGTTGAGCAAAGGCAGGGCTGGGGAGATGGTTTTCCTGGCTAAAATGAATAGCAGAGGCATGGAGAAGAGGAGGCAGTACAGACTGGTGGAGCGAAAGGAGGGGAGGCACTGAGAAACCCCGGCCCCCCCTCATTCCCCTGCTGCTGATATATGTATACATATATATATATATATACACATATGTATGTATGTATGGTATGTGTATATGTGTGTATTTATGTGTGTATGTGTGTGTATGTGTGTGTGTGTGTATGTGTGTGGGGGGGTGTATTCTCAATACATCAAGGACCTGTGGCCACCAGCACAGAGTTATCTAGGGCTCAGAGAAGGTAAATCCATGATCATGCATGACCAAGTCTCAGAAATGGAATTTCACCAAATTTACCACTCTATCTGATATGTCACACTACCTCTCTTTTTACATGCAACAGATCACAGAATTGTAGATTTAGAGCTGGAAGCAACACTAGAGGCCATCTTACAGATAAGGAAACTGAGGCTGAGAAAAGTTAAGTGACTTGTCCAAGGTCTCACAGCATGTAAATCTCAGAGGTGGAATTTGAACTCAGATCTTCCTGACTCCAAGTCCAGAATTCTATCTGCTAAGCCACACTGCCCCTGTTACATGCAATAGACCATGAGACTGAGAGCTGGAAAGGATCTTAGATCTTAGAGACCATTGAGTCCAATTCCCTCATTTTACAAATTTTACAGGAGCCTAATGACTTATACAAGATCATATAGCTCATAAGTCTCTGGGGTAGGCTTTGAGCCCAAGTCTTCCTGCCTTTCAGTCTAGCATTCTATGCTCTACACCAGATGTCTCTCTCTTACATGTAATACATGAGGAGACACCATTTCATTGGACAGCAATATACAGACAAGACCCCAGAAATCCTGGAGAATGAAAAGGTAGTAAAGGTTGGGAAAAGGGGAAGGGAGAGAAGACTGGATGTGAGCCCCATGCTAGCTAGCTCAGTAATTCCATAACCCCCATGAATATCAATTCAAGAAAAACTGGACCCACAGCAACAGAGGATTTGCAAACAGAAGGAAAAACTTTATTTCACAGAAAGAAACAGTACAGTTGAGGACGGGTTACACAATACAATTGCTTCCCCTAGCTTCCACCTAGGAAAGTACTGCTGCAAAGCAGATTACAGTGGGTTGGGAAGAAAGGAGAGGAGAGAAACACTAAGGAGCATTGAACAGGGCATGGTAGGGCCTACATTTGCCATCCCGTTCCCAGGGCAAACACTGGAGTTTCCATCCTCCTCCACACTGTGACTATTCATGCTCTCAGCCAGGCAGGTGATGGATTTTCTCTTTTGCCTATGGTGAACATTTTGAAGATTTAAACTTCCCTTTTTTGGGAAGAAACCACCTTTCCATCCACTGATTCCTCCATGGTGATGTGGACCCTGCTGCTGCTGCTACCATTACCACCTCCTCCACTAAGGGAATCTATGGGGGGGAAAAATGTAGAAAGTGGAAACTACCAGAGGCAGGAAAACTCATATTTCTCCAGATTCAGGCAAGGCCTTTGGTCAGATCTGAGAGAGCCAGGAGACTATGAGAGCATCTCTGATAGGAAACCATTCATTTGTTCGCTAAACATTTACTTAACACCTACTTTACATGATACTCTGCAAGGTGCTGAGGGAGATACAGATGTATAAGACTGAGTCCCTGCCTGTAGCCATCTCTAAGTCTATACAGAGGTCTTGGCACAACACTTGTGGTTGTGGTTGTGGTTTGTGCTTTGTTCTCAAAGAGGACCATGACCTCAGGAAGCTGACAGTATGATTTGCAAGTGAATTGGATTTGAGTGAGGGAGTGCTGTGCAAAGTCACCAACCTCACTTTCTCCTCCAGAGCCATCTGGGTTTAGTGGCCAGATATAGATCAGGACAACTAGAGATGGCCCCTAGTAAAATGCAATTTGAAAAGGGATGGGATACAAAGACTTCAGCCTCTAGGATAAGAACTCACTATTTAACAAAAACTGCTGGGAAAACTGGAAAACAGTATGGCAGAAACTAGGCGTAGACCAACATCTTATACCATATACCAAGATAAAGTCAAAATGGGTACACAATTTAGATATAAAGGCTGATACCGTAAGCAAACTAGGAGAGCAAGGAATGGTTAACCTATCAGATTTATGGAAAACAGAAGAATTTATGGCCAAACAAGAGATAGAAAACATTATGAAATGCCAAATGGATAATTTTGATTACATTAAATTGAAAAGTTTTTGCACAAACAAAGCCAGTGTAACCAAGATTAGAAGGGAAGCAGGAAACTAGGAAACAATTTTTACAACCAGTATCTCTGATAAAGGCCTCATTTCTAAAATATTTAGAGAACTGAGTCAAATCTATAAGAATACAAGTCATTCCCCAATTGATAAAGGGTCAAAGAATATGAACAGGCAGTTTTCAGATGAAGAAATTAAAGCTATCTATAGTCATGAAAAATGCTTTAAATCACTATTGATTAGAGAAATGCAAATCAAAACAACTTCGAGGTATCATATCACACCTATCAGACTGGCTAACATGACAAAACAGGAAAATAATAAATGTTGGAGAAGATGTGGGAAAATTGGAACACTAATGCATTGTTGGTGGAGTTGTGAACTGATGTGAATTGATCCAACCATTTTGGAGAGCAATTTGAAACTATGCCCAAAGGTCTGTAAAACTCTGTGTACCCTTTGACCCAACAATACCACTTCTAGGTCTATATCCCAAAGAGATCATAAAAATGGGAAAAGGACCTACATGTACAAAAATATTTATAGCAGCTCTTTTTGCAGTGGCAAAGAACTGGAAATTGAGGGGATGCTCATCAGTTGGGGAAGGCTGAACAAGTCGTGGTATATGAATATAATGAAATACTATTGTTCCATAAGAAATGATGAGCAGACAGACTTCAGAAAAACCTGGAAAGACTTGTATGGACTGAAGCTGAGTGAAGTGAGCAGAACCAGGAGAATATTGTACACAGTAACAGCAACATTGTGCGATGACCAACTTTGATAAACTTACTTCTTCTTAGCAATGCAAGGATCTAAGAAAACAAGACCCATGATGGAAAATCCTATCCACATCCAGAGAAGGAACTATGGAGTCTGAATGCAGATGGAAGCATACTATTTGCTCTCTTTTTTTTTATTCTTCTTTCTCGTGGTTCCTCCCATTGGTTCTTATTCTTCTTTACAACATGACTAATGTGAAAATACATTTAATATGAATATATATGTAGAGCCTATATCAGATTGCATGCAGTCTTGGGAAGGGGAGGGAAGGGAGAAAATTTAAAACTCAAAGTTTTACGGAAGTGAATGTTGAAAACTAAAAATTAATTAATTAGTTAATTTTTTAAAAAAGAAAAGAAAAGGGATGGGATAAACATGTCTTGGGAGCTGGACAATAAAACTGGGGTATTCTGGCCTGCCTTGATCTTACTCATAAGATCATCATACATTTTAAGCTAGAAGGGACTTCGGATGCTCTGTAATCCAGGACTCTCATTTTATAGGCAGGAAAAACGAGGCAAAGAGAATTTAAGCAATTTGTCCAAGGTCAAACAAGAAGTAACCATCATAGGCAGGATTTGAACCCAATTCTCTGACTCCAAGGCCCAGGCTCTTTCCACTGTACTATTGGAAGGCTATTTAAAAAAATGGCAAATAGGATCGCTGAGCCACTGTCAGCAACCTATCAACAAGCATTTATTAAACATCAGCCATTTGTCAGGTTCTGTGTTAGATTCTAGGGGCACAACTTGATAAGTACCTTGGAGGATAGAGAATATGGAAAGGTACAAGAACTGGACGGTCTTTTGCTCATGGCTGGTGTTCAATACATCCAATGATAGACTTTAGAGTTGGAAGGAACTTTATGGATCACAGAATCTAAGAGTTGGAAGGGAACTTGGAAGCCATCCAGTCCAACCTAAATCCCCTCTACAATATACCCCAAAAGTGGTTGATCTGCACTGAACACCTTCCAGAATATCAATATCTCTCCTCAAATGTGATGCCCAGAACGGAACACAATAGGCTAGATCAACACAGGGTTGTGCTGGAGCCAGCTGGAACCCCCTCCAGAGAGATGACTGTTGGGGCAGTTAGGTGGCACAGTAGATAAAGCACCAGACCTGGAGTCAGGAGGACCCGAGTTCAAATCTGGCCTCAGACACTTGACACTTACTAGCTGTGTGACCCTGGGCAAGTCACTTAAACCTATTGCCTAGCCAAAAAAAAAAAAAAATCCACAAACAGAGAGATGATTGTTAAACTTTCTGTGTGAGTACTCATATTCCTCCGGAATCAGCAAACTACAAATCAAGGCCCGATTTATTGTTTTGTTAATTGTCTAAACTTAAGAAAGTGATGCAGAAAATGCAATGATGCAGACTATGCTTAAAAGCGTGTCTTCTACATATATTTAGTGGAGGGAGCTCAGTTGTTAGACATTTACCAGCGCACTATTGGAATGGGTTCTTAACCTTTTTGTATCATAAACCCCTTTGGCACTCTGGTGAAGTCTAGGAAGTCCTTCTCGAAATAATATTCTTAAATTCATAAGATAAAATATATAGGATTCTAAAGGAAATCCATCATATTGGAATATAGTTATCAAATTATTCAAAAAACAAAGTTAAGGAACTCAAATTAAGAATCCCTGATCTTGATGTCTGACCAGGAAAAAAGTACAGTGGAACTGTCACCTCCTTAGAACTAGAAGGTCTGCCCTTCTCAGTAATAATCATCTGGTCCTGTTCCCCTCAGTTCAGCCCAGCACCTTTCCCTGTGTATGATATTGTCTTAATAAATGTGGATAGAAGGAAGGAAGGAAGGAGGTAATGAAGGAAGGAAGGAAGGAAGGAAGGAAGGAGGAAGGAAGGAACGAACGAAGGAATGAAGGAAGGAAGGAAGGAAGAACATCTCTCACTTTGAAGAGGGGGGAACAAAAGGAAAAATAAGAGCTTATTGGGGAAGAAAATATAGATTAGAATTGGAGCAGCCACTTTGTCATGAATAGGTATGAAGATGTCTCCAATGCTCTGCCCCTCAGGCTCCTGGGAAAGAATCCATAGCCATCTCCATATTTCCCAAACCTCAGCCAGCTCTTGCCCAAGCCAGGCAGGTCAAATTCTCTTACCTGCTCTGGTACTGAAGCCAACCATCCTAGAAAAGAAGAAAGAGGAAGATTGCATTCAATATAACAAATGTTATTAACTGCCCACTATGGGCAAAGCCCTGTGTGAGGTCTCCCTGGGATAAAGTTCAGTATAACCACTTTCTTTGAGGTTGACCTACGACATTCTCCCCTCTTGACGTACATGATGAAAATATCATTGATCTCATTTTACAGATAAGGAAACCGAGGTTCAGATGTGTTAAATGACTTGTCAATTCGTAGGATTTGGAGCTGGTGGAGATCATTTAATCCAATTTTCTAATTTCAAAGCTGAGAAAACTGAGGCACAGAGAGACTAAGTAATTTGCACATAGTCATAAAGCCAGTACATGTTGAAGCTAAGATTCAAACCTACCAATCAGTGATGAGGACAAGTGGTTACGTCCTCTTTACTGGGGTCCACATGGGCTAGGGCAGAGGAGCAGCCATTTAAAACCTTGAGGAAGCTGGGCAGCCCAGTGGACAGAGTGCTGGGCTTGGAGTCAGGCAAATCTGACCTCAGATCCTGCCTCAGACATTTACCAGCTTCATGGCTCTGAGCAAGTCACTTACCTCTTTGGGCGTCAGTTTCCTCATCTGTAATTTGAGAGGACTGGGCCAACTTCAAGTTCCAGGGCATTAAGGTCCTAAAAGTCTTCTCTCTGAGGCACTGTCTAGACTGGATTCTCAAACCCCTCAAACCCCTCAAACCCGTCAACCCTCTTGCCTTTAAGGAATCACAACCCCAGTGATGGTTCCACCAAGAGCGTAGTCCCCATTCCACAGGGTAGCCCCCAGGCCTTTTGCCTACTTGGAGTCCTGGCCCTCCAGCAGATTGTGGTATGTGGCGATCTCCTGCTGCAGCCGGGTATTGATGTTCAGGAGAGTCTCGTACTGCTGGTTCTGACTTTCCATCTCATTGCGGAGCTCACCCAGCTGGAACTCAGTGTTGCTAATCAGCCCCTGCATCTGCTGCAGTTGGGTAGCATAGCGGATGAAGCGATGGAGGTTTGTAAAGCATGAAAGCGTCTGACCCAGCAGGGATGCAGGAGCAAGGAGTCTGGGGGAGGAAGGGAGTGCCTACCATGCTGAGCTGGGACTGAAGCTCAATCTCCAGGCCCTGGAGCGTGCATCTCAGGTCAGTGACCTCGGTCTTGCTGGTCTGGATCATCTCAGCGCTGGAAGCTACCTCTTTGTTCAGTTCTTCCGTCTGCAAGGGTCCCACAAAGATGGATGAGTCCCATCCCAATGGCAGCTCCCTGAAACAATATGATCCCAAAAGACCACCAATGAAGCACTGAGGGTCTCAAGGAGGGGATCTTGCACATGGATTCACCTTGCTAAAGAACCAGGCCTCAGCATCTCGACGATTCTTCTCGGCAATGGCTTCATACTGCTCTCGCATCTCAGAAAGCACATGGGTCAGGTCCACCCCTGGGGCTGCATCCATCTCCACATTGACCTGGCCCATTGGCTGGTTATTATACTCTTTCCTTTCCTGAAGGGATGGAAAGAAGAACTCAGATAGGGCATCATACTTCTAGCTCTGAGGTTTAGAAACAGGGAAAGGAAGAATGAATTCTATGGGCATCTTGCCACATCATTCATGAACTGGTGGAGAATGTGATTCTTCTTTCAGGAACAGGGGAGGGGACTAATCATCCAAGTTTGTCAAGGGAGAAACTGAGGCAGGGTGGTTTACCCAAGGTTATTTCCTATTTCAGTGACTGAGCAGTACTGGTCACCCTCATTCCATTGTTGTTGGCTTAGGGAGGAGAACTGAGCAAGTCTAAGTATAAATGCTCTGCTGGGACCTGAGACAAGCCTTAAATTATGACTCTCCCCTGGTCCCCCAAATCTCTGTTAGGACACACACTGTGGTTACATCCCTGAAGAGCTGAGCTCTTCCTCCAGGCTGTAGCTGCTGCCAGGAAACTATGTGAAATGAGACCATCCAGAAACCGCCCTGTCATCCCCCAGATCATTCCCTGGGTCTCTCATATGCAGTCCTGGACAGGGAGGAAAAACTGGATTAAAGGTCCAATGTTCACATTCGAATTCAGCCAATTACTACCCACATGACTTTGGGCAAGTTGGCCTGGGGGGTCTTCTAAGTTCTAACTAAATCTAAACCTATGCTCCCACAAGATGGAGGCTTAATGGGCCTCAGTCCATTCTTCTGCCTGCCTCCTGCTTTCCTCTCACCTCCTTAAGGTTCCTCTTGAGGTAGTCCAGCTCCTCATTCAGGTTCTCAACCTGTGTTTCCAGATCAGTCTTGGCCAGGGTCAGCTCATCCATTAACCTGTGCAGGCCATTGATGTCAGCCTCCACACTCTGACATCGGCTCAGCTCATTCTCATACCTGGGAGATTAAGAAAAAGTTCAGAACCAGAAATAGTGGAGCAGTTGCATTTCTTTGCATGAGAGTTTTGGCCAGAGAAGGGAAGAGGAAGGAGAGACAGAGAGGGAATGAGGGTGAGAGAAAGGGAAAGAGGGAAGTAAGGAACAAGGGAGAAAGGGAAGGAGGGAGGGAGGGAAAACAGGAGGGAAAGAGGGAGGAATGGAGGGAAGGAGAACAAAAAAAGGGGGGAGGGGGCATGAACTGACTTGAGTCTGAAGTCATTAGCAGCCAGCCGAGAATTGTCAAGCCCCAAAACAATCCAATGGTTGTCAATGGTGGTTTCCTGGATCTGTAAAAAGGAGAGACCAGAACCTCCCGGAGATCTCCTCCCTGTTGTCTCCCAAGGGGCTTTCCCACCCCTCTCCCCCAGGCATTTCCCTTATCAGGTATTAGTCCTGCTGGCTGAGTCTGCCCAGAAGAGCCTTCAGAATCTAACTTCAGCCCCTCGGGTCTCATGGCATAGCAGCCCTACACAGACCCTTCTCCCCTTCCTCCCCGATTAGGGCCAGAACCAGGCACCTCCCCGCAACTATGCACAAAGGAATTTGAGAGAGATAAAGCTGCCCTCTGGAATCCTTGGCTGAGCCAGTAAAGGTATCTAGCTAATAGGCTAGAGAATAAGAAGTTTAAGCCTGTTTGGTGGTAGGGGGGAAGAGAAGCCCTTAACAATAAACAGAGCTCCTAATTTTAATCTCTCCATTTTACTTCCTCAGCCTGCACTGTCTATGGAATGCCAGAGGTGAAAGAATGTCCAAGGTGGAGAGGCCCTGAAAAACCATCTAGGGTAGAAATTTTTAACCTTTGGGGCATCATGGACCACACCCCTTGGGCAGCCTGGTGGAGCCTATGAACCACTTCTCAGAATAAAGTTTTTAGGGGGCAGCTAGGTGGTACAGTGGATAGAGCACCAGCCCTAGATTCAGGAGGACCTGAGTTCAGATCTGACCTCAGACACATAACACTTACTAACTGTGTGACCTTGGACTTAACTCCGTTGCCTAGCCAAAAAAAAGAAGAAAGTTTTTAAAGTCATAAAATAAAATACATATGGTTGCAAAGGAAAACGATTAGATTGAACTAAGATGTAATTTTTTCCTATCCAAGTTCAGGTACCCCCCAAAATCTTTCCACAGACCCAGGTTAAGAAACCTCTGATCGAGTTTAGCTTCCTCATCTGAAATGTAGCATGGTGTAGTAGGCTTAGAGTCAGGAGATCTGGGTTCAAATACGATTTAGAAATCTACTAAGTGTATGAGGGTAGACAAATGACTGTCAGAGCCCTGATTTTCTCCATCTGTAGAATGGAGCTGTTATTTATACTACCATACTCATAGAGCTTGCCTGCGGAAAGTGCTCTTAAGAAGGGAGCCCTGCTCAGTGGCACTAGAGCTAGGATGGTCCTTTGCATTTATTGTATCACCAGCACTTAGCCGATGCCTAACATACAGTAGGTACTCAATCAATGTTTATTGACTGACTTACTGACTGACTGGAACCCAGATCCCTCTTTCTGTGAGCAGTTGCCACAGGGGATCATTGCACTCCTTCATTTCCTGTTAGCTCCAGTTATGTGGCCACTCACAATTATGTTCCCATGCTGCCAATCAGAGCAATTATCCCTAGCTTCTGCCAGCTGACGAGCAGCTCCCATGTCTCCAGACACTTCATGTACAATGCAATCATTGTCTAGACCAGAAATAATTGCTTTGTATCATCAGTAACTCTGAAAACAGAAATATGTATGGCTCAACTAGTCCCCTGGTTGAATGTCATCTCTTTCCAGCTCACAGTCCTACCTCATCATGGAGCTCATTGATGGTGTTGAAATAGGGACTGTAATCCTGTTCAAGGTTAGTGGGACTTTGCTTCAGACGCCAGTCTCAGATCTTAACCTCAAGATCAGTATTGGCCTCCTCCAGAGCCCGCACTTTGTCCAGGTAGGATGCCAGGCGGTCATTGAGGTTTTGCATGGTGGTTTTCTCATTGCCAGTCAAGAAGCCACCATCTCCACCACCCAAGTCAAAGCCACTGCCCAAGCCTCCTCTATAACCTCCATAAACCCCTCCACCGACACCACCACCAGTCCCTTCACCAAAGCCATAGCTCATTCTACCACCGTAGCCCCCTACAGACCCAGAACCTATCTGAGGAGGCAGAAATCTGACCAACACTCCCAAGAAGACTTCCCCCTCCATATGTACCACCAGCCAGGAGAGAGGTTCCCCGAGTGGAGCCCCCACCAAAGCCACCCCCATAGGTAGAAGAGCTCTGAAGGAAGGTGGTGCTCATGGCTTCAGTACCCACGGCCTCAACAGAAGGAGTTATAGAGCTTCAAGGAGAATCAGGAAGAAGTCTCTCTTACCCCTAAGCTGGAGCTATTTTTATACCGATTCCTTTGGGTGCTGAGTGACCTCGCCCCCCAGCCCTCGCCACCCAGATTCTCCTCCCCCCAAAAAGAAGCCAGCTCATTTATCATTCCACACACGGGCACACACACGGCTGCCCATATACCTCAAGGAGCCCTGCGGAGTTGAGTTGTTGTTGTTGTGTGTGTGTGTGTGTGTGTGTGTGTGTGTGTGTGTGTGTTCTGTGGGTATGTGTTTTTTTAATTTAACAAAAGAGATGATTCATAATTAATGATGTTTTGCTGGAGGGCATGGTTTTGACACTTGGATTACAGTCCAAAAGGAAAAAAAAAAAATAACAGGAGAACACTCTGCCACTCCCCCAGCTTCTGGATGGCTTTGCCCATAGTAAGACGCTTAGGATCTGTTGTGTACAAGCTGCTCACTGTGTACAGAGTTTCTCTCTGGTGCCCACTCCACCCTAGGAGCTTCAATCCCTTGGCACCGTTTGGGATTCTGGGTCTAGCAGCACCAATGCTTGTCCTCCTCTTTGTTTGACCCGAGTTCCTGTTCCGTCTCCTTTCGTTCTTCCGGCCCTTGGGGAGACAAGTCTAAAAAAACCAACAATTGCTGGATTTGTCCTGGTAGAGGGCAAGACAGAAGGGCAATTTTATCCTAAAGGAGAGAGTTGGGAAGGGAAGAGGAAAGGGAACAGGCCAGCCTGAGGCTGTACACGGCCAAGAGAAAGTGCCACTTCAGAATCAATCGCTAAGCATCTATTAAGAGCCTACTACTAGTACATCAGCATCACACTAGTCAGAGGACACATATGTATATAAGTATTTTAAAATATATACAAAGTAGTAAAATATATATATATATATATATATATATGCAAAGAATGATGGAGTAAGGGTTACTGATCAGAGAAGAGTCAAGGAGAGTTTGAATTAAGGATTTAGGCAGCTAGGTGGATAAAGTGAATAGTGCTGGATTTGAAGTCAGGAAGACCTGAGTTCAAATCTGGCCTCCAATACTTACTAGTTGCATGACCTTGGACAAGTCACAGACACTCTGTGCTTCCATTTCTTCATCTCTGAAAATGGAGGTAAAAATAGTACCTATCTCCCAGGCTTGTCCTAATGTTCAAATGAGATAACATGCAAACTTCTATGCAAAAGTGATATATAGATAGATGTGGGGAGGGAAGGAGAGAGAGAGACTATTATAATAGACTGACATCTCCCATATCTCAGACCAAAATTCTGCTCCTGCTTGTTTTCTTCCTTCAACTTTCAAAATTTAAAAAGCAAAAGCAGCCAGAGAGCACAATGACATCCAGAAGCTCCCAGGCCTGCATCATCAACATAATCTTTCAACCTTTCCAAAGTCCCCCACTGATGCTGACATTCCAGGTGATATAAAACAGCCTCCAAGCTGACAAGAGGCTGACTGAGTCCCTGCCACCTGCCAGCTGAACATATCACCGAACTCTGCTTGCTTTGGGGACAGGTTGAGGCAAACCACCCATAGATAACACTGGGGCTTGTTCCAGAAAGCCCCTACCTCCCTCTTCCCCATCCCCAGAGGCATGTCACTACCTACCAGGCTCAACTTAACCCCTGTTTGAGCTGAAAGGCTTGGGGAGTATTCCAACACAGAAGTCCCCATTTTGAGGGATAGAAGTGACAAAAGGAGAGTTCTCTAAAAAGGAGGATATAGGATGCTTTTTCTGTCCTGGAGGGTCCCATATACAGGACCAGGAGGGAATTTCTCAACCTCCATAACATTATTATCTCTCTGGACTTTGAGTCAGAAAAACCTGAGTTCAAATCCTGCCTCAGATACTTACTAGCCCATGTGACCCTAGGTGAGTCGCCTAAGCTCTCTTAGCCTCAGTTTCTTCATCTATAATATGCGGACAATAATAGCAACTACCTCATAGGATTTTTGTGAGGATCAAATGAGATAATATAAGTAAAATTCTTCACAAAACTTAAAGATCTATATAAAAACTAATTATTATTATTATTGAAATCTAACTTTCACTGACCCTAGTGTAGCCTCGGAGTCACTCTCTGGCCTCTTCCTGGTTTCTCATCCCTTCTCCAGTTGCTCAGAGGGCTCCCAATAGGTCCAGGAGCAACTGGATTGTGTTCCACAAACAGAAACCCCACTGAGATGCCAGGATGCTGGGGTGCTGGAGGGAATACCCAGGTTCATTGGTCAGGAGGTTTAGGTTTTAGCTTTCAGATATAAAGTACAAGGCAAGCCTAACACCTGAAAGCAGTTACCCATCTGTGGCCACTCAGGTGAGCCAGCTCAGAGAATCAGTCAGTCAGTCAAGCAATAAGCATTAATTAAGCACTTACTGTGTGCCAGGCACTATGCCAAGCACTAGGGTCACAAAGTAAGGTGTATTGGTCCTGATCTGTATGTAGGATCATACCTCTAGTCCTGGAAGGAACTTAGGGACAACCTAGCCCAACATCCCCTTATTTTACAGATGGGGAAACTGAGGCCCAAGGAGATTTAAGGGCCCTACCCAAAGTCAAGCATATAGTAAGTGTCAAAGGCAGGATATGAATCACAGTTCTCTTAATAACAGAATGAATGTCCTTATGCTGTATCAAACTGTTGGTATGCTACATTTACACACACACAAAGTAGAAAGTAAGTTTCTTGAGGGTAAAGACTATTTCATTTTTTTCCTTGTATCAACAATGCCTGGCACAGCAGCTGGTATACTGTAGGTGTGTAATAAACGTTTGTTGAATGGAATCTATAAGGATCTCATGATAGAAGAAGACAAACACTTGGCAGGGGCAGCATGGAACATAGCTAGGTTGCAGGTCCCACTCCATTCTCTCTGCTTGAGAAGAGGATAGTGGGCTCCTAGCACTCTGCTCTCCATTGACCCATCCATCTCCCCACAGATTTCAGGGCAGGAAAGAAAAGGGATGTCCAGGCTCTTCCACCAGCCAGGATTTGCTCTGTGTTTTTCCTTTCTTGGCACTGGGAGAACCAGACAGTGGCATATTGTAAGTGAGAGGGTGGTAGGGCAATGTCTCTTGTAGGGAAAGAAAAATAATCAAACTCAGGATCAGCCAGTGCTCATTAGAGCTTCCACAGACATTACGGGACCAGCAATTATCACACTCAAGTCTCTCTCTCGGCCCTGGGGGAAAGTAAAACTGGACTTCCTCTCAAATCTATTCCCCCCCTTCTCAGGCCTGAGAGAGCCCCTGTAAGGAGACCCAAGGAAGGAAAATTCTCCCTTTTGTCAAGTGAAGAGAGGTGGAAAACTTGGTTTCCTCCAAATCCAGAGATACTAGTCTCCCTGAAAAACAGCTGCTTTGTGCTCAAGGTCTGAGTGAGGCTATCTGATTGGGGGGACAGGGGCGGGAGCCAGGGGTATGATGGAGCCAGCTCAAACCTGCTGCAGAAAGCCTATTGCTAAATTTTCAGTGTGAACATTTACAACACACAGCAAACCCGCAACAAAACAATTGTTTTGTTTATATTACAGTCATATATTATTTTATATTTATATTTTATACATTATATTTATGCTATGTCTATATATTATAGTTTACATTATATTTAGGAAAGTGAGAAAATGTTAATATTGCAGATTAAACTTAAAAGTATGTTGTGAACATTTTTTTCTCAATTAACCCACACATACCTAGAGGGGAACCCCCCTATTCCAAAGGCTAAAAGTAGGAGATGATGAAATTTCCTTTGACCCAGGCTTGGCTCCAGCCCCAGACCCTTTCATGGACACTATAGAGGTGCCCCTCTCCATGGCAAACACAGGACATCCCTGGCAGACCCTCTGGAGGCCTGCTGCCTGATTAAAACCAACTGGATCCCCTTCCCTTAGGCCTCCTGGCAGACTCCTTCCTGGAAGGGTCTTTAGTGTGCTGCTGCCTCTGAGGCTCTATTTCTGTCACCAGGCATCTTCTGAAGCTAATTCCCCAATGCTGATTCAGCTCCTACAGATTGGAGGCAGTTCAGTAAATCTGGGCCCACTGTCAACACACACACACACACACACACACACACACACACACACACACGACTATCTTTCTCCAGCCCTGGAGCCCTGTTTCCCAGTCCCCTGTCCTGACTCTGTGTACCCAAACCACACCCCTAGAGCCACATATCAGGAAGTGAAAGGTGGGTCAGGGGAAAGTTTCTGTGGTGTTATGGCCTAGAGCCAGATTTTCCAAGGAAAAGGGACTGACCATCAAAACCTAGCAGTGCAACATAAAGGGTGCAATCTTGTCTGCTTCAAGGCCTAGAGTGGGAGCATGGAGGTTTTCTGAGAATTTATCTTGGAAGAAGGAAGGACCAGTAAAGAGGACAAGTCAGACAGAGAGAAGAGGGCTAGGGAGCTGAGAGAAAGGACTCCTACTTTGAAGCTGTCTCAGGACACAGGGGAAAAAAAAAGATTGAGGAACTTTTTGTCACAGTGGTTAGAGTACCAGAACTGCAGTCAGAAAGCCTCATCTTCCTGAGTTCAAATTTGGCCTCAGACACTTACTAGCTGTGTGACCCTAGGCAAGTCACTTAACCCTGTTTGCCTCAGTTTCCTCATCTGTAAAATGAGCTGGAGAAGGAAATGGCAAACTACTTAAGAATCCTTGTCAAGAAAACCCCAAATGGGGTCATGAAGAATCTGGACAAGGCTGAACAACAACAGTTTCTAAATCTCGGATAGATTCTTAGATTACTTGATGAATGGATCTGGTGGTTGGCTGGCTAGCTTTCTAAATAGCACCAGCAGGGAGCCAGAGGTTCCCTTAATCCCTCTCCTTCCTTTCTCCCCTGCCCCCCGACTATCAATGTCCTCTCAAAGGCCTTAGCCTGCACCTTGAGAACAGGGGGAAATATCTTCTTTTATTCACCCCTAATTGGTATTGTTACTTGGCAACTTAGTTATAAACTATGGGTGCAGAATCCTACCCTATCAAGGGCACTTCATACCAGGAAGCTGGTATTTCTGTATTCCTCAGCTGGCATTAGGCCCAGACCTCAGCCCAGGGGCCTGGGAGGGGTGGGGATTAGGGGCCTTGGGAAAGCAGCTGGATCCTACCAGGAGTTCCGGGCTGAGGGACTGGCTGGGAGACTGGGGGGTTGTAAAGGGCAGAGATTCTAGTTCTCCCTAATCTGGAAGAACTCTTCCCACCCTGCTGCCAATGCACTGGGAGCCAAGCTACTGGCATTTTTCCCAAATGCTGAACTGAACCTCGACTCTTAACTAGGGGTAACCCATGTGGGCAGCTGCCCAGGGCACCCCACAAAAGAGGACAGTGATAGAGAGCAAACCCCGAAGAAGGCAGGAGAGAACAAAGGACACTTTTTCATCTTCCATTTTACTAGGCCATAATCGTTTAATGCCATAAAATTGTTATCTCCATGGCATGCCTCCAAAGAACAATAACACCCGGGGACAAAATTTTCAAACTTTACCTAGGGTAGACAAGCCCTTCCATGCCCTCCAGCCTGTCTTTGCTTGGCCCCAGACCTCAGGGTTCCCCAGAGACCAGAGCTGCCTTCCTGTTCCCTCTAATCTGGGATGGTGCTCTAATTTCCTCTTTTTTCTCTCCCTCACTCCTGTACCTAATCAGCTGCCAAGCTTAGTCATCTCTACATCCAAAAACTCTCTCTCATTCCCAGCTGCTCGTGCCTTCTCCTCGCAGATCCTTCCACCTATACATCGTTATATACTCAGTCATTAGCATGTCTTCTACCCCACTAGAATATATGCTTTATAAGGGAAGGAGCTATTTGTGCCTTTCTTTGTATACCCAGTGCTTAACACAGTGCCTCCACAGAATAGGCACTCAATAAATGCTTGTTCATTACCTATCATTTCAGCTCTTTCCACTCACAAAACCACTACACTTTTTCTGGCCCTCATCACCTCTATTCTGGACAACTACAGGAGTCTCCAAATTGGTTTTTCTCTCCCTCTGATCCCTCTACATGGCTGCCAAAATAATCTTCCTAAAGCACACATCAAACCAAGTCATTCTCTTGGTCAAGAAACTTCAATAGCGCCCTATTGACTCCAGAATAACATACAAACTCATCAACCTGGCATTTGAAACCCTTCACAATCTTGCTCCAGCCTACCCTTCCCAGATTTATCTCACATTGTTTTCTTTTATGCACCCACCTTCCAGGGGAATTGGGCAAGCTCATTTGCTGAACTCGGCATTCCACCTCCTCTCTCCTATCCCATCAGGGGATGCTGACCTTTGTGCCTGCTGACCCTCCCTCCCCCGGATGCACTCCCTCTACCTTTCCATCTCTTAAAATCCCTAACTTTCTTAAAGGCTCTGCTGAGGTACCACCTTCTACAGGAAGCCTTTCCTCATTCTCCTATATACTACTCAACAACTCTTCAAATTAGCTTTTATTTGCATCTCCCTTTACATACTATATCCCATAGCCAAAACTCCCAGTTGAATACTTGGGGCTAGAAAGTTGTTGTTGGGTTTTGTTTTGTTTTTTTTAATTTTTGTCTTTGTTAACTCAGCCTATAAAAGGCAACAGTGCAATGAATAAGTGAACCTACTTTGGAGTTTTAAATTCAAATCCAGGCTTTGGCACAGACTATGGGCACATACTTTAGCCCTCAGTGCCTGAGGGAGCTCTCTTAGGCTAAGTTATAGACAAATTTTCAACTTGCACCAGTGAAGGGAGTTTCCACACTGGGAGCTCCTCACACTGAGGAAATCACAGGTCTGAGAAAATAAATCCACAGGATCAATTAGCCCCATGCCTTGCACTTAATGCTTATTTTATTGAATTGCATTTGTCAGGTCCAGCAAATGATCTTTATGGGATATAAAAAATAAAAGCAAGAACAAATCAAGGTGAATAATGTGGGGTACTGGGTGGGAGGAATGGGAGCAGGGTGCTGGCTCCAAGGTAGGAACACTCCCACTGTCAGTCCCAATATGTTATAGAAAACATTCCAAAGCCTGATGGGAGGGGACAAGCAATATGTCCAAACGGCTCCTTTCTTGTGCCTGGCTCAGGACACAGGAATGGGAAGATCTTAGAGGTCTCCCTAGAAATAACTCCTAACAAACACTTGACACTAGCTACATGATCCTGGGCAAGTCACTTAACTCCAATTGTCCCACCAAAAAAAAAAAAGGAGAAGAAGAAGAAGAAGAAGAAAAGAAATCACTCCTAAACCCAGGGACTATGAATACTGCTGAAAGAAGGAAAGAGGTAAAAAAGAAATGAAGGAGAAGAGAGACAGGAAAAAGGAGGGAGGAAAAGGGGAGGAGAGAAAAGAGAAGAAGTGAAGGAGAAAAGAGAAGAGAGAAGATGGGGGAGGAAGAAAGAGGAGGGAGGAGGAAGGACAGAGAAAAAGGAGTTTTGAAAGAGGGAGATACCAATAGGGCTTAAGGCTAGGCCCATCCTTATGGGCTCAAAGAAACTAAACCAAATACTATTTCTTTAAGGACAGAAGTTTTATTAGGGAGGACATGGGAATACATCCAGGGTGCTACCCTCTCCCACCCAGACATCCTCTAATGTGGGAGCCCTCACTCGGCTGCTTCCTCACCCCCTCTTCAGAGGGCCCTGTAACCAGGACTCTCCAGGCCCAGGAGCCTCCGGTGACTCAGAAGGCTTTGGGGGTTGTGGGTACACTGTTGTCATGGGAATCATGGCCCTCCAGGAGGCTGCGGTAGGTAGCAATCTCCCGCTCCAGACGACTCTTGATATCCATGAGGAGCAGATATTCCTGGTTCTGGCGTTCTGTGTCTGCTCGGATGTCACTCAACTGGGCCTCGATGACACTGATGAGAGCCTGTATCTGTGACAGCTTGGCCCCATAACGGGCCTCTGTTTCTGCCAGTGTGCCTTCGAGAGCAGCTTTCTAAAGAAAGAAAAAAAGGGAGAGAAGGAACATTGAGAAGGTATGAGTGGAAAGTTTTGTTTGACTACATCAATTCCAACAGAAGAAGCAGCCACTGGAGACACGGACACAGCCTGGGTCCCCAGGGTTACTAGTTTAGAGCAAGTGATGGAGAGGACAGCTTAGAGAAATCCAACCCTGCCTCAGGCTTAGGTATCGCTAGAAAGCATCCCTTACAGGAATTAGTGCTGTGTGTTGATCACCCAACCGTCGATCACTACATACCATGCTGAGCTGAGACTGCAGCTCGATCTCTAGCCCCTGAAGGTTCCGCCGGAGGTCAGTGACTTCAGTCTTACTGGTCTGGAGCTGTTCCGTGTGGATGGCTACTTCTTGGTTCAGCTTCTCTGTCTGAAATAAGGAAGACCAGGGAGTGAGTTTTTTTAGGTAGGATTTTTGGGGGAATAAATAGCCCAGCCCTTAACATTGCCAAATCTTGAGCCCTTCTCCCACACAACACCGTCTTCATCCCCCCAAACTCATCTTTACCTTGCTGATGAACCAAGCTTCAGCGTCACTTCTGTTCTTCTCAACCATGGCCTCATACTGGCTCCTCATGTCCGTCAGGATCTTGGCCAAGTCGATGCCTGGCGCTGAGTCCACCTCCACACTAACCTGGCCACCCACCTGCCCACTCAGAGCACTCATTTCCTGCAGAGACACATAGGGAATTACATTCAGGGGGCTGGGCTTTGGCAGGCAGAAGACGGGCATTGGGGCCTCCTCAAGTTCCCTCTAGCTAATTCCTAGGTGATAAAACTGGATTCGAATTCAGATCTGCTGTCTTCAGATTCAGAGCTTTTCTCCCACTCTACCATGCTAATGGTGTTTCAGGATAAATTTAATCTAGATTCTAGCCTCAGTTTCAATGTATCCTTCCTGAATGGACACATTCACTATCATCCATGACACTCTACCTCTTTCCTTAATGGTGCTCGGGGTTGTTTAGAGACTGGAATGATAATAGGGAAAGGGGCCTTGAAAAGCTAGGGGCCTTGAAAAGCTAGGGGCTTTTAAAACATATGCCAAGACGTGTCACTAGCCCCTGGGATGGGAGATTCGGCACCCAGGATGCCCAGAAAGCTCAGTGGATGGGGTGCAGGGTGAGGATTTAGAGACCTCTTGACCTGGGCCTGCCCTTACCTCCTCATGGTTCTTCCTAAGATAGGCCAGCTCCTCCTTCAGGCCTTCAATCTGCATCTCCAGGTCAGCCCTGGCCAAGGTCAGCTCATCCAGCACCCTGCGCAGGCCATTGATGTCGGCCTCCACACCAACACGTAGGGCCTGCTCGGTCTCAAACCTTGCAAAGGGAACAGGTAGAGTAAGCAGGAGGGGAGGGGGCGGAGTGTTAACTCAGTTTCCAAGAAGTGACGTCACCTATCCCTGTGTGCCAGGGGCCTCCCTGCTTTCATAGAATTCAGAAGTCATTGAGAATAATCTTACAAGAAGAAGGGAGGTAGAACCCCCACCCCACCCCCTACTTCCTTGGGCAGAAAAAGCATAGCCATCACCCAACAGCACACACTGCCCTCACAGCAGGTACCTGGCATCCTCCTCGCCTGGACATCCCTGCACCCTGAGCAGCAGAGGTACTCACTTGGTTCGGAAGTCATCCGCAGCCAGCCGGGCATTGTCAATTTGCAGAACAATCTTTGCGTTCTCGACGCTGGCACCAAGAATCTGAAAGACAGAAAATGATCATAGACTCAGCCTGCAGGTGCTGCCCAGCCCAATCAAGGCAAGCACACAGAAATCACACTGACTGCTCCCAGACTACTCATCCAATGGGCCAGAGCTGAGAGGACTCGGGCTAAATTAAGTCAGAGGTGGCAGGTGTGCCACTGGGGGAAATCCTACAGAGGGCAGCATGAAAAGGGATTTGGGGAAGTGAGTCAGAGGCAAGAAGGGAAAGGGGCTGGGAGAGCTGAAACCGAGAAAAAGAGGAGACAGCGTGGTACAGTGCTAAGAGCGTAAGATTAAGGATCAGGCTATGTTCATCCTAATCCTGGCCCTGCCACTGATTTGCTATTCTCTGAAACAAGTCACTTCTCTCTATTCCCTCAGTTTGCTCATCTGTAGAATGAGAAGGGTGGGTGGACTAGATTCTTAACCTGAGGTCTATGAACTTTATATACATATATACACATATGTAAATATATGTCATGTGTGTCTAATATATGCAAAATATTTTATATATGTATATATGCATATACACATATATATACACAAACTGTATTTCAATATACTTGACTTCCTTGTTTTAAATGCTTATAAGAGACAGTCTGGCTTAGAAACTGGAGAGCTGGTCTCAGAGTCAAGAAGGCAAGTTCAGTTTCCTTCTCCACTGCATATTAACTGTGTGACCCTGAGCAAATTATTTAATCTCTCAGGGCCACCAGGGAACTCTCTCAATTTCAGAGCAGCTGCCAATCTGAATTCGTAGAGGGGTTTTTCACACTGGGAATAATCTATGTCAATAAAATCTTAGATCTGGTCCCAAAGTGTTCTATCCTTCAAGGATGCTGAGAGTGGGGATGGGGAGGCCTCTAGGAATGTCGAGATTGAACATAAAAGACCCAAGGGACCAGTGAGAAAGACTTAAGGGATCCCCAGAGAAGTCTCATAGAGGCCCCAGATACCTTTGCCCAGGATGCCCTGAGGCCTGAGGCACTCTTGGGGTTTTAAAGGAACCCAGTCTGATCTCATTCCCCAGGCCCCACAATTTTTGGATACAGATAAGTCAATATCAACACTGAAAATATTTCTTCAGGGCCAACTGCCGCCAACTAAATGTGAGACTTTGGACAAGTTCACTTTCTCTGGATCTCAATTATATAAAATGAAGAAGTAGAAACAAGGTTCTTTCTAATTCCAACAATCTTTGGTTCTAAGAATGGGGAGCTCTGCCTTGTGGTGCCAACTTCCTTTCCTAAGCCCTTTAAGGAGGAAAACAGGGGAGGACAGGGCCAAACATGACCAAGGGAGAATAAAGGGAGGCCCTAGCGAGATGGTGCAGGGGATACAGCACTGGAAGTGGAGTCAAAAGACCTGAGTTCAAATCCAGCCTAGGTGTGTGACCCTGGGCAAGTCACTTTGGTTCAGTTTCCTTATGTATAAAATGAGGATAATTAACACCACCTACCTCCCAGGGCTGTTGTGAAGATCAAATAAGATAATATTTGTAAAGTGCTTAGCACATAGTAAGTACTATATTAGTGCTGGCTATGATGGTAAAGATTATCATTAATTTTAGCAGCTCCAGGACCATGGAGCACCCACACAGTCCTTCCCACGAGGCTTCAGGGGGCACTTAGGCTACCACAGGTCATGGTGAAAGTCTGGAAACAGGCCTACTCTGGATTTTCCTCTTCAACTCCCTAGTCAGTGATATCATGAAATAGTAAAGCCCCTGTTAAGTCTTGCACCCCACCCCCACCTGACCCCACAGGAAAGAACTCTGTCAGAGACCTTCCCACCCAATGGGTTAGCTGCTATGCAAGTCTGACCAGGGACACCTTGGAACAATGATCAACCCATCGATAAGCATTTATTAAGCATCTGCTAGGTTCCAGGCACCAGTACTAGGAAGCAATACATTCAAATACACTGAATTAAATGATCTCTATTCCAAAGGAGATGAGAGGGAAAGGAAAGAGTATGATAGGATGGAGGCTTGAACCTGAATACAGACAGAACCAGGTGCCCCACCTCCAATCAAAGCCTCAGAATCCTAGGATCCTCTGAATCCTAAAGTCCATTGGGTACTTAGACAGGCTTTAGGGAGGGGAGGGAAGAGCTGAGAGAGATAAGCAGCAAAGACTATGGTTCCTAGTCTGCTTCATCTTCTTAAAACCATTCGCTTTGCATATAGGTACAGTCTACTAAAGGGTTAGATCGTATACTCCAGGAGGCAGGGACAGCCAGTCCAAACTTTTCATGCCCCTAGGGCGTAGTAGTTCACTCTAAAGGCACAAAAAGCTTTTACTGTTTGGCCTTGACCGTTCTTAACGGCTGACCTGAGACCTCCCTCAATGCATTATTACCTTCCCAAAACAAATAATTTCCCCTCTTAATGCCCCAGTTTTTATCGGTAAAATAAGGACAACTTGTCTTTTTTTCTTTACAACTCCCTTTGCCCTTAAAAAAAACAAAACAAACAAAAAAAAAAAAAACAGGCCCAGGATTGCACTAATGGTGGAGAGATTCCCCTCTGCAAGTACAGACAAAACACCCACTCTGCAGTTTAAAGTTGGGAAATGGGGGACACCAAGTTGTGACTCTCCCAGGGTCACACAGACAACGTGTCAGAAGCCAGACTTGCAACCAGGCTTTTCTGGCTGTCTATCTACGCCATTCAATGTGTACATCATAGATGCTTAATAAATGTTTGCTGCCTTGAGCAAAGGGGCCCTCTAAGTGTCCTTTCTAATCCAGTTCACCCTCTCCGATTCCCCTCCCCCTCCCGAGTTGCTCCAGGGGCAGGGAAGCAGGGTACCTGGGTGTGGCTAACCACCACTCCTTCCTTCGGTTCCCTAGAGACCACACCTTCCTCGCTGGCCTGGCCTGTGCCAGCAGCAGCAGGTGCAGGCGCTCAAAGGGTGGGCAGTCCCCTGGCCTCAGTGCCCATCCCCGGCTGAGCAGAGTGCCTACTCCCCCTTACCTTATCTCGGAGGTCCTCGATAGTCTTGATGTAGGCGCTATAGTCTCGGGCCGGTCCAGGGCCCTGCTTCTGGTACCAATCCCGGATCTTGACCTCCAGGTCAGTGTTGGCCTTCTCCAAGGCACGCACCTTGTCCAGGTAGGAGGCCAGACGGTCGTTGAGGTTCTGCATGGTGATCTTCTCGTTGCCGGCCAGGAGCCCGTCGGCTCCCCCATAGCCCGAGCTAAAACCGCTGCTTCCGCCCCCATAGCTCCCACTCAGGCCCGAGGAGACAAAGCGGGACACGGACACGCCCAGGCCTCCCGAGCCTCCGTGGATGCTAGGCGGCCGGAACGCAGCCCCGCTTCCGAAGCGCACAGGGTTGTTGCTCCCCAGCCCCAAGGTGGAGGAGGAGGACGACTGGCGGTAGCTGTAGGAAGTCATGGTGATGGCCTGGGAGGCTAGAGTCTGGAACCCTGGAGGGCAGCTAGACGTTGGTGGGGAACAGAGCGCTCGGAAGTTTAGAGCTGAAAGTGCAGAGGGCCTCACCTGCCTCTTTTTATTGCAGGGGACTGTGGGTGGTGTCAGAGGCGATATCTGAGCCCTGAGGAATTTCCTGGCTGCAGAGTGCAAACAGGGGCCCTTTCTCCATTGGTCAGTCCCAGGCTCAGACACACCCAGAACAACCCCCCCATTCTCCCCACACTCCTATCTGCCCTCCATCCCCCTCTCAGATCCCCCATACCCAGAGCCTCCTCTTTCTCTGCCCCCACCGACAAAAGGTACAATGGAGAGGGGCGGGGGAGGGTGAGGAGAGATCTGTTCTGAACCACAGGTCTCCTACTGTTCCCTGGAGACAAAGCCGCCCCACCTTATACCAATGCCAGGCCCATGAGGGACTGCTCTGGGCACTACCTACACCTGGAGCCAGCTGCAAGGGGTTGCTGGGCTGGTCGCTGAGCAATCTTTACTCATCCCAATTTGATGCAGTTGGGAACCCTCTTTCCCAGCCTCTCCAGATTACAGGACCCTTCTCTTTAAATAACACTAACACCCAGCTCCTCTTCCCAACACTCTCAGGGCCCCAGACCCACCCTTTCTATTCATGCTGGTCCTTGAACTGGAAGTGGGGGGGGGGGGAATTAACCCTTCCCGACTTTAGAAGTCCTGTAGTCCATTCTTCCTTTTTTACAGATGATGAAACAGAGGCCCAAAGTCACAGAAGTAGTTAATGATAGAACCAGGATTTGATCCCCTATCCTTGGATTCTAAATCCATTGCCCTTTCCAAGAATGTATGAAATTCCCCATCACACTGCCATCCAAATTCTAACTCAGGACTAGACTGCTCCCCATCAAGCAAATCCTGCTGACCCTGCTCCCATACTCACCCCCATCCCCCAAATTGCCCCAAGCTAACAGTTTCCCTGCTCAGGTACACCTTACCGGGCTCCCCACAACAAGAACCACCCCCCAGTCCATTTCGATCAGAGACAGGCTTCTTTGTAAGAACCCAGAAGGTGTGCAGAAGAGGGTGAAGAGGAGGGGGAGGAAAGAAAAGAAATGGGGCAGAGATCTGATGAGTCCAGTGTGTGAAGTGAAGCTGGGGGTGCTGGGCAAGGGCTGCTGACCCTTTCACAAAGGCTAGAGCTGCCTGAACCCTTCTGGCACCATATTTTCGTCACTCCTTCCCTTATCTCTCCCTGGGCCAAGCCCCTAGTGAAAGGTATTGAAAGATTTGCTGGTCAGATAGTTACCATAGCCACCTTTTCAGGCCCTGGTGGGGAGTCCCTTCTTCCCAAGAAGGCTGAGGCCAAGGAGTCTTGGAATGAGAAAGCAAAAAGGCCATTCCCATTGTCTCCCCCACACTCTCCCATCTCCACTTAAAACTAGCTCCTAAGTTCCCAGGTTCTGAGCCTCCTCTTAGTCCTGGGACAGGAAGGGAGGATTCCCCCATAAGAACCAGCAGGAAGCAATTCCCCCATCTGCCTAAATAAGACCCTATATTGTGCAGCTCCATCAGGGAGGCATCAGGAGGTGGATAAAGAACTAAGCTAGCTGAACCTTCCCCTAATGTTGTGGGTGGATGTGGATGTGCCCCTTCACTTCTCTAGGACGTCTAGATAGTAAAAAAACAAACAAACAAACAAACAAAAAAAAAACCACCACTCTACGCAAGTCCTTCTGGTTCAATAGAGAAGCCTTGATCTCCACCCATCAAGGGTTCAAGGGTATCTAGCCTGCCATTGACCACACCTAGGGCACAGCCCTGATTTTAGAAGCTACTTAAATGTTCAAAGTCTCTAGGAAGGAGAAGCCTGTGGCTAAAGGTCTCATTCCCTGAAAGGGAGGGGTATTCAGTGGGAAGGTCATAGTACTTGGAGGGAATGAAATGGAGTGAAAGGATTGAAGATTAAGTTTGGAACGGGGAATTTAGGAGTCATTGAATCCCTAGGAGTGTGCATAGCTGGTTAGTGGCAGAAATCTCCTGACTCCTGAGATAAAGGAATATTGATAAAGGACTTGGGGTAAAGGTTCCTATGTTTGAGGGGAAGTCAGTCAATAAACATTTATTAAGCACCTACTATATGCCAAACACTGTGCTAAGCACGGGGGATACAAAGAAAGGTAAAAGACAGTCTTTGCTTTAAAGGAATTTGGTGAAAGGGAAGAGACAACATTCCAAAGATCTACAAACAAGATAGGGACAGGATAAATTGGAAATAGTTGACTGAGGGGTAGCTTGGTGGTGCAGTGGATAGAGCACAAGCCCTGAAGTCAGGAGGACCTGAGTTCAAATTTGGCCTCCAATACTTACTAGCTGTGTGACCCTGGGCAAGTCACTTAACCTTGATTGCCTCAAAAAGAAAAAAAAAAGAAAAGAAATACTTGATAGAGAGAAGAGTCTAGAATTAAGGGGGATCATGAAAAGTTTCCTGTAGAAAGTGAGATTTTAGCTGTAACTTGAAAAAGCCAGGAGGCAGAGACGAATAAGAAGAGCATTCCAAACATGAGGGACAGTCAGAGAAAATGCCCACAACTGAAAGATGGAGTGTCTTGTTTGTGGAACAGCCAAGTGGCCAGTGTCACTAGATCAAAGAGGATGGGGATGTAAGATTTAAGAAGTCTTCCTCAAAGAGTGTGGGAGGTGTAAGATGTAAGAAGACTGGAAATGGGGGAGGGGAGGTAGTTCATGAAGGACTTTGAACACCTACCAAAGGATTTAGTATTTGATCCTGGAGGTGATAGTAGATAGTGGCGTTTATTGATAGGAGAGGTGACATGGTCAGACCTACCCTTTAGGAAAATCACTTTGGTGGCTCAAGGTAGGATGGACTAGAGTAGAGAGAGATTTGTGGCAAGCAGACCAATCAGGCTATTGCAGTAATGCAGATGTGAGGTAATGAGGACCTATACCAGAGTAGTGGAAGTGTCGGAGGAAAGAAGGAGGCATATAGTAGAAATATTGCAAAGGTGAAATTAACAAGCCTCGGCAAAAAAAAAAAAATGGACATGGAGTGGGATGAGAAAGGATGAAGAGTCAAGGAAGGAATTTAGGGTTAGAGAGGAGGAGAGGGCTTAAGAGTGAGGGAGCTCTTCCCTCCTTCTTGAAGGAAAGAGGTCAATCACAGCTTAGAGGATGGGGACATAAGACTTGGAGACTAGAGTCATGGAATACAAGTCCTAGTCCTAAGGTGGAAGGAAATAGAATTGGAGGGAGTTTCCTTCTATGTAGATAGTCAATGGGGGTAGACAAGAGGGAGAGAACTTGAAAATCCACTGCTCTTTGTCACTGAAAATTGATAATAGTAGCCCTAATTTTATAGGTCGGATCATGCTGTGGATAGCATGCTGGAATCAGAAGACCTGGGTTCAAATTCTACTTCACTGACAATAGCTATGAAACCTCGGGCTAATAATCATTCATTCCCCTGGTAACTCTCCAAGATGATAAATCATAGGTGCTCTAAGATCTGTTAGTGGAAGGAGTTCCTACAAATCATGAAATCATAGGTATTGACATGATGATGACAATTCACATCCTCCAAAGGTCAAGGGCACCACCATCTTTCCAAGTTGCCCTTGACTCCTCAGGCTTCCTCATCTACATATCAATCAGTTGCCAAATCTTCGATTTCAAAGCATCTGTCCCCCTCACTCTACTCACACAACCGCCTTCCTAGTTCAGACCCTCTTCATCCCTTTCCTGGACTGTTACACTAACCTTCTACTTGCTCTCCCTACCTCAACTCTCTATGCACCTCTACACACAGATGCCAAGTTAATATTTCTAACATCATCTCTGACCATCTCACTACCTTGAACAATCAACTCCACCAGTCTCTTATTACCCTTCTTCCTGTTGTTTAGTCATTTAGTCATGCCCAACTCTTTGTGACCCCATTTGGGGTTTTCTTGACAAAGATACTGGAGTGGTTGGCCATTCCCTTCTCCAGCTCATTTTACGGATGAGAAAACTGAGACAAACAGGGTTAAGTGATTTGCTGAGGGTCACACAGGTAGTTGGTGTCTGAAGTTAGATTTGAACTCAGGTCTTCCTGACTTTAGGCCCAGTGCTCTATCCACTGCACCACCTAGCTGCTCTTTATTACCCTTAGGATCAAATAGAAGAATTTAAAGCCCTTCACAACCTGGCTCCAACCTACCTTTCCAACATCATTATACATTACTCCTTTTCAGTCTCCAGTGCAACTAGATTGTTCTTTCATGGTGTCCTCCAAGCTTCAAGTGAAGGCACGCACTCACACACACACATGCATCTTTGTGCATATTTGTAGCCCCTGAGCTTAGCACCACACCTGGCACATGTTCAGTAATGCAGTTGTGTCCCACTCTTCATGACCCCATTTGGGGTTTTCTTGACAAAGATACTGGAGTGGTTTTGCTATTTCCTTCTCCAGCTCATTTTGCAGATGAGGAAACCAAGGCAAACAGGGTTCAGTGACTTGCCCAGGGTCACACAGCTGTCTGAGGACAGATTCAAACTCAAGTCTTCCTGACTTCAGGCCCAGCACTCCATCCACTGCACCACCTACTGCCCTTGGTACACAGCATGTGCTTAATAAATGCTTTTTCATTCATTCATTCATTCCCTGTTACTCACGTCCCTAGGCTTCTGGTCCCTATGGAAGTAATTGATAAACCTCTGATCCCTGTCACCAGAGCACTGTTTGTCCAGGTTTTGGAGCATCAGGCACTCACCGTGCAAGACACACATAAATGTTCAGGGGCTTCAGGTCACCGCTATGTTCCTTCTCTCTACTCTCCTCCAAGGGTGGTGGAGAAGGCTGCACCCCGGCCTAGAGCCCATTGTTATCTTGTAAGTCCCCCAGTGTGTCCTAGAAGTTCCCCTTCCTGTTCCCAGCCCTGTCCTTGTGACCTGTTAGCTGCTACACTCTGGCTGTGTGTTGTGGGTGGGGCTGCCCTCACCCCACCTTCCCAGCAGATCCATGTCATTTCCAGAAGAGACAACAGACCCAGGGGAAGGGAGCCGGTGATGTCGTTCGTGGAAGGTTCCCACTGCCCTCTTACAGCCCCCAGGGAGGAAAAACCAGCCTAACTAGAAACTGGAGCCAAAATCTTGTGGGGGGGCACTAGGAGGGAGGGAGAAGATGGTTGAGGAGGAAGGAGCCCAGCTGCCACTCTGGGCCAGGGCTAGAAGAGGGTGTGGCTCGTAACAACCTCGAGCAAGTGCCACATTCTCTAGCTAGACTAGGCTAGGACTGGAGCAAGCCCTTTGGCTATATATTCAATTGACTTTTTCAGAGCATGCCCCATCCCCCAAGCCTCCTACCCCCACCCCCCACCTTCCCTAAGCTGTGCCTGCATGCAGTCACTCAGGGATTATCTCTCACTATTCTGTGGGAAGAAGAAAGGAGGGAAGTGGAGAGTCAGCATAGGAAAAGGAAACCTAGACATGATTAGAGAGAGCAGGTCTCTCTCTGCCCTGCTCTGCTCTGCCCCAGGTCACCACGGGCAGATCACTAAGCATTTATTAAACATTTCCTGTATAAGGAAACAAAAAAAAAAAATTGGCCCCTGGCCTAAAGAATCTCATGCATTCTAATGCAGGGATTCTTAACCTGGGGCCTGCAGACCCCTAAAGGGGCCTTAATTAGATTTCTAGACCTCCGTGAATTTGAATGGAAAAAAAATAATATTTTTCTTTGTACTAACCTGTAACTGAAATCTAGCATTCCTCTTGATTATTTAAAAACATTGTTCTGAGAAGGGGTCTCTATGTTTCACGAGACTGATGAAGGCGTCTATGACACACAGAACAGGTTAAGAACCTTGTTCTAATGTGTGTCCTTCTTTGGAGCCTCCCTCCATTCCCCTACCCTAAGCTCCCAAATCTCTTGGATCTTGGCAGACCTAGGGCTGGCCACACCCTGCAGAGGGACAATGGGGAAATAGGGCAGTGTGATTGGATCCCCAGCATGGGACTTAGAGTCAAGAAGACTTGGGTTTAACTCTCACTTTAGATAACTTATGATCTATATTAAAGTGTTTTTGCCTTTTTTTTGTATCCCCAGCACCTAGCAATAAATGATAAAAAAAAAATTAGTAAATACCTATTGACTACTTTGGCTATATAGATGTCAGTCTTTATAGCGAAAGAAGAATTGAAAGCTAGGGTAAGTCACCCAAAAAAACCTCTACTGTAATTTCCTAAAATCCTCAAAAAGACATCAAATTCACCACTCTCCCAATCAGTCGTGCTCCCTTTGCTTCATCTTTTCCAGAGTCAGTCAGTCAATCAGTAAACGTTTATTAAGTATTCCATAGTGCTTCCAGGCACTATGCTAGGTGCTGGGGATACAGATATGAAAACTAGTTCCTGCCCTCTAGAAGCTTACAATCTAATGGGGAAATACAATTCTCAAAAGAAAGCTGAAAAGCTGGGGGTGGGGGAAATGTAATGAAGAAGTACCAAGGAGTGAAGTGAGGTAGAAAGTGAAGACAATGCTGGCCTGGGGACCCTCTTTAAATGGAAGTTCTGGGAGGAGCTCTCCATTCCCACCCTCTAGTCAGAGGGAGGTGCCCAGGGGCAGAGGGACTGATGAGGTGTGAGTACCAGGACTGAAGTGATATGCATGTTAGTCCATCCTAACACCTAACTTCTTCCCCAGTCTTGAAGTTGGACAGCTGACAACAAATTTTTACTTTGGTTCCTAGACACACATGTACATGAAATATTAATTCACATTTATGTAGCACTTTAAAGTTTGTAAAGATTGGATTGGATCATTTATTAGGCTTTAATTTCCCTACAGGAACATAAATTAGCTCCCTCTGAGAGCTACCTGCGCAGGAAGGTGTCCCAGGCCTGTCTCTCTTCCCTGAGAGCGTTCTTGGCATCTGCCTCAGCTGGAAAGGGCCCAAGATTCTCTCTTCCATAATGCCTCCCAGCATCCAAGGAGCCTGGCACCTTGGACCCCAGCATGATTAAATGAAAATACTCATTAAAGAGAGATGATAGAGGATGTCTTTAAAAAGTGGGCTAATAGGAGCTGGCACTGGGCACCATCCTGGAAAACATGTTGTCTTCTCTCTTCTAGAGAGTTCCAAGTCCATATATCATGGTACCCATGGCTGATCTAAACCAGAGGCCTCAACCTGAGGGGGAAACCTGAGCCATTATTCTATGCCCAAGAGGACAGAGCAGAAGAGACTTGAAATACCATTGCGGGATAGGAGGAAGAGAAGAGAAGCAGTACCAGCCCAGCTTTGGCACAACTGTCAAACTCCACCCAAAGACCTGTAAGATAGCTATGGCTTGCTTCCTCTCTGCAGTGGAAAGCCCCTGAAGGAAAAAATAGGACCTCCCTCCAACACACTCCCCAGTGATTCAGCTTTGGTCAGTGGCAAGATCTCATTGGCTGCCAGGGCACCTCATTTCCATTCTGACCGAGACCTACCCTGAAGCTAATGCTATCCATCACTGCCTTATTCCTGTACCAGGCCTAGAGTCCACAGGCTAAAGGCCACCCCCAAGCCTGGCTGGTCTAGATGAAATGAGAGGAGTGATGGAATGCAGGAACTCCCTTCTCATCTCCTGACGCTGTCCAATCTGAAGACCAGGCTACAGTCCAGCTGAGTGGGCTGCAATCCTCTTCACTAGGGTGGGGCTGAAGCTGGAAAAGAGAGAAATCTCACCCTTCCACAGATAGCAATCATTCTTAACTCCCCCGGGGGAGCAGGACATCCAACCAGCCAGGAACAAACATCAACATAGATGGTCTGATAACACTGGGAAACTAAACAAACAACTTCCCTAAATAATGAAAGGGCAAAAGAGAGAGAAGAAAAAGGAAGGAAGGAAGGAAGGAAGAAAGAAAGAAAGAAAGAAAGAAAGAAAGAAAGAAAGAAAGAAAGGAAGGAAGGAAGGAAGGAAGGAAGGAAAGAAGGAAAGAGGAAGAGAGAAAAAAGGAAAGAAAGTGAAAGAGAAAGAAAAGAAAAGAAAAGAGAAGAGAAGAAAAGAAAAGAAAACCCATTGCTGCATCCCTTCAAACTCTTTCTGCTCTGTCTTTGTTCTCAGGAAAATTAGGAAATTTTCTATGGGAGACATAGGATCATGGATCTAGAGCTGGAAGGAATTTCAGATACCTAGATGGAGTTCAACAACCTCATTTTATAAATGAGGAAACTGAGACCCTGAGAGGTTAAATGATTTGCCCAAAGTCACACCAGGTAGTAATTGTCAGAGGTGAGATTTGAACCCAGGTTATTATGGAGCAGGGAGTTTTAAAGTCGTGTCTTAAATGAATGATAGAACTTAGATGGAGGACAGCTAGGTGGCACAATGGATAGAGCACCAGACCTGGAGTCAGGAAGACCTGAGTTCAAATTTAGATGCAGACACTTACTAGCTGTATGACCCTGGGCAAGTCACTTAACCCTCTTTGCCTCAGGTATAAAGTGATCTGGAAAAGGAAATGGCAAACCATTCCAGTATCTCTGCCAAGAAAATCCCAAACGGAGTCATGAAGAGTCAGATACAACAGAAAAATGACTGAAACACAACAGAAATTAGATAAGGATTTAGGATTAAAAAGAGGAAAGGAACACTTTGCAGACAAAGGAAAATACATAAGGAGATGGGTATTCACATATGAATTCATATAAGCCCACATAGTGGGCCTGGGAAGAGCTAGAAGACTCACGTAGGCTACTAGTGGGACATGAAGCTGGAAAGGTGGGTTGAAACCAGAATTTATAGGGAATTCCATGCCAAGTATTTTGAACATCATCTGCTGGGTCAGAGAATTGACTAAAAGTTGGCTTGGTGGACAGGAGTGCTAGGAGGCAGAGAGACCTGAGTTTACAATCCTCCCTCAGATACTTATTAGCTGTATGACACTAAGCAAGTCTCTGACTCAGTTTCCTCCTTTGTAAAATGAGGTTAATAACAGCACCTAACACACAAAGTTGTAGTAAGGATCAAATGAGATAATAGATGCAAAGTGCTACAAAAAAGCACTATATAAATGCTAGTCATTATTATTATTGTTGTTATTATTATTTTGTCTTGGGATTGGGCATGGTAGAGTAATGGGTCTAGAGCAGGGGTGGGGAACCTTTTGTGTTGGAAGATCGCATTAATATTTAGCTGTAATCAAATAAGGCTGCATTCAAGAAACTTCAATTAGATACACTTAATGTACATTGCTTTGTAAAAATCTAATGACTATGTACTTAATTTCAAAAATGAAAACTGTTAATTTTAAAGTTGGCTAACCATTTAATGACTTTGCTGTGTCTGCTTTTTGTTGGAAAGCTTTTGAATATTTGGTTGCAACATGGAGGTCCCCAGTTTCAGTTGATCATCTAGATGGGTATCAGTCATTTGTGACCTTAAAGGCATCTTGATTTGGGTTAGGGAGGAGAGTGTAGATTTGCAGCAATAAGTGGTTGAAAAGCAAGAAAACAATGGATAGAACACTGGCCCTGGGGTCAGGATGACCTAAGTTCAAATCCAGCCTCAGACACTTGACACTTACTAGCTGTATGACCCTGGGCAAGTCATTTAACCCCATTGCCTAGCCAAAAAAAAATTGGGGGCATGTTGCTGAAGGCATGGGTATTCTACTGCATTTTTCCATATTTCAATTGGATCTTTCTTACTATCAAATAATGACTTTAAAATGTCATCTACAGAGAGCTCAATCAATTCCATCTATACTTCTTTAGATGCCTTTATAATATCAACTAGATAAGGCTGAAATGCTCATTCAAGTGTGATGTCATGATTCTCAAAGTCAGTGAATTTTTCATTATATTCTCCAATTAATAAATCTATAACAGCTTCCTATTCTTCAAATGATTCACATATATCATCCTACTCATCAATGACCTTTGCTAACTGGAGAAAATGTTCATCCAAAATTTCCTTTTGAAGAAGTATTTTGAAAAAAGACAGCTTTTTTCAAAATACTTGGATTTTGTGCTACATCATATATAGACTTAGTTTTAACTTGCAAAGAAATATTCAAGTCATTTTGATTTGACATGATATCACACAGAAATGCAGCATTCCTAAAGAAATCTTCTTTCAATAATTCACATTGCTGATTCTGTTCTTCATAAAATTTAACTATCTGTTCTTGCAGAGATAAAATTTTGGCTAACCCTTGTCCATCTGATAGCCAATGCACTTTAGAATGATGCGACAAATCCACACTGAATACCTCGTTGTTCAACTTTAGTATGTTACAAAACTGATGATGCCAGGTTGCATTTGCATGAATATAGTTAATAATACTTATAACTTGTTGCAGTGTAGTTTGAAATAGTAGCTTTAGCACAGAAATTTTGCTAATGCAAGATACAATGAAAAGAAATGAGAGCATCTGGATCTGTTAATACTTTAGTTGTGCAACAAACCCTTCATGTTTTCCTATGATGGAAGGTACACCATCTATACATACACTCACTAAATTTACCAAATTCAGTCCAACTTCACGACATTTATCTTGAAAGTTGTTGAAGATATCTATTCCCTGTGTTCTATTCACAGGGGTGCCCAAAGTAAGTAACTCTTAGTAGCAAAGAAAATGTTCCGTTATGACCCTAAAAAAGTATAAAACCTGTGCCAAGTCGGTAGTATCAGTTGATTCATCCAAAGCGATTGAATAATATATATTTTCCTTTTGAAGTATTGCATGAAGTTGTTCTGTTAAAGTTGAAGGCTAGCTAATTCATGCTGCCAATCAGCTATGGTTCTCCTTGAAAGAGGCAATTGTTTGTACTTTGAAACGTTATCAGAGTCTAAGCATCCTACAAACTTTGACAATGCATTATTTCACAATTTCTACATCACCAAATGGCTTCCCTTTTCTCCTGAGTATATAAGCTACTTTATAAGTTGCTTCAGTGGCATTATTTCCAGGTCTTATTGCTGCAAAGAATTGTCTGTGCTTTTGCTTTTCATCTTTTAATTTCTGCGATACAACCTTTGCGCCTGTCCCTCTAATTTAAAACATTTGTGGTCCTTATGAGTGTTATAATGCTGATGAGCACTGAATTTCTTTAATGTTAATATTGCAGTATCACAAAGCAAGCAAATCATCTTATCTTTAGCAGGAACAAGATAATACTGCAATTCCCAAACCTCATTAAAAAAATCTGTTTTCTTCCTTCAGCATTCTCTTGGTTTTCTTTGACATGATGGGCTGTTAAGCAAGCAGAATTAAAAATATTGTTGAGCTGTGCGACTATTCACAAAATCCACTTCAAACAAAAACACAGTGCACTGTTGTCTTTTTTTTTTTTTTTTGATGAGGGCAATTGGGGTTAAGTGACTTGCCCAGAGTCACACAGCTAGTGAGTGTTATGTGTCTGAGTCCAGATTTGAACTTGAGTCCTCCTGACTCCAGGGCCAGTGCTCTATCCACTGCACCACCTCGCTGCCCCCATCTTTTTTTTAATTGTATGGCTTTATTGCTTTATGTATAGAATCCTAGGCTTCTTTTTTAATAATTAATTTAGTTTTAGTTTTCAACATTCACTTACATAAGATTTTGAGTTTTAAATTTTCTCCTCCTCCCTATCCTCTCCCCTCCCCAAGACAGCATGCAGTCTGATATAGGCTCTACTTATACATTCATATTAAACATGTTTTCACATTAGTCATGATGTAAAGAAGAATTAGAACCAATGGGAGGAACCATGAGAAAGAAGAAACAGAACAAAACAATAAAAAAAAAGGAAAGCCAATAGTATGTTTCCATCTGCATTCAGATTCCAAAGTTTTTTCTCTGCGTGTAGATAGCATTTTCCATAATGAGTCTTTTGGAGGTGTCTAAGATTCTTGCATTGCTGAGAAGAGCTAAGTCTATCAAAGTCAGTCATCACACAGTGTGGTTGTTACTGTGTACAGTGTTCTCCTGGTTCTGCTCATTTCACTCAGCATCAGTCCATACAAGTCTTTCCAGGTTTTTCTGACTTCTGCTTGCTCATCATTTCTTATAGCACAATAGTATTCCATTACATTCATATACCACAGCTTATTCAGCCATTCCCCAATTAATGAACATCCCTCAATTTCCAATTCTTTGCCACCACAAAAAGAGCTGCTATAAATATTTTTGTACCTGTGGGTCCTTTTCCCATTTGTATGATCTCTTTGGAATATAGACCTACACGTGGTATTAGAGCACCGCTGTCAAAAGTTGATAACAGACTGGCGTCATGGACCCCCATAAACTTTCACCAACTAGCCTCATGTGGTAGTAACACCAGTCAGGCGGGGGAAGTCAGAACTAAATAATGAGCATAGCAGCCATTAATATAGCCCTTATGGCTTACTAATGTTCTAATAGTGCAGGTCAATCTGGGAGGATTATTTTGTTGAAACTTATTCTTTGGTATTTTAAATACATTCATTTTTAAAATAGAATAAAAATATAAAAAAAAACAAAAAATGTATTAAAAAAAAAGAGATTTGTTCTGTAAAATTGGGATTCAGTCAAAAGGCCGCACTTAAGGACCTAGAAAGCCACATGTGTCCTTAAGGCCGAAGGTTCCCCACCCCTAGTCTAGAGTAATACTTTAGGAAATAATCTACAGGGGCTGGCCAAAAACTACAAGCCTAACCTTTACAATTTCAGCAGAGCCCTCCCTGGAAGACTCCTTCTCTGCCCCACCCCTACAGCTAGCACTGTGTGGTGCCTTAAATCGCTTCTCCCCAGATTATTGTAGGAATTGCTATCAGTGTCCCCATTTCTCCTTCTATAATCCATCCTTCCCTTTCCTGCTAGCTGAGCCTCCCTAATGCATGATCCCAGCACTGACTGGTCGAGAAACCTTCAATAATTCTGTATTGCCTGCTGAATAAAGACCTCACTCATCCACCTGGCATTCACCACCTGCCAGGTTCTACCTAGTTTCTTTTCACACTAATCCCCTTTGAATGCCATGTGCTCTAGCCAAATTGAACTAGTCAACATTCCCCAAATATGAATCACCTTTTCCTGCTCCTGGGTATTTTGCCTATGCCATCCATCCGCTCTCCCTGGAATAATACACACAAAAAGACATACATCTTTTATCTATTAAAATCTAACTGATGAAAAATATTTTATTAATTTTTATTAACCAAGCTGATTCTCCCAACTCAAAAGCCATCTGTTCCACAGGACAATTCCCTGATCACCTCCAGCCAGTTGTAATATTTGTTTGTGCCCAGAAGGAAGGAAGAAAACAATTAATTAGGTACCTACTATGTGCCAGGCACTGTGTTAACCATTTTCCAAATATCTAATTTGATCCTCACAACAACCCTGAGAGGTGGGTGCTGTTATGATTCCCCCATTTTACAGCTGAGGAAACTGAGACAGGCAGAGGTTCAAGTGACTTGCCCAGGGTCACACAGCTAGTCAGTGTCTGAGGCTGGATTTGAACTCGGGTCTTCCTGACTCCAGACCTGCTTATGTGGCCCTTTGTTTATTTGTTATAAGCCATTGTAGTGGATAGAGCGCTGGGCCTGGAGTCAGGAAGACATAAGTTCAAATCTGGCCTCATATACTTAGTAGCCATGTAACCCTGGGCAAGTCACTTAAACCTCTGCCTGCCTCAGTTTCCTCAATTGTAAAATGAACTGCAGAAGGAAATGGCAAACCACTCCAGTATCTTTGTCAAGAAAACCCCAAAAAGGTTGACAAAGTCTGACACAACTGAAAAAGAACTGAACAACAATCATGAAGATGCTGAGGAATTGTGATAAGGTGGGAAGGGCTCTGGAGTGGGAGTCAGGAGACCCCCAGCTATTTCCAGTCTCCTCTTGTCCCCCATCTCATGAACAACAACTTGTTGTTTACAGATTTACAGCCAAAAGGGGCCTTAGAGGCCATCTAGTTCAGACTTACTCTACGGAGGAAGAACTAATGCTTGGAAGGGATAAATGACTTATCCACAGCCCCCAAGTGTCTGAAGCAAGATTCGAATCCAGGTCTTCTTGATTCAAGTCCTCTACTCTAACCTCTAAAACATATTGCTTCTCAGCAAGATGACCACTGAAGTCCCTTCCAGCACCCAGATTCTGCGAGTCTGTGATTCATCCAACATTCTCCTTATGTCTGTACATTTCTGCAGACGACTGAGTGGTGCAGTGGATAGAGTGCTGGACTCAGAGTCAGAAAGACTGAATTTCAATGCTGCCTCAATACTTACTAGTTGGATGACCTGAACAAGTCACTTAAACTTCACTGTGCTTCAGTTTCCTCATCTGTAAAATGGGAATAATAATATCTCTCATAGGTTACAAGGTTCAAATAAGATAACAGATGCAAAGTATTTTGCTTTAATATTTGATATAAATGCTAGCTATTATGATTTATTTATCCCTCATTCCCAAAAAGTACACTTGCCTCACTTCCACCTATTGAAATCCTTCTCTTCCATTAAGAGCCTAGCTCAAATGCATTCTCCTCCATGAAGCCTTCCCTGATTACTACTCCACTCTCCTCCCCCCACACACACACTTATTCCCAATAGGTAGCACAATAAATAGAGTACTCAGCCTAAAGTCAGGAAGACTTAAGTTTAAATCTAGCCTTAAATATGTCAGTTATGTGACCCTGGACAAATTTCTTAGCCATCTGCCTCAGTTTCCTCATCTATGAAATGAGGATAATAATAGCACCTACCTCCCAAATTTATTGTGAGGATCATATTTGTAAAGTGCTTAGCACAGTGCCTCAAAAATACTTAATAAATGTTTGCTTCCTTTCCATCCTTCTAGTTGGTAGTGAGTTCTTCCATACTCGGTACTTATCACATTCTTTCTGTATCATGATTATTTGTGCACATATCTGTAAGAGAGTGTTGGGTGGTCCCAGCACCCAGCAGGATTCCAGGTACTACACCATGATTTGACCCTTAAAAGCACCAGGGGGCTAATTAATCACTGACAGCCAGGACTTACCTCATACTGTGTCCTAGTTAAGCCAGGTGGTAATCCAGATAAGGGACCCTATAAATATGAGGGCTGAACTCCCCTGAGCTTCTCTGCTCCATCACCCCAACCACCACAGTGCAACAACTATCTACTACCTCTTTAAGAATGTCTCATATAATAAAGCTTGTTTGCATTGCTTGGAGCTAATCATTCTCTGTATTTGTGCTCAGTATCCATCAAACTGATTTCAAAATAATATCATATCCCTCTCTTAGACTTTAAGCACTTCAAGGGCAAGAGCTCTGTGTATTTGGAGAGGGATGGGGCGACAGGAAGGTGTCCTGTCCCCAATGGCTCTAAAACAATAATTTGCAGGGCAGGTGCAAATCTGCATTGGTAGAGGGAATTTTCTGATTGGGAATTCCCCATCCCAACGAAATCACAGGTCCAGTCCAAAAAGCTTTTTTTATTAATTAAAAAAATTTAATAGCGTCCTTGCAAAAAAAAAAAAAGGCACCCCCCCCCTTTTTTTCCTGGCTCACAGAAAGACGCTAGGGTGTTTTCAGATCTCTACACCTCTTCCTTGATCTTCCTCCTGACTTTTGAGAAATAAACCTAGTAAAAAGAAGACTTGGTGCATGAAGAGAACTCTTAACAAAATTCTTACAGTTCAACTATGTTTAATAAACCACATGGTTTCACAAAATGATTGACATGTACAATAATAATAATAGAAATGTAGAAGATTGTGATTGAGAAAGGGAACTCCCAGAGAAGATCTGAACATGGCAGCTCTGGAGTCAGATTGTCTTACTGTTCTCCTGTAGTTCAAGGCAGTAATCTTTTTTCACACCTTTAGAAATCAGAATTTAAGGAAGAAAAGCCTTTTTTCTGTACCTGGCTTGCACACAGGCATTGGGATCTCCCTCATTGTTCCATTAATTAATTAGGCAATAGGTAATTACCTATTACCCTTGATAACTCCAAGCTGAGGCTGGTAGATCCCTTGCGATCAGGAGTTCCGAGTTGCAGGAAGGATAACTCCAAATGGGTTTCTGGGGTGGTGAACCCAAGTCCCAGGGAGCAGAGTGTTGAAACTGGCACAAACTGGAAACACAGCAGGTCAAAATTTCCATGCCCACCAGCATGCTGTGAAATTGGATCCATGAATGGCCGTAACATTTTCAGCCTGAGTGAGATAGGGAGACCCAGCCTCAAAAAAAAAAAAATTGTAATTGGTGTGATATCCTGTTTTCTGCGGGTTTGTAGTCAGCAGAGAAATAGGGCAGGTCCAGATTGCTATTATTTGAATCTGCAGCAAAAAGGTCACTTGAGAAACCCAACCCCCCTTCCTCTACTCCACCCTACCCACCACCAAGAGCATAACCTACATGCACCCACTGCCACACATGAAAACATAGCCCCAGGAGAACTGTTACAGGATATACTTAATGTGCTAAGAAAAACGTTATAACAACTTGGGAGATACATCCTTCAGCAATCAAAATATAGGCTGTAAAAGTGCAAATTAAGACTTTCAGAGACCTGAGACTATAGAAACCCCATAGCCACCAGGTCTGCCAGCTCCAAGCTTCCCACAGCCTCCTCTACTCGTCACCTCAGATGCCAGGGCTTTTCACCTACCCAGTGAAAGGAGTCACAAAACACATGCTCCTTTGGATCAGTGGAGTGTGGGGGCGGGATGGAGAAGGGGGAGAAAGGGGAGGAGGGGGAGGAGAGGGAGGGATTAGGAAAGAAAGGAATTAGATTAGGAAAGATTCCGAACTGCCCTCAGGTAGGTAGGTCACACAAATTGCCAAAGGAGGAGCTCACTGTCAAGTGGATTTAAATTAGCTAGTGTCTCCCTCAGCAGCCATGTCCTGACTGGCTCAGGTTCCCCGCAAACCGGGTGCTCCCCTTCCTACCAATCAGAGGGTGCACGAGATTCTCGTTTCTGAGGCTTGGCTGTCTTTCTTTGAGTTTTGTAAAACTGTGGTGAGAATTGATTATAAAGCTGGAACAAGGTGATTGCAAAACTCCATTGTGGGGCTGGGATTGCTGAGTATTAACTGCACTTTTCACGTCCTTGAAACTGTGAGCTTCTGAAGTCAAGATACCACCAACCTCCCTCAAGGTTATTTCTGGATGTGTGTTTGTTTCATGGATTACCTTGATCAAAGAATCGACCAGTTAGCCTGCGGGTGGTGAGCCTCTCTAAACTTAGCTAGACCCAACTCATCTGTATACTCTTCCTAAAGCACAGATCTGGCTATGTTATCCCCCTTGTCAAAAATCTCCAGTGGCTCTCTATCCTCTCTAGGACATAACAGAAACTCCCTCCTGGGTTTGAATCCCTGACGTACTAGCTGTGCGTCATTTCTTCCTTCTAGGCCTCAGGGACCTCAATCATAAAAGAGAAATAGTATCTCTAGGACTATAGGTCTGAGTTGTTAGAAGGATCAAATGAAATAATATATACCAAGTGTTTTTGCAAGCTTTATAATGCTGAATATTGTGTTCTTATTGTTATTTGCATTGTTACTATTACATTTTGTAGATACTAGCATACAGTTCAGACTGACCATCTGTTTCCCCTGCGCTCAGTACCTGACATGCCCACCACTTTTCCAATCTTACCTTTCCCTGATGAGTTTAATTAGGTTACCACTATAAGACCTTAACTGCATTCAATTCAGTTCAATTCAAAAACAGCTATCAAATGCCTACCATGTGCAAGGTACAATGGCTTGTTGCCATTGTAAATAAAATTACTGTGAAGATCAAATGAGAGAATGTATATAAGGTACTTTATAAACCTTTAAGTGTTGGGAAGCCAAGACAAAAATGAATCAGCTGGTGCTTCAAAGAGAAACTAAAGGAAGATGTGTGCACTGGTTTACACTCGGGAAATCGCATGACGCTTTCAATAACCCTAAGTAGTGACTCCCTAACATAAAGTTTGGTCTTTTTAACCCCAGTGTTCTCCCTGTGTTGCACCACAGTCTTCAGAGAAGCACAATACGGGTGGCCTGAAGGGCAGTGGAAAGATTTAAGGTAGAGGGTGGGCAGCAGTAGGTTAGTGAAGAGAAAGTCATTCAGGAAATGTATGATTGGAAAAGGAAGTAAACATGTGGAATACTGAGAGTGGGCAGCCTGAGCGCTATGCTGCTCCCCACAAAATGTCCAAATATTTAGTAGAAAGACCTCAGTATTATCAATAGATTATCTGTACAAGAATTATTGGGTATTCAGGCAGGTGGACAAAACACAGGAGAATGTGTAGATGGGCTGTAGATGTACCTGGATTAGGCATCCATATTGGTAAGACTGAGACATAGAAAAAGACACAGAGGCAGAAAAAGGAGGGAGGGAGTAGAGGCAGAGAGATAGGAAGAGAAAAGAGGAAGATGAGAAAGAGAGGGAGAAACAAAGATAGAAAGAGAAATAAGAAGGAGTGGGGAAGGACAGAGATAGAGGACAGAGGGAGACGGAGATAGGGAATGTGTATGGGGAGAGAGAAAGAGAGAATTATTAAGTACTTATTATGTGAGGGTTAGGGGTACTAATACAAGCAAGTAAGACAAGGACCTTATCCTATAAGGAAGACAGCCCATAAAGGGGAAATGGAATGAGGAGGGAGGAAAGAAAGAAAGATACCCGTGCAAGGGCAATGAGGCAGTCAGTCAACTACTGTGCATTAAGGATGGCTAGATGGCATAGTGGATAGAGAGCTGATCCTGGAGTCAGGAAGACCTGAGTTCAAATATAGCCTCATTCGCTAGCTGTGTGACCCTGCTAGTTATTATTATTAACCACCTACAGTGTGTGCATAATGAAGAAGTAATATTCTGGAGAGAGTCCAAGTGTGAGTGAAGTGAAGCATGGCTCTTGTTTAGTTGTTTCAGTGGTGCCCAACTCCCCATGACCACATTTGGGGGTTTTCTTGGCAAAAATAACTGAGATTTGCCATTTCCTTCTCCAGCTCATTTTACAGATAAGGAACTGAGGCAAACAGTTAAATGATTTGCCCAGGGTCACACAGCTGATATCTGAGGCCAGATTTGTACTCAGGTCCTTGGAGTCTGTCCTAAAACAAAATCATGGATTGGTCCAAATAATTTATGTGTCATCTTTCTAACTTGAAAAAGTGATAGAGCATAATATACTAGGGTTGCAATAAAAAGACCTAGGTTCAAATCCTACCTTAGTAATCTTGGGCAAAGCATTAACAATTTTCTGAACTACAGGTGATAATTGCACCTAGTCATAAAATTACTGTGAAGATCAAATGAGAAAACGTATATAAGGTACTTTATAAACCTTTAAATGCTGCATAAATATCAGCCATTACTACTGCTATTATACTACTACGACTACCCCTACTACTACTTCTGCAGCTAAATTATAAGATATCTGAACATGGGGACTATTTCTTACATAAATTTAGTTTCTGCCCTTGTGCCTGACATGGTGCAGAGCATATTATAGATTCTTCAAAAATGTTTTTTTTTTCATTGAACTGAGTTCTCCGGGGAAGAGGAGTGCAGGGAAGAAAGGGGAAAGGGACAGACAATGAGGTCACTGAGTGGAGCCAGGGAGGGAGCTCCCCTGCAGACTTAAAGGGGATTTGAGGTGGGGGCAGTTAGTGGAGACAATGAAGCACTTAATCAGCAAGTATTTATTAAAGGCTTACTATAAGCCAAGCACTGTGATAAGCACTGGAAAGACAAACAAACCAAAAAAGGGCAAACCTTCAGTACTGAAGAAACAATAAAACATAGGATTAGAAGTCAGGAATCCTAAATTCGAGCCTTGGTTCTGCCACTAACTCACTACTGGATCAATTAGCATACTGTCCATGAGCCTGTGTCCTCTGTAAAAATGAGTGGGTTGGACTAGGTGATCTCTGAAGACCCCTGTGTCCTCTGAGATGGCATCTGCTGTATGGTTCTGATGCAACCAGTAGGTCCTGATTTACTGGTTGGGGGACTCCTGTCCTAGACCCTCGGGGGGAAATAATAGCCCTTTGGCTCTTTTGTGAATTGGCTTGTTGCCACTGTACACCTCCAAGGTCACACCATTTCGTGTATCATTGCTCAATGTGGTGGCTCTGCCTGAGGCTGCACCCAAGAAGCCTGACCCACCCAGCTGCGCTCAAGCCCCTCACCCCAAAAAATGAGAACATAGGAATGTGTCCTAGTGGCAGGCAAGTGGGACAGCCGAGGCCTTGAAGCCTATGCTTCTGTAAACAACACAAATCCACCCGTTCCCAGGGATTCCAGCAGTCAAGGCTGAGAGTCCCTGGAGAAGCAGAGGATTAAGAGGCAGAGATAGGAATGGCATGGAACTCTCCAGAGAGAGTAAAAAACAGGAGAGGAAGGAGACAATGGGAGTCACAGAGTAAGAGAAAATAAGTTGACTCATCTCATGAAAACAGGATCTGTGAAAGAAAGAAAAAAAAGGAAGGAAGGAAAGAAAGAAAGAAGACAGATTGAGAGGGGGAGGAAGGAAGAAAGAGAAAGAAGGATGAAAGATCAGTAGTAGATGATAGATTGATAGATGGAGAGCGTGAGCATTTATTAAGCACTTATGTGCCAGGCACTACTCTGAGCACTGAGGATACAAAAACAAGCAAGCAAACAGTCCCTACCGTCGAGGAGCTTACATTCTAATGGAAGAAGACAACACATAAAGAAAGAGGAGGCAGGGGTACGCATATGGGATCCCTGGCTGGGGAATGAGGAGGCCAATCCCAAAGATGTCCTTGGAATGAGGAGAAAAGTTAGGACATAGGATCATCGATTTAGAGTTTGAAGGGAATTTAAAGGCCATCTAGTCCAACTTCATTTTACAGATCAATCCATCAAAAAACAAGCATTTATTAAGTGCCTATTGTGTTCGAAGTACCATGCTAGAAGGGCTACTAAGTGGCACCATAGTGCACAGAGCACTGGGCCTCAAGTCAGGAAGACTCAACTTCCTGAGTTCAAATGTGCCCTCAGATATTTACTGTGTGACCCTGGGCAAGTCACTTAACCCTGTTTTCCTCAGTTTCCTCATCTGTAAAATGAGCTGGAGAAGCAAATGGCAAACCACTCCAGTATCTTTGCCAAGAAAACCCCAAATGGCTTCCTGGAGAGACAGACACAAATAAAAAAGACTAAACAACAAAAACCATGTTAGGACCTAGAGTTACAAAAACAAAAACAGTCTGCCCTCTACTTACATTCTATCAGGAAAACAATTTGTCCGCAGAAGTAAATAAAAAACATGTACAAAGCAAAGTATTGGGGGAAATGGGATGGAAAACACTAGCTGCTGGGAGGCCTCAGGAAAGGTCTCAATAAAAGATCCTCTTTGAACTGGACCTTGAAAGGAGCTAGGAATTCCAAGAGGAAAAAAGTAAGGAGAGGTTGCATTTCAGGAATAGGGGGTCAGTCTGTGCAAAAGCAAGAGAGGAAACATATGTAAAGGGAGAGCAGTAGGCCAGTTTGGCTGGAATGTAGAGTGAAGGATGTTGTTCAGTCATTTCACTTTGTGATCCCATTTGGGATTTTCTTGGCAAAGATACTAGAGTGATTTGCCATTTCCTTCTCCAGCTCATTTTACAGATGAGGAAATAGAGGCAAAAGTGGTAAGTGACTTGTCCAAGGTCATACAGCTAATAAATATCTGAATCTGAACTTGGGTCTTTCTGACTGCAGGCCCAATTCTCTGACCACTGTAACATCTAGCTGCCCCAAGTGAAGGGTGGTACTGTGTAATAAGCTTAGAGAAGTAGGTGGAAGCCACGTTGTCAGAGGCTTTAAATGTATTAAGGTGCCACTGGAGTTTATAGGAAGGGAATGATGTGGTCAGACCAGCACCTTAGGAAAAATCTTGGTAGCTGATTGAAATCTGGGTAGGAAAGGGGAGAGATTTGAGGCAAACAGACCGATTAGGAAGTTATTTCAGTACTCCAGGTAAGTGGTGATGAGACCTGAACTAGGGTGGTAGTAGCTCTGTGAGCAATGGGAAATTACAAAGAACCTCTGCTAATTCACAAGAACTAAGGCCGTAAGGAAAATAGCAGATTTCCATCCCATGAATACAGGCAGGAACTCAAGATATGATTAAAAAAAAAAAAAACGGTGCTGGACTTGGAATCAAGCGAGACCTGGACCCTGGGAGTCGAATGAGACCTGTGTTCAAATGTTGTCTCTAACACTTTGCGGGACACTGGGTAGGTCACAGCCTTGCTGAGCCGAATGGGCATAGTGGTGCCCATCCCTCAGGGTAGTTGTGAGGATCATATGAGATATTTTATGTAAAATGCTTTGCAAATCTTAAAATGTTATATAAGTGACAGCTGTGGTTGGTTCCCAAAAGTTATTTCTGGTCATTTTAGATGGGAAAGAAGGTTTCTCATCTTGCAGAACGACTAAAGTGCCAAGATACCAAATTTTAGAACCCAGGAGCAGGCTTCCTCTGACATTCATTCCTCTCCTACCCCTCCAGGGTAGCACTATCCTACCTGGCCCCCCCCACTCCCCCTCCCGCACCCCCCACTACCCCAGCCGCTGCAGCTGCATCCCAGGCCCCCAGTTGCTTAACACCAACCACCACCACCCAAAAGTCTCCTGCATTTAACAGCAGAATGTGAATTAATGGATAATACACGGGACTTTGGGTGGAGAAGAACTCAGTTCAAATTCCATCTCATTAATTGTATAACTACACAATAGTGTAACTGTAACCTTGGGCAAGTCATTTAACCTTTGCTTTGGTTTCCTCATCTGTAAAGAGAGGAGGTTGGACTCAGTGGTCTCTAATGTCCCGGCCCACTCCAGAGGATCCAGTGCGCCACACTCTCCCTTTGCCCCGGGCACAAACATGGCTTAGCAGGGTTTCTTCATCTGCTGCTGGAGCTTTGGCTACTTCCCTCCCACTGCTCCCCATCCCCAGGGAGAAGAGGGAGGAGGAAATTGGGCCAACAGGGCCCAGGCTAGCGGTAGGCAGGGATAAGGGCCTGCTGAATCTGGCTTAGGGCTGCCTCCTACCCCCTCGGGGGGAGGAGAGAAGGAAGGGACGGAGTGTACCTGGCCCTGTTTCCAAAAGCCTGTTTCCAGCCCTCTGCTGGGCCTCCACCAGTGACTCATCCGTCAAACAGTCCCAGGAACCCTCCCCCATTCCACACAATCAAGGATCTTTGCAGCTCGACCTCGCTTTCCCCTCCACCAACCAGTCTCCCCACCACCAGCACTCAGCTTCATTTTCTTTGTCTCTTCCTCCCTGCCTCCATGACAGGCTTTGGTGAGTCTCTGCAATGTCCCCTCCTCCCCTACTGTCAGCCAGTCCCGGGGGAGCAAGAGGGCTTTGGAGTTCCCAGCCCGAGCCTCAAGTGGTTCTGGGATGATGTATTGGTCAATAAGTCCTGGAGGGTCCCTGTGCCAAGCCTAGGGGGCTGTACCCAGGATTTGTGGCAGTCAAGCATATTAGTGTACAGCGGATCAACGCTGGGTAGTGCCTAATGGCCATGGGTGACCACGGTGCACATCTTCCAGCCACTCTCCACTGGGCAGCCGAGCCTTGGTCCATAGAGTAATAGACCGCTGCTTCTTTGACCCTTCTTCTGCCTTCTCTGGCTCACTCCACCATCCGGAAAGCCAAGCTCCCTTTACCTAGCAAACACTGGACAAGAATGTATCCAGACTCTGGGGACACAGCAGGAACAATTCAGGAGCCACAGCATCCCCTGGAGGCCATTCAGGGAATCACCACTAAGCTGCTCTAGCCCAGGACCTAGCTTCCTTCTAGCCACCAAAACTCCCTCCTCCTGCTCATCATTGCTCTCTCACAACAGTCAAGTCAGACTGTCTCCAGGATGGCTCAATAAATAGAAGGCTTGGGGATGGGAGCGCTAAGGATTTTATCCAATGCTGGTCTAGCCCTGGAACCTAACTTTATTATTGTTCCTCCTTCATTTCTGGAGAAGGCTGGTGGCATCACAGTGTTGGAGTCAGGGTATGGTGTGTTCGGCTGGGGCTGATCAGACCAATATGAGTTCAGAAGGCATGACTACAGATTGGGCACAAGTGGTCCGCTTAAACATTTAGAGTGGAAATGGATCTGAATTTGCACAGCTCAACCCAGCCTATAGCTCCCTCCTCTGATCCTGGGCCATCAAAGGCTCGTGGAGAAATGGGGAGCCTGGGCCGGGAGATGTGTGAGACCCTAATTTTTTCTTTTGCTTTATCTCTTTTATATTTTCCTGTTATTAAAAAAGTTTATAGATACCTTTTGCTTTTGCATTGTATTCATTTCAGAATACACGTCCTTCTTCCCCTCACCAAGTAAGCCTTCCCTCATAACAAATTTTTTTAGAAAAACAGTTTAGCATTAGCTTTTTTTCTTTTTCTTCTTTGATTATTAGGAATAAACATTCTGGGTGAGGAAGAGGTTGGGAACACATTGGAAAAATAAAGCTGATATACAAATGAAATAAATCAATAAAATTATTTTTAAACAAAAAAAGTGCAGAAAAACTAATCAACACATCCTTCATATATGGCAGCAAATGCAACATTCCACATCCATGGTTCCCCATCTCTTCAATGAGAGGATAAGGCACTTTTTCTTATCTCTTCTTAGTTATTATAGTTACATGGTGCCCATTTCCAGTTTGTTGCCTTTCTTTACAGTTTCATAGTCACTATGAATATTGTTTTCTTGGGTCTGCTGACTTGATTTCTGTATCAATTCATAAAAGACTTCCCTTGTTTTTCTGAATTTCTCATATTCACCATTATAATATACTATATTATAAATTATCAAATATTATAAATATATAATAAATATCTCATTACATTCACATACAACAATCTCCACTTTGTTTCCAGTTCTTTGTAATCACAAAAAGTACTTCACTTAATATTTTGGTTTACACAGGACTTGACCTCCTTGAAGTATATGCCCAGAAGTAGGATCTCTGGGTCAAAGGATATGGACACTTTAGTCACAATTTTTCAAATTGTTTTCCAAAATGAATGCTCAACTAGCAGTGTATTAATCTATCAACAAGCATTTATTAAGTGCCTACTGTGTGCTAGGCATTATGCTAGAAACAACCCCTTCCCCCAAGAAGCTTACATTCTATTTGGGGAGATAATGGGTACATATATAAACATATAAGAAATAAATATATACCAAATAAATACAAGATAGTTAATTATAAAGGAGAGAGAAATTGGAGCAGGGATGGAATCAGGAAAGGCTTCATGAAGAAGTTGTCGTTTCAGCTGAATCTTGAAGGAAAAGAGAAAACCTATGAGGTGGAGATAAGGTAGGAGTATCTTCCAGGTATAGGGGAAAGTCAGTGCTGCATATCAGTGTGCTTGCATAACAACAAACCTACTAGGCCCATGGGGGGCTAGGATGCTCACTCTGAGCTTAAATGGGCATGAGGTTTAGTCCTGGAGAAGTCAGGCCTCTGAAGAAAGAAGGCAGGCTCTTTTTCTTGCACTCTCTGGCTCTTTAGGACTCCAAAACTTGAGGGAATATTAATTACAAGTAGGTCCTGATTAATGCAAATGAGGAATCTCCTGAAATGGTTGCATTATTCAAATTTGCATGGCATATTTCCATTGAGACAAAATCAATTACTATATTTTACATAGTTATAACTTTGAAAAGTGTAAATTCAAATACATGTGACTACTTCAAGGAATTTATAAATAATAATGCAAATAGCATTAACTGGGACCTACCCATAAAATTTAGGTTCAATTCAACTGTAGGTCTCCCAAGAAAAGATTAAAGAGGCATTCAATGTACAAAGCAGACCAGATATAGGACAGCTATTTATTTCCTCCACACAAAAGAAAAACTAAAAACACAAAAGATTCAAAAGCATGAATTGATAAAGAATTAAACATGATACAGTAATCTATAATTCTGAATATATTATCCTGGAAAATTGAGACTTAAAACATGGAGAATGTCTTAAAATTCCCCTTGGAATTCCCCCATAGGGAATCCAGGTCAGAGCTTGAGCTCATCCTCTCATCCTCCTTGACAGTGGTCATGCACCAGTTGTTGGATCAGTCAGTTGGAGGGAGCACCTCCCAAAACACAGCCAATACTGACTGAGGGAACCAGTTGGATCTGGATATCCTAGGATCTAACTCTGTCTTGAACTTACAAGGTCACCTCCCAGATGAGAAACATCCATATCAAGATCATTGTTTGGTCATCTATACTCAGGGGAAAAAAAGAACCCACAAAGCAGGAGAGGCAGCCAGGGAGTACAGGTGCCCACTGTGATGTGCAAACAGCACACACAAGTGTAAAATTCTTCTGAAAGGTGTTTGTTCATATCCTTTGACCGCTTTTCTATTGGGGCATGGCTCTTGGTAAAAACCTAAAATTTGTCACCATCCTGTTGGCAACCGGGACACACACACACACACACACACACACACACACACACACACACACACACACACACATACAGTAACCTTGCTCCTTCAGCTTCCTGAGAATGAAGCCAGAAAATCTGTCAAATCTTGTCATTTTCAGCAAAGGGTAGGCAAAAAATAGAATAAGCATCAGTCAGGCTCTTTCTTCCAAGGCCCCTGGCTGTTTTCTGATACCCCAGGGCACAGGACCTCCCAACTCACTCTCACAAAAGCTTGCATGAGCGGTAAAATTAGGATCTAATTACCAAGATGAGTATGAGAAAACCCTAACAGAGTTTGGATCTTTCATGATATGGCCACACGGGGGCAATGCAACCACAGTGGTAGAGGGAACCAGGGTTAGCAGCAGCAGCCTTCCACACTCACCTTTATCTTGACTAGCCCGTCATGCTTGACCATGGCCACATTTGTGGGATACTTTGAAGCCCACAGTGCTAATGATGCCTTCATTCAGACTCTGAGTTCTGGGAAGAAGGAAGAGAAGGAAGAGGAAGAGGAGGAGGAGAACTTACAAAGCACTTTACAAATATTATTTCATTTGATTCCCACACCAACCTTGGGAAATTGGTGCTATTATTATCCCCATTTTACAGATGAGGAAACTGAACAGAGGTTAAGTGAACTGCTTTAGGGTCATAGCTAGTAACTATATGAGACTGGATTTGAACTCAGATCTTTCTGATTCCAGGTCCAACATTCTGCTAACCTAGCAGGCCCTATTTGATAGAAAGGAATTTAATAAAGCCATCCTGTTGCTACCTCAGGGCAGAACTCCACTCATCTCATCTGATATGGAAGTGACCTACAGACTATCAGAAAAACCTCACCCCCAGCTGCCTGTATCAACATCTCATGTTCCATTTTGACAAGAAGTGGCCAAGATTAATAAAAACTATTAGAACTAGAGTCAGAGAGCCTAGGTTTGAATCCTAGTTCAGACACCCACTATCACATGACCTTTGGCAAGTACCAACTTTTCTGTGCTTTGCAGAATTTTAGAATTGGAAGGGACAACTCAGAGTCAAAACAGAATCCCCACTATATGCCTGATAATTGGGCAACCTTTGCTTGAGGACCTCCAATGGGAGTGAACCCACTACCTCCTGAACAATCTGGGACTTTGGGCCAGCTCCAACTATTAGGAAGTTTTTCCTGCCATCAAAATCAAACCTATATTTACCTCTCCTCACTTTCTCATCATGACTCCTGGTTCTGCCTCCAGGGCCAAACAGAACAAATCTAATCCCTTTTCCATATGACAGTCCTTTAAATATTAGAAGGCTGTTACCTTGCCAACTCCTAGCCCTCCAGTCTTTTCTTCTCTAGACTAAAGTGACCAAATTCCTTCAGTTGCTCATACGACATGGACTCAAAACCCTTCACCATCCTGGGTGCCCTCCTGTGGGTAGATACTCAGCAACTTCTCAATGTTTTTCTTAACCTGTGGTGCCTAGAGCAGAACACAAGACTTGAGAGGGGATCTAGCCACAGCAAAGCAGAGAGAGAGGAAGATCTTATTCATAAAGTTCTACCTTTCTCTATGTAGCCATATTTGTTTGTTGTTGTTTTTTTGGCTGCCACATGACATTTTGGACCCATATTGAGCTTACAATCCTCAAAAGTCCCCAGATTTTTTCAAGCAAACTGCTGTTAATCATGCCTCTCCCATCCTGTACTTGTTAAATTGATCATTTGAACCCAAGTGCAAGACTTCATATTTAACCCCATTGAATTTCAGTTTATTAGATCCAGCCCAGAGCTTTAACTTGCCAAGATATTTTTGGATCCTGACTCTGCCCATCCAGTGTATTAAGCCTCTCTCTCAGTTTTGTATCATACAGAAATTTGATGCACCTGGCATCTGTGCCTTTATCTAAATCACAGAGGAAAATGTTAAACAGCACAGAGGCAGCCTGGGTGGTACTTCCCTGGAGACCTCCTGCTAAATTAACATTGAACTATTCTATTCTTTGAGGCTTGGCAAGTCAATCAACTCAAACTCATCTAATTGTATTTTATCAAATGCTTTGCTATATTACCTCTTAATTGCCCTGATCTATTCATTTAGGGAAGGAAGGAAGGAAGGAAGGAAGGAAGGAAGGAAGGAAGGAAGGAAGAGAGGGAGGGAAGGAAGGAATGGTTAGCCAGACATGATCTATTTATGATGGAACTGTGCTAGCTTTTTATAATTACTGCTTTGTTTTCTAGATGCTCATTAACCATCTCTCTTTTTAAAATTGTCTTGATGTGTTTTGTTTTCATATTACATTTACCCCTACACACACTCCATTAGTAGTCTCTCATAACAAAGTAAAGCAATTGAGCAAAACTAACAATACAATGACTTCATCTGAAAGTATATATACAATATTCCACATCTGTAGCATCACTCCCCACCTCTCTTTTTTTCAAGTAACAGAAATATATTTTCTCTCTGTCCTACTCCACTGCAAGGGGAGAGTTGCCGTTCAATCATTTCAGTCATGTCTGACTCTTTGTGACCCCGTTTGGGATTTTCTTGGCAAAAATACTGGAGTGGTTTGCCATTTCCTTCTCCAATTTATTTTGCAGATGAGGAAACAGAGCAAACAGGGTTAAGTGACTTGTCCAGGGTCACACAGCTAGTAAATGTCTGAGGCCAGATTTGAATTCAGGTCTTCCTGACTCCAGGCCTGGCACTTTATCTACTGTGCCACCTAGCTGCCCACTGGGGGAGAGAGGAAGAGAAAAGATGAAACATATTATCTGCTTCCTCATAAAGAGGTGTTGGACTCAAAGTACAGATAGCCTTTTTTTTTAACATGGAGAATTTGGGAATTTGTCTTGCTAGACGACATATGTTTATAAAAGGGATTTTGTTTTATTTGCTTTCTGGAGGTGGAGAGAATGCAGATCTGAACATTTGTTTTAAAATTAATTTTAACAAAAGAGAAAAACAAGCTTCTTGTAATAAATATGCCTGCTTAAGCAAAATAAATTTCCTCATTGAGTGTATATAAAAATATATAAATCTCACTCAGAACCATAAATCTGTCACCTCTCAGTCAGAAGATGGATAGTATGTTTCATCATTGGTCCTCTGGAATTAAGGATGGTCACTGTATTAATCATAGTTCTTATGGCTTTCAGGGTTGTTTGTTTTTACAATGTCATTAACCATCTCTTTAATTAACTGTTCAAGAATTTTCTCAGGAAGGCCAACTCACTGGTCAGTTGTCTACAAGACTATTCTATTTCAGGACCAGAAGCCATAGTTCTTCTGGGCCAGGTGACTTGAAATCAACCAAGGGAAGCTAGCTACTCTCTTACTGTCCTCTTGCTTATCCCAGATATCAACTCCATACTAGCTTTTTTGTTCTGTCTTTTCCAATGCAAAGATCATTCTCCTTGACAGAGAAAACAGAGAGGGTGAGGGGGGAGAGAGAGAGAGAGAAAGAGAGAGAGAGAGAGAGAGAGAGAGAGAGAGAGAGAGAGAGAGAGAGAGAGAGAGAGAGAGAGAGGTCAGAGACAGAGAAAAAGGAGGGATAGAGACAAAATGAAAGGAAAGTGAGGGAAACAGAAACATTTTCTTCAAATATAAAATAAGGTTCTCAATCACTGATCCCACTGTTTTTCTGTCTAATATTCAGGAGCCCTGAGGCTGCAGGTAAATCTGGGGTCACAGATTTAGAGCAGGAAGGGACCCCAAAGGACATCGAATCCAATCCTCTCATTTGACAAATGAGGAAACTGAGGCCAGAAAGTTTAAGTAATTGGTTCAGGCTCACACAGCTTTGAGAGGCAGACCCACTGGGTCTTGATGCTAATTTTTTCTTGTTCTCCCTGGCATTTGTCCAGTTTGGTTCTGGAATTTGGTTCAAATTGTTTCACCTACTTTGATATGAAGAAGGTGACATCAGAAGAATGGGAAAAGCTCTGTCCAGAGTCCCAGACACTCAGCTGGAGCTCTATGTGGTCATAACTGGGTACCCTTCTCTCCTACCCTCTGCTTGCCTGCTCTGCTTGTGGCTGCAGGGCCCTACAAGAAAGATGGGCCATCAGAAGGCCTTTAAATACTTATCTCATTACTAGCTGTGGCATCCTGGGCAAGTCACTTAACCCCAATTGCCTCACCAAAAATAAATGAATGAATGAATGAATACTTATCTCATTACCCATGAGGTAATGTGAAGGACTGGCAGCTAGGTGATGCAGTGGATAGAGTGCCAAGCCTAGAGTCAGGAAGACCTGAGTTCAAATCCAACCCCAGATACTTACTAGCTGTGTGACCCTGGGCAAATCACTTAATCCTATTTGCCTCATTTTCCTCATCTGTAAAATGAGCTGGAGAAGGAAATGGCAAATCACTCCAGCATCTTTGCCAAGAAAACCCCAAATGGGATCAGACACAACTAATCAACTAAACAACAAAATGTGAAGGAGGCCCAGTATCAGCCCCAGGAGCCTAAGGGAAATGCTTCCCTCCATGGCACACCTTTCACTTCACACTCACTATGAAGGAACTGATAGATGTCTTAGAGCTCTAGCCAAGTGGTCCTTCAGGTTCAGGGCTGCTTCTTGGCAAATTAAGCCCGACTAGGTCTCCCTACAACAGCCCTTACTCAGATCTTTCACCTAGACCATTTTAACAGCCCCAATTACTCTTCTTGGACTTGAACACAACTGAAATTACTGAACAACAAAAAAATCATTTTTCCTCTCTTAAGTCTGTCTCCCCTCTAATCCATTCTTTATGCCTCCGCCTAATTTATCCCTATGATCAAATCCCACCTCTGTACAAATATCTTCAGTGGCTCCCCATTGCCTCTTGAATAAAGCCCAATTCCCTGGTCGTGGCATTCAAAGTCCTTCCATAATCTTGATACAACCTATCTTTCAAGTCTTAGGATACAATTAACTCTTTGTGTATTCTAATTTCAGCCATACTAAGCATGTTGAGGAAGCTAGAGGGCATAGTGGATAAAATGCTAGACCTAGAGTCAGGAAGACGTGAGCTCAAATCCAGCCTCAGAGTAGCTGTGTCTCTGGTAAGTCACTTAACCTCTTTCAGTCTCAGTTTCCTCAACTGTAAAATGAGAATAATAACAGCACCCACCTCCCAAGGTTGTTGGAAGGATCAAATGAGAAAATATTTACAAAGTGTTTATCATAGTGCCTGGTGCATAGTAGGTGCTCAATAATTGCATGTTTCCTTCTTTCCATACTAGGCCTCCATTATTACTCTGCCCTCTACCCTCTCATTGCCTTTGCTCTGCCATCCTCCATGTCTGAATTGTCCTCATCTCCATCTATTGAGGTCCCTTCTTTCCTTGAAGACTAAACTCTTCCATGAAGCCATCTCCCTCAAAGATACCTCTCCATCCTCAAAGTCTTCAAAACATTTTGTACCTCTTCTGTGTGCTTATCTTACTGTCTCTTGTCTTATCATTTATGTTCAGGTCTTCCCATCTTCCCCAACCCCACCATTAAAGGGTAATCTTTTGGTAGGTGCAGTTTCACATCTCTCCTAGTCACCCCATGTCTAACAGTGCCTATCATATAGTACAAACTTAATAAATGTTTTGTGTTTAAGGAGATATTTCAGCTGGGGGTGGTTAGCGTCACAGACAAACCAGTTATTTACTGTTCATTGAATCCTTCACCTTTGGAAAGCCTGTGGAGCCTCTCTTTGCTAACTTCTCCCTAAACAAGCCCATTGAGTGTGATTTATGCTTTGTTAATGCCTCTACTCTGCCCCTTACTCAGGAGGAGACCAGAGGTAGTGAACTTGCCTGAGGCACCTGCCTTGAGGGAAGCATCTCAGATTCTTTGCCCAGGAAGCCTTCTTCCACAATTTAAATATTAAACCCTGATTACTCAAGATTAATGGTCCAGATTCATATTTTCAGTTCTCTTGGGAGATCTATTTTTTATTTTTTAATAATATTTTATTTTTCCCTCAGTTACATATAAAGACAATTTCAACATTCAGTTTTTAAAATTTTTGAGTTCCAAATTTTCTCTCTCCCTCCTCACTTCCCATCTCCCTGAGCAATTTGATATAGGTTATACATGTTCAATCATGCAAAGCATATTACCATCTTAGTCATTGTTGTGAAAGAAGACACAGACTCTTGGAAAGTTTATAAAAGCCAATATATCACTATCAATGAAATTCTTTCTCCTTTGGCTCAAGCCCCCAGCCAGGAGAAAACCTGACACTTTGGGCTGAGATTTAAATATGATGATAGTTTCAGTCCCTTCCAGAACAATTCTGTCTTGCAGGAATACATTTCCCAGGAGCGTGATGATACAGCTAATCGCTGAAGATTTCTTTCTGCCTGAAGAGATCTGTCTCCAAAAGCCTGTTACATCCAAATAAATGATTCTGGGGCCAGTCACTTTTAACCCCAACACAGACACATAACTTCTACTCCAGACAAGTGCATCATGAGGCTCAAATGAGATAATGGAAGTAAAGTACTTTATAAATCATTATTACTATTTGTTACAATTATTATTTTCATTATTATTAGCCTGCACTCACCAAGCTCCAGTCTGATGATGACTTCATTCCCCACTTCTGGTTATCTCTAGGTGTGCAGAGAGGGGATCTTTTTCTTATCCTTTTATTTGCTATGCTATTTTATTAAATGTCCTTTGTTTGAATTGATATGTTCTTTAGCTGGGCAGTGAAGTCAAATGCATTGGTGGTTGCTCGTGAGTTATGGTTTCCAGTTATTGCTGATTCATAGATTGCCTGGTAGCTTTTTGGAGGTCCACATCCAAGATGTGTTCAGGTGCTACATTTGAACTAAGCCTGAAGGGATTTAGCTCATGTTGTCTGCATTCCACCACCACCACTTCTGTGCAAAAGAAATTAGTTTCTAGGGAATGTCATGTGAGGATGGGGTAAGAAGAAAAGAAAAAGAATTACAAAAGACCAATGCAACCCAAGGAGGAGTGTGTGGAAGGGGGAAAAGAGAGAGTCCTACCACTACTGGAGAGGAATGATGTATCTGGCTCTCTGATAGAGCCACCTCATCCATCTTCATGGGCTAGATACCTTCAGTCCATTTGTCTGGTGCATCAAAGCAATGTAAGGCACCCACCCCCACAAAGTACAGTTCCCCTATCTCCCCAATTCATTATGAGCTAGGAATGGTTCTGTTTAGCCCCCTGGTGACTGGTTCTAGATGCTGCCCCACTTCCCTTTTCTCAGTTTCTGCTCCCCTCCACCATCTTGCCCTTTCTAAGGATCATCATCCAAAGAATAGGGTTACAGATTCCAACAAAGTGCTCAGAAGGCAAGTTCTAGTTTGCAATAAGGAAGCTTTATTAGGAAACAAAGGTCAGGCAGAGAATAAGACATCTCACAACTCTGGACAGAAATGGAGGCCGAGGGGAGTTCAGGGCAGTCAAAGGGGCCAGCAGACAGGCAGACAGGGACCCTTCTGTGAGGTCTATTCAGCCACCACAGGATACTATTCCCAAGGTTCTCAGTATTGTCTGCTGGTCCTGACCTCCAAATGGAATGCCATTACCTCCTCCAGGGACTGCCCAGAAGTAGCTCAGCTGGAGATGAGTAGGGAATTTCTTGCAAAGTTTAGTTTCTCTTCTGTGACCCTGGAAAAGGATAGGAGGAAAATGGTTAAGGGAGGAGAGGAGACTTTGTTTGCTTCTAGGCCCCAGCAAGAGGCTATGGGGGTAGTGGGAGGGCAGTGGACTTCAGAGGAGGGAAAGAAGATGACCAGGAGAAGTTTGGAAGGAGCAAAGAGGCTCACAGGAGACAAAAGGCTCATAGGCATCCAGAAAGCTCACTAGGAGATCTAGTATTTAGTACTAGAAAGGATCTTAGAAATAATTTGGTCCAACTACCATTTTACAGATGAGGAAACTGAGGCCCAAAGAGATGGATTCACTTGTCCAAGAGTGTCTGGCCAGGAGAGTTTCAGAGGTAGGATGCATGGAGTTTAGGCAATGGGACCACTTCATTCTGGCCCAACTAACTAGAAATGGCACCAAACATTTTTTAAAGCCCTCACAATTCTGGGTAACTGTTCTTACATTGTGAATCATCACCGCCACTCTAGGATTGGAAAATGGAAGAGCCAGAGTGGGAGGACTTGACACCTGTAGAGCTGCCTCCAGAACCGCCTCCAGAGCCTCTGCTTCCACTGCCGCTCTCGCCGCCATATCCGCTGCCACCTTTTCCTCCGTTGCCATCTTTTCCTCTGCTGCTGCTCTCACCACCATATCCGCCTCCACTTCCACTTCTGCTGCCATACCCACTGCCACCTCTGCCTCCACTTCTGCCTCTGCCTCCACTTCTTCCTCCGTATCCAGAATTGCTGTAGAGAAAAAGAAAAAATGATGGTGAACTTATGAGTGAGGCCTTCCTAGAGAAAAGAGCTAGGGCTATGCATGACATGGTGCATGAACCCCAATGACTCTCCCTACTTACAAGTTTCTTGGTTTTAGCATCATGGGAACTAAAGCTGAAGACTGGTCAATGGCCAGTTCTTCCCATATGGATGGAAAGGAGTCATAAATTGGGACCAGTTAGATGAGTCTCCTTCTCTCAGATGGAGAGGAGTCACACTGGGATCTCTTAAGTTCTCTTCTAATGTTAAAGGCCATGAAATCTTTCAAACTATGTGTTCTTCTCTCCCAGGCTTATGTCCCTTCCTCCCCAGGGATCCCATCTGACCAGGGACAGACTTGCCTGGGGGACAATGAGCCTTAAAGGACAGGAGCAAACTCCCGACATTCTACTCTTTCCAGACAACTGGCATCCTGGGGGTCTTCCTGTCCTAGGCATGGTAAGGGATAGGGGAGTAAAGAAATGGAGTTAGTTCTCGAGTCGCTTACACATCATGCTGTCCTTCTTCCAGCAGGTCTCGGTAGGTAGCAATCTCCTGTTCCAGTCACACCTTGACATCCAGCAGGTCTCTGTACTCCTGGTTCTGACATTCTGTTTCTGCTCGGACTTCACTCAATTGGGCTTCCATTTCACTGATCTGGGCCTGGATCTGGGCCAGCTGGCCACAATACTGCCCCTTCAGTTCCTCCAGACTCTTCTCCAGGGCATTTTTCTAGAAAGTGGAAAGGGAGCCTTGAACATGAGTGGAAGGGTAGGTGGAAAGGTGAAGGGATTAGTGGAAAGTCAGGGCAGTGCCCATTGGGATCTCAGGACAAGAAGCTAAGAGCTGTAGGTACCATTTATGGCCTGTTTGAGGATGAATGTGCTTAGCCACCTCCTCTGATATCTATGGATTGGCCATCCCTCCTTCCCAAGTTCCCCCAGAGACTGTGGTCAAAACCACCTACTATGCTGAGTTGGGATTGTAACTCTATCTCCAGGCTCTGGAAGTTGTGCCGGGTTTCAGTCAATTCCTTGTTGCTGGTCTCTATCTGTTGGCTGCTAGTTGTCATTCTTGGCTTATCTGAGTCATCTGTAAAAACCAAAGTTTAATGGAGACTGGACTTGCTAGTCACTGGCTTCAGGCCCAGGGTTGTGCTGAGGTCTACAGTGCCCACTGCTAGAGCTAAGGCCAGACTGGGTAGCACTGAAGGAAGAGAGGGAGGGAGGATCTCTTCGGAGCTCTGGGTTGCCTGATTAAAATATCTGAAATGCTATAGGGAGGAAGCATATTATAACAGGGGGAGGGAGAGCTAGACATCCTTGGCCATCCTCAAAAAAACCTGGGTACAAGTCTCTCCTTCGACACATACGCCTGACTGCATGACCCTGAGCAAGTCACTTAGCATCTTGGTGTCCCAGTGAAGTCTTAAGATAATAATAATAACAACAGTAACAACAGTCATAGTAATTTATATAGGATGTCCTAAAAGTCTTAGTGCAGTTTTAAACTAATAAAGCTTAAGAATACCCTAAGGCTTTTGGAAAACCCTGCAGAACTCTTTCTTTCCAAAGCACTTTATATACATTAATCTCATTTAATCCTCAAAATACCTATGAGCTAAGGGCCACAGTTATTATTATCCCCATTTTGCAAATGAGGATAATACTATGTATTATTATCCCCATTTTAAAAACTGAGGCTGAGAGAGGTTAACTAATTAAGTATCAAGAGTTAGTTAAGCTAATAAGTGTCAGAGGCAAGACACAAACTCAGGCCTTTCTGATTCCGAGCCACGCTTGCTCTTTGTAAGTTAGGGACTGTAATTTATAAAGGAGCTTCCTGTTTTCTTGGTGGAGAAAGTTTCCATACAGGGCGATACCTACCCCATTGAAATCAGAGATCGGGAGCCTCACCACCATCACCAAATAGCCCCTGGAGTATGGCCTAAATGTGTAGGGGAAGGGTAGACCTTAGTTCCCCTGTGACTCAGGAATTCTACCCGGCTCCAGCCTCAAGGAATGCCCAAGCACAATCCTGCCCATCTTTTTCAGCCAAAGGCTTGGCATTCTCACATCATGGATCATTCACCTGGGTCTCAAACCGATCCTCAATATCCTTGCGGTTCTTAGAAACAACCTTCTCATAATCTTCTCGCATGTTGTTCAGGACCTGGGTCAGATCCACACCAGGAGCAGCATTCATCTGCACACTGACATCGCCACTGTTCTGCCCAGTTAATCCGTTCATCTCCTGGCAGGAAAGAAGAAAGGTCAGGAGGCAGGCTAGGTAGTTTGAAAAGTACACAAAGACACTAATCCTCTTTCTTGTTCCTTTAACTCTCCCCATTTTTGAGCCCTGCAGACAGAGACTGTAGAACTGGAGAGCCAACATTGGCAGACCTCAGGAGGCTGGGCTGAGGGGTCACCTTCTCCACCCACCTTATCCAAAAGTTCTGCCTGGAGGGAGAAAGTGGTCCAGGGACTGTTGAGCCCTTCTTGAGTCAGCCTCCATGTACACCCCATCTTGTCTTTCCCCTTCCCAGTAAATCCTGTTAGGTCAACTCATTGTGCTGCTGTGAGCCAGAGAGCCCACCTCTTCATGGTTCTTCTTCAGGGATTGCATCTCATCCTGCAGAGTCTCGTATTGCATCTCAAAGTCAGCCCTGGTCAAGGTCAGATCATCCAATACAGCACGAAGCCCATTGCAGTCTGCTTCCACTCGTTGTCTTAGGTTCAGCTCCACCTCATACCTGGAGCATAGGCAGAGAAGATGGGCAAAACAGGGCTCAGGTAGGGTAGAGTCTAGTAAGAAACACAGAGACCTCCACTCCATAGATTGGGAGACACCGTGGAAAGAGGAGACTGCCTCCTTCCTGATGGCCTGCCCTTTCCAGAATCATCTCTACCTTTTTAATCTTTAAAGAAAAGCCCCAGGGGAAAAAGGATCATGGTGGGAGGCATATAAAGAAGGGCAAGGGAAAGGGGGGAGGAGGAGGAAGAAGAAGAGGAAAAAGAGGAGGAAGAAGAAGAAGATGAGCTAGCAAAACTTTAAGTTTTGCAAAGCACTTTACACATGTTATCTCATTTGATCCTCACAACACCCCTGGGAGGTAGGTGCTATTATTATCCCCATTTTACAGATGAGGAAACTAAGGCTAAAAATCAGTTAAATGAATTGCCTAGGGTCACACAGCTAGTAAGTGAGGCAGGATTTGAACTCAGGTCTTCATGCTATTCTTGCTTCAGAATAGCATGACGTTCTTCCTGCTATTCTGAGCTGCTATTCAACTCAGGTTGAATTCTCCAAATTCAACACTCTATCCATTACCCCATCTAGCTCCCTGATTGCAGAGAGAGGTGAACAAGAGTCTCACTTCATCCTGAAGTCATCAAGTGTCATGTGGACGTTGTCAAGATCCAGGATGACTTTGTTGTTGTCTAATGTTTCATTGAGAATCTGAGAAAGAGAGATGGGAAAATGTTAAGTGTCTTCTCTTCCTCTCCTTCCCCATTATATCCCATTGCATGAAGGGAAATGGGACCCTAGCAGAACTGTAGACCAGAGGTCAAGAGAATCCAACAGCCCAGGCTCTTTCTACTGTCTTCACGGGAAAAGTTCAGAGTAATCATTATCACTAGCCTCCTAGGTTTTGTCCCAGGATCCCTCCTATCTGCACCATCCTATCTGCACCGCCTATCCAGTGTTGCCCCTCGACATTAAGAGAGCCAATGCATGCATCTGGATCTGCTAACCCAACAAAGAAGAAAAAGATCCCTTTAAGAACCAAAGAGGCTTGTGAGAGGGAGACAGTGGGGAAGTGTCCCTTGCCAGGAGGTTACAAATAAGAATGGAATAGCAAGACAGAAATGTGCATGGGACACCAGCATCTAAGCTATAGACCCCAAGTCTGCTTTGGAGTACAACCCCTCCTTGGATCATAGTTATAAATTCACCAAATTCCTTAGGCTGGGGTTCTCTGTCATGTGACATGGAGTGAGGGGAGGTGAGATGGAAGGAGAGACTCTGGTTTGTTTCTGATAAAATTCAAGTTTTCTGACAGATAAGCTTCCTGGCAATGGTAAGTATGGTCATTGTCTAAGCCATGGAGTCCAATCTCCCATCCTTTTCCTCTGTGGGTCAGGTATGGAGGAGAGTGATGGAGCCAGACATGGAACTCAGCATAGCTCAAGACCTGGAAAGGACTTGAACATCTAGTGGTCCAACCCCCTTGTCTGACATATAAAGAAACTGAGACCCAGGGAACATGACGCTTTCCTTCCCACTTGTGCATTTTGCATTTGCTCTTTCTCATCCTTGGAATGTATTCCCTTACCTCTACCTCTTTTTTTCCTTCAGAACTCCACTCAAGCATCATCTTCAACATGAAGTTCTTCCTGCTATTCTGAGCTGCTATGCTAGTCCCCTCTACCCCCAAAATTTCCCTTTTAACTTCGTAATATATTTTGCATGAATTTATGTACATGACTCCTCCAAGAGAATGTGAACTCCTTGAGGGTAAGAGACAATTTTCTTCTTGTCTTTGTATCTTTAATACCTAACAGAGCATGACACACAGTAGATGCTGAATAAATGCTTGTTGATTGATTAATTAGTAAGCAACAGACACTCTCTATGAAGATCCATAAAAAAATTCTACCTATTCTCTATATTTTCTGGAAGTATGCTCTCTTGGTCCTTTGTCCTTCTAGTGACCAACTTCCCAGAGAACTACTGTGGCAGTTACCCATTGGGACCTTCAACTCTAGAGCTGTTAGTCTCCTTCTTACCTCAAAGTGAGATATTGAATGCAGAGAGAGAGAGAGGAGACATCGTCTCCTACTTACCTGGTCCTTGAGGTCATTGATGGAGTTATAGTAGTGAGAATAGTTTTCTGATTGATCGAGGACCATGGGTATCGTGCCAGTTCCGAATCTTTCCCTCCAGGTCACTATTGTTATCCTCCAGGGGATGCACCTTGTCCAGGTAGGAAGCCAGTCGGTCATTAAGGTTTTGCATAGTAACCTTCTCTCCACCATTCAAGAGGCCCTCACCTCCTCCTATGCTACCACCAAAACCTCCCATGCCACCTCCGAAGCTCCCCTTGCTACTGCCCACCATGCTACCTCCAAAGCCCCCCATGCCACCACCAAAGCCTCCATAAGAGCCACTGCTAAAGCCCCCAGAACCACCACCATAGCCCTTGGAAATACCATAACCACTACTTCCATAGACGGAGCCCCCCATGCCACGACTGCCATAGGCCCCCAAAACTGGAGCTGCTTCCACTTCGCGTGCCACAGGATCCCCCACTGCTACCACCACCACTGCCATAACTGCTGCCTGAAGAAAATCTTCCTCCTCCTCCCATCCCAGAGGATCCAAATTGGCTAGAAGAGGACCGAATGCTGTAGCTTCCCCCTCCAGAACCTCTCAGGCTTCCGCCTCCCCTGCTGTTGCGGGCTCAAAAGGAATAAGATGAACTTTGTCTACAACTCATGATGCTGCCCCTAAGTTTGTCAAGTACTCTGGAGCTGCTTCCAGAATGGAAGATACAAAGCTGTGGTCCTCTTGGCTTCTTATACCACCAGCAGTGGGTGGCACCAGCAGGGTGTTTCCCCTTCCCAAGTCTGCCTCCCTGTCCCTGCCAAAAACATTCAAGCACGACAAAAGAAGTTTGGGATCTGGGAGCCGGCGTGAGCCCCAGGCAGAGCTTCCTGTGTCAGCCCAGGCCCCTCGTTTAACGTACTCTATTCCATTGTGTGGGGTAAGTTGACAGATAGGCTGTCAGGAGCACCATAAATCATATCTACTGCCAAGGGAAAATGGAGGGATGGGAAGGGAGAAAAGGAGAGGTGACCTAGATCCCAGGACTCCCCTTCACCTTGGTCCTGGAACACAGTGCACTTGAGATTTATGGTCTTGGCTAAGAATTCCTATGGCCCTAACACCATCTCCCTGGGCTCATCACCTGGTTTCCATGCCAATCGCCCTTTGAAACAGATGCTTCCCTTCATCTCCCCATCGTAAGTTGTCCTCTGTAGAACGTACACTAAATGCATGAAGAGAATTTTCACGGTACCTTATACAGAAGGAAGGAAGGAAGGAAAAAGGAGTAAAGGAAGAAAGGAGGGGAGGAAAGAAGGAAGGAAGGAAGGTCCTTGACCTCAGGAAGTTTTCAATATGGTGGGGGAAAACATAGTCTCTGCCCTCAGAGAATTCTGAAGTCTAATACAGTTGCAACCTTCAGTGAAGTTTAGGTACAATGAAGAACACTCAAATCCTGCCCTTGGGGAGCTCCCAGTCTACTGGGGGAGACATAGTCTTTTCCCTTAGCTATTTCCCAGTATGATTATGAAGACACATCTCCTGCCCTTGGAGAAATATCAAACTGATGGGACAGAAACCGTGTTCATCCAAGGAGAACTGCAATCCTTTCCACCACCCATCCTTGCCCCTCAGGGAATTCCCAGTTCGATAGGAGAGAAACAGTATTTGCTCTTGAAGAGATCCTGGTTTGAAGGTAAAATACAGTTATCCCTTCTACATTGTGACTTTCCCCATTCCAGTTTCGATCCATTGAAATATATATATAAAAAATTAGGAATTTTTTTGGAGTTTTGTGGAAGCCACAGATGACACAGAAAAAGTGTAGAAACTCAGAAATGCATAAAATATATGTATAGTATTGTATAATATCAACCCAAATTTTACAATAAGGTACTGTAAACACCCCATAAAAGAAAAAGAAAAAATTCAGACTTCTTTTCTGGTGCAGACAGAGGGCCAAAAAGTTTTACATGGATTTTCCAGATCACCAGGGAGAGAGGGTGGCAGCACTGCACCCCTAACCCCCATGATGTGGAAGGGATAACTATAAACAGATTGGGGCATTTTCTCTATTACTTTTGAGGGCATTCCCATCCTCCCAGTCACCCACCATATCCAATCAGTTTCGAATTCCTGTCATTTCTGCCTTTGTAACATCACACCTATGTGCTTGCACCCCTCCTCTGACACTGCTACTACCCCCCTGCCACAGGTCTCTCCTCATTCCAGTCCATCCTCCTCCCAGCTGCCAAGGTGGGCTTCCTAAAGCACAGCTTTGACCATGCCATTTGGCTAGTAATTGAACTCCAGTGGCTCTCCATTTCCTCCAGAATCAATCAAATATAAAACCTTCTCTTTGGTTGTTAAAGCCCTTCATAACCTCACCCCTTCCTACCTCTTACATCCTGTACTTCTTACATCCTTCCACATACCCTAAACTGTGGACTTTGTAGAGTGGAAGAATGGTAATAGCCTCAACAGAATTAAGGAGGAAGGGATAATGTAGGGGGAGAGATGAGTTTTTCTTTGGACATATTGAGTTTGAAAGGCCTGTGGGACAATGGAGATATTCAGAAGTTAGAGATGCAGGATTAACAATAATGGCTAACATTTCTATAGTGCCTACTAAGTGCCAGGCATTGTGCTAAATATTTTACAAATATTATCTCATGTGATCCTTACAACAACCTTGGGAAGTGAATGCCATGATTCTCCCCATTTTACAGATCAAGAAGGGGCAGCTAAGTGGCACAGTGGATAGAGCACCAGGCCTGGAGTCAGGGAGATCTGAGTTCAAATCCAGCCTCAGATACTTACTAGCTGTGTGACCCTGGGCAAGTCACTTAACCCTCAGTTTCCTCATCTGTAAAATGAGCTGGAGAAGGAAATGGCAAACCACTCCAGTATCTTTGCCAAGAAAACCCTAAATGGGGTCACAAAACAACTGAACAACAACACGGACAAGGAATCCAAGGCAGAAGCTAAATGATTTATCCAGGGTCACAGTGGACTAGAGCTCAGGAAAGAGATGAGGGCTGGATTTGTAAATTCAGGAGTCATCTGCATAGAGATGATAGCTGAGTCTAAGGGAAGTGATAGGCTCACTCGGAGAGAATGTGTAAAGAGAGAAGAGTGTTAGGAAAACTCCGGGAGGAGAGATATCATTTATCCAGCTTCACTTTATGGATGGCTAAAATTTTACTAAGGCTAACATTCTGTATTAATCCTTGCCATCTCTCCCTCACAGCATTGTTGTGAGGTTATTGTTGAGTCATTTCACTCGTGTCAGACTCTTTGTGACCCCCTTTGGGTTTCCTTGGTAAAGAAACTAAATTGGTTTGCCATTTCTTTCTCCAGCTCATTGGACAGATGGGGAAACTGAGGCAAATGGGGTTAAGTGACTTGCCCAGAACGACACAGCTAGTATCTGAGGCCAGATTTCAACTCATGAAAATGAGTCTTCCTGACTCCAGGTCTAGTGCTCTATCCACTGAGCCACCTAGCTGGCCGTTGTTGTGGAAAGCTCTGCCTAGAGTAACATAATATCTGATTTGGAAGCAGAATCTGGGCTTGAATCCTGGCATAGCCACTTACTTTCTGTATGACAAGGCACTCCCTCTCCCTGAGCATCAGTTTCATCGTCTGTAAAATAATATAATGATAATTGCTAGGATTTATACGATACTTTAAGGTTTGTAAAGTGCTTTACAAATATAATCTCCTATGATCCTCACAATCACCCTGGGAAGTAGGTGTTATTATTATCCCCATTTTACAACTGAATCAAACAGAAGATAAGTGATCTGTCCAGGGTCACACAGCTAATAAGTGTATGAGACTGGATTCGAACTCAAATCTTCCAGACTCCGAGTCCAATACTCTCTCACTGTGTCCCTTGTCTGCCTCTTTAATGAGAGGGCTAGGGTTAGATAATCCTTAAAGTTCTTTCCAGCTCTCAATCCTATGGTGCTATGAAATGTTACTGGTTTTGAAAGAACTCCATAAGACATAATGAACATATGTCTATGATTAGGAGCAGACCTGTGACTTTGTTGGTACTGGGAATTCCCGGTAAGAGAACTCCCTCACAAATGCACATTGAGCTAACTACTCTGCAATTTACAGTCTTAGAGTTCCCTGAAGGCAATGCAAGATTAAGTGACTTGCCCAGAATGATACAGCCGATGTACATCAGAGGGGACATTTGAAGTCTTCCTGAACAAGGCTAGCGCTCTATTCACTGCCTCTATGGGTTGTTATTATTATACACACATAATTATTATTATAGTTTATATCATATCGTATAGTACAATACAATATCATATGTATGTATCCAGGAGGAGAGGATAACCAGAGGTATCAATTGCTGCAGGGAGGTCAAGAAGGATCAGAAAAAAAGTCCATTGGGTCAAGCAGTAAACAGATAATTTGTGACTTTGGGGAGAGCAGTTTCTGTGAGTGGTGGGACAGAAGTCAATTTGCAAGAGATGAGAAATGACTAAGAGGAAAGGAAGTGGAGGCAATGAGTTTGCAAAAAAGAGGAGAGATATAGATCAAAGCTTCAGAGATCAAGTGAAAGTGTTTTTAAGCGTGAAGGAGATCCTGGGAGTTTTTTATAGTCTGCAGGAAAGCAGCCAACAGGTAAGGAGAGATTAAAAATTATCAAGAGGCAGAGATCGAAGCTGCAAGCTTGTGAGGAGATGGGAGGGAATGGGATCCAGAATACAAGTAGGTAAGAGAGAGGATAATACCAGGGAGGCAATAGCTGAAAGCAAAGCAAACTTTCTGGGGGAAGGGGGAGGGGAGGGGTGGAAGAAGGGAAAATAAAGGAAAGAAGAGACAGGAAAGGGGAGGTGAGAGGGAAGCAGGAGCAGAACAAGCAGGGACAGACAGTGTGGAATTTATCATATACTTTAAAAAAAATAAGCAGTATGAAATGGAGATTCATGATTCCATAGAGATTCTCTTTTTTTGTTTTACTTTGTGTATGAAAATTTAAGGTCTCTGAGTCGCTAACTTTCTATGATTCTATTCTCTGCCCTGTCATGTCGTGAGAAGCAATATCATCTAGGTAATTTAAAGAGCCCCAGACTTGGATTCAAAGGACCTGGGCTGGAATCAAGGTGCCAGTGTTTACTATCATGTGACTGTGGGCAAGTCACTTCATCTCTCTGAGCCTCAGTTACCTCATCTGTAAAATGGGGGTCATAACACAGGCATTGTGTACCCCATAGGGTTTCTGGGACGCTTTATAAACTGCAAAACACCAGCCATTGTTCTGTGCCATCGTGCCCCAAATCTCCATAGTCATTCAGCAAACATTTAGTATGCCCTTCTACATACAAGGCACTTATGGTGCTAGGTGCTGGGAGGGGAGGACAGATAAAAAGATAAATGAGTTATGGTCTATGGTCTCTGCCTTCATGGACCTGACATTTTAAATAGCAATAGAGAGACTATGTTATGTCTGCAGATAAACACAGTACCTATTATATATAGGTAAGTACATGTTGTTGTTTAGTCGTGTCTGACTCTTCATGACCCTATTTTGGAGTTTTCTTGGCAAAGAAACTGGTTTGCCATTTCGTTTTTTTTTTTTTTTTTGAGGCAGTCAGAGTTAAGTGACTTGCCCAGGATCACACAATTAATAAGTGTCTAAGGCCAGATTTAAACTCAGGTCCTCCTGACTCCAGGGCCAGTGCTCTATCCACTACACCACCTAGCTGCCCCATCATTTCCTTCTCCAGCTCATTTTGCAGATGAAGAAACTGAGGCAAAAAGGGCTAAATGACTTGCCCAGGGTCACATAGCTAGTACGTGTCTGAGGTCAGATTTGAATTCAGGAAGATGAGTCTTCCTAACTTCAGGTCTGGCACTCTGTGCACCACCTAGCTACCTATAAAATGCCAGGAGAGCTGATGAAGAAGACATTATTCCCAGCTGGGGAGATCAGAGAAGGTCTCATGAAGGAGGTTACATCTTGACATGAAGGATAAATGCAAAGTTTGCAGAAGTATGATGGCAATCCTAGCACTTTGGGAGTGCTCAAATGCCAGACGTAGGAACCAACATGAACAAAGTCACATGATCTATATTGAGATAGCCACTAGCAGAGTTTGGTTACATTGTAGAATCCACCAGGTAAGGCTAGAAAGGACCATAGGATCAAAGGGGCAAAAGACTAGAAATGGAAGGGATCTCAGATGCCTTCTTGTCCCACTCCCTTATTTTATAGTTGAGGAAACTGAAGTTCAATAAGGTTGAGTGACTTGCCCAAGTAACCCTGACACAAGTAAGCACCAGAAGCAAGATTTGAACTGAGGTCCTCTGACTTCCTTGCACAATACTGGACTCCCCAAGGTAGGCTGGGGCCAGATTGTCATTTCTGCCTCCACAGCATCTCTCAGATCCAAAAGGGGTCCTTTTCTCTACTCCCACAGCCACCTCCCTTAGTTTAAGTGCTTACCATCTCTCACTTAGTCTACTGTAAAAGCCTCTGAATTAGTCTCTCTGCCTCAAAAATCTCCTTCTTTCCAATCTCTGTCCATTACACAAACTACCCAACTGATTTTCCTAAACTCAAGTCTGACTCTGTCACTCTCTTCCTCAAGAAGCTGCGATGGCTACCTATTTCCTGTAGGATCAAATGCAAATTTGTCCATTTCACATTAAAGCCCTTTGTCACCTGGCCCAACCTGTCTTTAGAATTATTGTGTATGACTCCCTCTACACACAATGTGGCCCAGGCAAGCTGGTCTTCTTAATGTTCTTCATACATAATGCTCCATCTCCCTGCTCAGATTTGCACTGGCTGTCCTCCATGACTAGAACACAGTCCCTCCTCACCTCTGTCTCAGAATCCCTTCTTTCCTTCAAGGCTCAACTCAAGCACCACCTTTTAGATGAGACCTATCCTGGTCCCCCACCTGTTGAGAACTTGCCCCCAAAGTCACCTTGTATCTATTTTGTATGTATCCACATATGTATATGTTGTTGTCCTTTCCCCACCTCCCCAACCCTCTCCCCTAGAGTGTAAGCTCCCTGAAGGCAGGGACAATTTTTACTTTTGCCTTTGTGTCTCCGCTGCTTGGCACATATTGGGCACTTAATAAATGCTTGTTGATTAGTTGATTGATTGGAAGTCTTTGAAGGTCATACTAAGAAGTTTGATCTTTATTCGTTAAGCAATAGGGAGCTGTAGATGGCTCATGAGCAATGGAGTAACATGATCAGAAATATATACCAGGAAGATCAATCTGAGTCTAGGACTAATTGGAAGTGAGAAAAACTGAACTAGAGGTAGGGCAACTCTTTGCCTCAAGTGTCTCCCCGCTCCAGCTGAGCCCCATCCTCCACTCAACTGCAAACATGACTTTCCTAAAGGGTACATCTGCCCATGTCACCCCCAGCCCTGCTCAATAAACCATATAACCTCTGCCATTAAATATGAACTCTAATTGGCATTTTAATGCCTGCTCTTCACAAACCATCCTAACACCACTTTTATTACACATTACTCCCTTTTCATGGTCCAACCAAACTGGTTTTCTCTCTATTCCTCACCCACAACACTCCATCTCTTATCTCAGTGCCTTTCCACCAGCTGTCTCCCATGCATGGAATCTAAGTCTTCCTCACCTCAACTCCTTGTAATCTCTAGTTTCTTTGAGTTCAAATTGAGCTCAAATTCCACTTTCTAAATGAGGACTTTCATGGTACTCCCAGATGCTTGGGGCTTCCCCCACATAGTTGCCTTATATCAGTTTGTATGTGGTGTGTATATACCTATATACATGCATATTGTCTACCTCCATAAAAAGTCCTTGAGGACAGAAACTACTTCCCTTAGTTTTTTTTAATCTCCAGCACCTCAAACAGTACCTGGCACATAATAGATGCCTAATAAATACTTGTTGATTGAATGATGGATTGAGTGAAAGATAATTACAAAAATGACTCTGATTGTGTGTATGCCACTGACAATTATCAGGATGTCAAGATGCCGACCAGGATTTGAGAGTGGAGGATGGAATAATTTACAGTGGGGAACCCTGGGACATCCAGGTAAAGCTATACTGTTGTAGAGAAAGATTGGTCCAGTAAGTGATGTGCTGGAGCCAGCTACAACCAGCTCAGGAGAGCTAATTGTTAAATTTTCAGTGTGAGCATTTATACCTTGCAAATTAGTGCTAGCTAATATAGAATTATATTTTGTATGTATGATAAGTATCATATTACTTGCCTTCTCAATGGGTAGGGGAAGAGGGGAGGGAGGGAGAGGATTTGAAACTCAAAATTAAAAAACAAATGTTAAAAATTTTTAAAAGAAAAAGAAGACATTAGCCTTAGTATTCACAGCTCATCAGTACCCTTAATACTCTCTGCCCTCTGATTGGAGGGCTGGAGGGTCGAGCAAAGAACTCTTCTAAAACCACCATTTAACAATGCATTCCAAATCAACCATTTCTTCATTCCCTAACTATCCGCACTCCTTTAGACTGGACTCCATCATGTCCCTGCTGGATACCTATCTACCCCACCCTCCAGCCTCTGCCTTTCAGCCTCTTTCTGTGTGTTTCTCCCATTAAACTGTAAGCCCCTTGGAGACAGGAACTATCTCTTTTCTTATTTGTAACCCTAGCAGAGGATACAGGAGTTGCTTAATAAATATTTACTCACTCCCACATTCTGTGATGTAACCAAGCTGGTCTTCTCTTTGTTCCTTGAACACAACACTCGATCTCCAGCCTCCACGCCTTTGTACTTTCCCTCTCCCTCACCTGGAATGCACTTCCTCCTCACCTCTGCCTCACAAAATGTCCCTCTTCCTTTAAGATAAAGCTCAAGAACCATCATCTACACAAAGCCTTTTCCTGATCCTGATCCCCCCACTGCCAGTGCCCTCCCTCCCAAATCAACTTGTACTTTTTTTTATACTTTGAACAAGTTATTTGACCTCTCTGAGCCTATTTCCTAACTACAGAATGATGGGGCTGGATTCTATTCCAGTCAGGTTTGATATTGCGAGGAACATAGACGTAGCCTCATACTAAGTTGGTCTAATCACAGAATTTGTTGTATCATTTACAATCCACATGGACGTACTAACCCATACACAAAAGATACAGGAAGACATGTGCACCCCTGTCTTACCACCCCCCTGAATCCCTAATCTAGCCTAATTCACAAAAGTGCAGTTTTTTAAAAAAATGTTGTTATCCAGTCATGTATGACTTTTCATGACCCCATTTGGGATTTTCTAGGCAAAGATACTGGAGTGGTTTGCCATTTCCTTCTACAGCTCATTTTACAGATAAGGAAACTGAGGCAAACAGGTTTAAGTGACTTGCCCAGGGTCACATAGTAAATGTCTGAGGCCAGATTTGAATTTATGAAGAGGAGTCTTCCTGTGCAGTCACTTGCCATGCCCCAAGCCTGTCATCACCCACTCTTTCTCCATTCCTGCTTCAGGGCCACTCACACAATGGGCTCCTGCTCTCAAACTCAGTCAGCTTTTTTTATGGCTCAGAGAGGGTTGGGAAAGAGGTCACAGGAGAGGTGAGGGGTGGTGAGTATAACAAAGGAACCAGGAGATCAAAGGGCAGCCCGAAACCCCTATTCAGGAGCCCCTTTCAATTTTATCCTATTCCACAAGCAGGTAGAAAGTACCTACTATGTGCAAGGCACTGAGGATAAAAGAGAAAAAAAATTAGAAAACAGTTCATACTGTCAAGGATTTTACATTCTACTGGGGGAACAACACATACACAGTGATATAGGTACAAGGTATGTTCAAAGTAATTTGAGGGTGAGGATGAATCCCAACCATATCTGGTGGGATCGAGAGCCCTCTTGAGCTGAAAACCTCAAGGGTCTAACCTGTGCTTAAGGAAGTCCACCTTGGCAACTGAGTGGAGGATGGACTGGATCGGAGAGAGACCCACGACAGAGAAGCCAACCAGAAAGTTATTGCAATAGTCCAGGGGTGAGATAATAAGAGCCCAAACTGGGGTAGTAGCAGTGTCAGAGGTGGGGTATATATGAGCAATATTACAAAGGCAGAAATGACAGGAATTAGAAACAGATTAGATATGGTTGGGTGACTGGGATGATGGTAGTACCCTCAAAAGTAATAGAGAAAGTGCCCTAATCTGTCTATTTCACCTTCAAACTAGGATCTCTTCAATGGCAAAGACTGGATTCCAGGTGACTGAGGAGGAGGTAGAGCATTCCAGGCATGTGCCAAAACATGGAGGTAGGAATGGAATACCATGTATGGGGAAGAGCAAGCAGGTCCATTTGGCTGGAACAAAGAATTCGTGAGGAGGTGTCATGTGAAATCAGACTGTAAAGGTTTAGAGACAGATAGTGAAAGGTTCTAAATGCCAAATATGTGGAATCTGTACTTTCTTCTAGAGAAAATAGGAAGCCACTGATGTTTCTGGAGCAGGGAAACACTGGAGTTCAGCCCTTTGAAAGACCTTGCAGACAAACATCAACCTACAAACATTAGCCCACGTTGCATTGTGCCTGACTCAGCATGGCCCCTGAATCTTCCAAAGTCAGAGTTATATGTTCCTCCCCACCCCCTCACCCCAGAAAGCCTGAGCTCTTTTCCTCTTCTGTTCTCACCCTCTCCATCCCAAACTCTGTTCTCTATGTGCCTATCCACCAATTCTTTCTGGATTTCTGTTCTCTTTTCCTCCCTCCCCATTGTTTGCACTTCTTTCTTCCTCCCCTTCTTTCCCCCTCACTCTTCTCTCTCTCTTCTATTCTTTTTCCTTGCTTCTTCCCTCTGTTTGTTCACTCTATTTTTATTTCCTATCTCAGACCCCTTCCTTCTTTCTCCCCCTTTGTTGTCTCCCCATTATTCCCCTCCTCTCTTCTTTGTCCTATTCTGTTCTCCCTGCCTGTGTTCTCTCTTTTCTCTCACTTTCTTTCCTCCTCCCTTGAACCCTCTGTTGTCTCTAACTCTTCTTTCCCTTTGTTCTATCTTTCCCTCTCTTCTTCTGTTCTCCCTCTCCTATCTCCCCCTTTCTCCTCACTTTTCACCTTTTCTCTCTCCTCCTTCTACTCTGTCTTTCCTTCTCCCCACTCTCTCCCTCTGTTTTCTCTCTGCCATCTCTCCCTTTCTTCTCTCTTCTCTTCTATCTCCCCTCTGGTCTCTTTTCCCCAATTTCTATTATTATCTAAGAGATAAGATTCCCTGTCTCTTGGTCCCAAATGCCCTTTTTCTCTGCCCTTTCTTTCCTTTTTCTATACACCTGAATGGCCTTTTGAACCATTCATAATAAAGAAACTGCAACGTCAGTTCCTGTCTCCTGCAGCTGGCAAAGTGCCATGGAGAGAGCCTCAGGGCCAACAGGGAACAAACACAGGAAAGAGGGGAAATGGTCTAGATTCTTCACCTTCCCCTTTATCCCCTCCCTTGAAGTCAAAAGAACACCGCCTGCCTTCCTCAACCCCTTCTTGACTGGCAAACACAAATGAATGAATGAGAGAGTGTCTAAATATCTGAGCCTGCTACACCATAGGACCAGCTGAGCTGCCAGTTGCCTCTAGCACCAGCTAATTAGGAGCAGTCGTTGATACCATCACCAGTCAGGTGATCCTTGGGTTTTGAAAGTGCAAACTTGTTCACCTCCTAACAGGTGGTGTAGCTGCTCCCTAAGGTGTTCCCAGCTTAGACTCTTTTAGGGAGGGTGAAGATCCAAAGAGCAAAGGAAGCCACTGAGATTTTAGGGAGAGCTCCCCCAGATTCAGAACAGACTCCAACTTGGGCCCTGCCCTCAATATGTCAGTACCTATCACACCAGCCTGGGGAGGGAGGAGAGAACAAAGGAAGCAGAGGCCCAAAATGATAGACCTCAGAGGCTAATATGGAGCACAACCCATTCTCATATCAAGAATCCCCTCTACATCAGCCGCACCAAGGGAACACCTAACCTCCATCTGAAAAGCTATTGACAGGGACCTCATTACTTCTCAAGGCAATTTGTTCCATTTGTAGACAGCTGTAATTGTTAGGATGAAACCTATATCTAACGAGGCATGCATTTTTAGACACAGCTCATGCAAAAATTGCTTGACTATGCACATTTGTTGCAAGGTTTTATTTTTCTTTTTTTTTAATTGAGGGGATGAGAGGGAGAGAAGATGAATTTAATTTTTCCAAAAAGATGAAATCTACCTCATTGTAACACCTATCCCTTAACCCTTGCTCTACCCTTGAAGGCCAACAAAAGTCTAATTGCCACTTAGATACAACAATCTTCAAATATTTGAAGTGTGTTATCATGTAGTCCCATTCCCCAAATCAAGAGTCCTGGGTTCTATCACCAACTCTGCCATCGATTGATTAGCTTTGCAACCAGAGGCGTAGTTTCTTCTTGGGTCTAAATTTCCTCACCTATAAAACAAAGAAATTAAAATATGTGAGTCAAATTCACCCAATATTGTATCCAGTATAACTGTGTGCAGGTCATCGTGTGAAGTCCTGAAGGAGATGCAAATGTAACAGAAAAGGAGCTTCAGGTATTGTTGCAAGACTGCTTGCAGTGACCGCCATCTTTGTTTCTTTCCTCTGGTGTTTCCAGTACTTTTATGAGGTCACCACAGGCCTCAAGATCCCACAGGTAAATAGGTAAAAGGCATTGGATGACCTGACCCCAATGTATGTATGTGATGTAGAGGGTAGGGGGAAGGAGATTGTTAATGGCAGTTAAAATGGCAGTGGGTAGTGTTGGACCTGAAGTTAGGAAAACCAGAGTGAAAATTTGACCTTGTTCATTTACTAGTTGAATGACCTTGAAATTAACCTCTCCAGCCTCTGTTTCCTCATCTGGAAAATGGGAATAACAATAGCACCTACCTCCCAGAGTTGTTGTAAGGATCAAATGAGGTAATATTTGTAAAATGCTTAGCACAGTGCTTGGCACATAGTAGGTGCTTAATAAACTCTTGATTTTTTTCCTTGGCTTTTTTTTAATTGGGAATCAAAAATTAGAAATGAAAGTAAGTTGACTTCCCCAGTATCAAAAAATACTCGTCAAAAGCAAGTGAGAGAAGAGAAGCTTTAGAATAAATTTTCTTGGCTATGTGATAGTCAGTAATGGAAAAATAAAGATTGCTACACCAGCAATGAGGGACCAGCTATAATTAGCTAATAAGTTTGTAGTGGATGCACGTGGCACAATAGTGGGAATTTCCTCAGTATCATTCAATAGCGTATGAGTAATATGGAAACAGTAGACAATGGGGCTAACCCAAGGTTGGTATTTGACAAGATGTGATTGGTGATAGGACAACATGCCAACTCTTACATCATCGCCTTTGCATAGACTGTTCCTGATGACTAAAACACACTCAGTCTTCACCTCTGCCCTTCAGAATCCCTAGCTCCCTTCAAGAACAAGTTCAGGAGTTAATTCCCACAGGAGGCTTAGTGGTTGGTCATCTCCTCTTGTTAAAATTACTTTGTATTTGCTTAATTGTGTGCATGTTGCCTCCCTCAAGTAGAACATAAACTCCTTGAGGGCAGGGACTATTTAATTTTTGAAATTTTAAAAAAAAACCTAGTATAGTTCCTTGCAAGTGTTATTATTGTTGTTCGGTCATTTTTCAGTTGTGTCTGACTCTTTGTGACCTCATTTAGGATTTTCTTGGCAAAGATACTGGAATGGTTTGCCTTTTCCTTCTCCAGTTCATTTTACAGATAAGGAAACTGAAGCAAAACAGGGTTGAATGACTTGCCCAGGGTCACACAGCTAGGAAGTGTCTGACACCAGATTTGAACTCACAAAGGTGAGTCTTCCTGACTCCAGACCTGGCACTCTATCCACCATACCACCTAGCTGCTCCATTCCTTGCAAGTAATAACTGTTTAATATATGTTTGCTGAATTTTAATCTGAACCTTAGGGAAACACTATAGATTGAGAATAATTTGTATAGATCCCTGAGGAAAGGTAGGACCCAGCAGAGGGAAAAGTGTCTTGACTATCTAAAAGGACTTTCCTAAGAGTCCTTTTCCATATTGTTTGTTATGTATAATAAACCTGTGTTCCATGCCTTATTAGCCCTGGTTGCTTGAAGGAAAACTGGAATCCCACGGCCTAGTAGATAGAATATTGGTGACTGGAATGGGAAAGATCTGGGTTCAAATCCCATCTCAGATTCTTGCTAGTTATAAGATCCTGGGTAGATCCCTCAACCTCTCTGTGCCTCAGTTTCCTCATCTGTAAAATGTTGGAGTTGAATTCAATGGCCTCTAAGATCCTTTCCAGCTCTGTATCTATGAGCCTGTATCAATGACAGGAGAGAGGTCAAAATGAGCCAAACTTAAATGTTCCTGAGACCTAAACCCAGGATGAGACAAAACATGAGTCATACAGAATATTATTAGAGGGAAGCCTCCATATTGAATTCAGGTCCATCTAAGCCTTTACCTCTATGGTGATAGGTTGCAAGGTGTTGAAATAGTACCAGCCCTCTTGGAGCTTGTTTGTTTGTTTAATGGGATGTTGAAGCATAATGTTTTCAAGATAAATACTTTAGAGAGATGTAAATAAAAAGCCTTGTGAATTAGAGGGGCTAAGGATAATTACTAAGGGGGGGAGGGAGGAAGTAGAAAAGCCTTTAAGGAGTAAGTGGTAATTAAATTGGGCTTAAGAGGATGGGCAGGAGTAGAGAGAAAATGCAAAATTGAAGCTCCCTCCTAGTACTGACATTCTACAGTTCTGTGAAGGTGGGAGAAATAAGGACAACCACCCTTCTTGGGTCACACAGCACAAGGGACACCCAGAGAATAGACGGGCCTGGCCTAAAGCTCTCATCCTTGATTCATAACCTTGCAACCCAATATTCTGGCCACTAGACTACACTGTTGAGTTGCTTGCTTAGAGTCCATTCCTAATCTTTTTAGGTTGGATTTTTTTGTCTTTTTGGTATGAGTTTAGAGGAAGGGGAGACAGGCAAAAGGGAAGATTTGGTCCTGCCCAGATCTGTTCCTCATCTAGCTCTCTTCAGCAATACCACCTTCTATAACTACTGGATTTAGATTCAGAGGACCAGGGTTCAAATTCCGCCTCTAATGATTACTATCTGTGTGACCTTGGACAAATCATTTAATCCCTCTCCATTCTTAGTTTCCTAACCTGTAGGATTAGGTGTTTGGACCAGATGGCCTCTAAGGTCCATCCAACTGAAGATCTATGGTCCACCATCATCCTCCGTCACAGAGTAGGATTTAGGAAGGTATTTGCGTAGGGAAGTCATGTGATCAGACCTGTGCATTAGGAAGACTACCTTAGTATTGAGATGTAAAAAAGGAATTGGAAGAAGATAGAGAAGGAAAGCAAGGACACCAGTAAGGATACTATCCTAACACAGTCCAGGCACAAGACGATCCTAATGGGACCGCCTGCTGAGGCTCCTCAGCCACCCAACCTTCTCTTCCTGCTTTCCACTGAACCTCAGGGAAGAGGATCTGAAGAATGGACTCCATCCTGCCTGAGCCTGGAAGAAAGCTTGGAGTGCATGGTTCATTCCTTTAAGGAGCACTAGGGCCTGTGGTCCAGCAGCCTGGGAAAGTCTGCTCTTTTTGTCCTTCTCCAGGAGAAGGGAAAGCCTCTGAAGGATGCTAGAAGTGGAAGAAGGGAGGGAGTCTCTCCCATGCTCACTCATGCTTCCCAGCAGCACCATAAAACTGCTCTAGTTCATCACCTAGCCTTATCCTTGGGTATATGATGGACCTTGAGCATATGTGCCAAAGAGTACAATGCCATAGCCACCTCCCCCCCAGTTAGATAGGACTTCATTCTATAGACAGGAAACTGAGGTACAGAGACATGTTCACATTTACTCAGCTTGCCAGAACAGAAACAAGGCAAATTGATTGGTTAATTGATTAATTAAATTGATTAAGACTTGTTCTTTTTTTCTTTTCTCATTTGTATTTAAGTTTAAAATGAGTTTAAAAAAATTTTAAGACTTAAAATCTTACCTCTTAACTCCTTTTATTAAGGGGATTTGTTCTATGAAGTTTGGATTCATTCTGTGAAGTTTGGATTCAGTCAAAGGGCCACACTTGAGGACCTAGAAGGCTATATGTGGCCTCGAGGATGCAGGTTTCCCACCACTGACCTACACAAATAGGTATGATGCACAGTAGAATAGGAGAGAGGCAAAAGAAACCTGAAGAGGGGGATGCTCACTGCAAAGGCTTTACAGAGAGGTTGGTACCTGAGCTTGGACCTGTAACAAGAAAGAATTAACATTTATATAGCACCTACCATATGCCAGGCATTGTGCTAAGCTCTTTTTACAAATATCTCATTTGATCCTTACAAAAACCCTGTGAGGTAGGTGCTATTATTATCTCCATTTTACAGTTGAGGAAATTGAGGTGAACAAAGGTTAAGTGACTAGCTAGTAAGGGTCTGAGGCTGGATTTGAACTCAGGTCTTCTTGATTCTAGGCCCAGAGTTCTATCTATTGTACCACCAGCTGCCTTTGCGAAGGTTTTGTGGAACGGTTTGGGGGGAAAGATAATGAGTTCTGTTTCAGATATGTCTAATTCCAAGAGGCAGTTGGTGATGTGAGACTAGAGCTCAGGAGAGAAGTTAGGGCTAGGTATGTAAAAGAGAAGAGGGCCTAGGACAGAACCTTGGGGGACACCCATGGTTGGCAAGCACCACCTGGATGAAAATCCAGCCAAGGAAACTGAGCAGCTGGACAGATAGGAAGAGAACCAGGAGAAAGCACTGTCACAAAAACTAGAAAAAAGAGAATTTCACTGAGAAGAGGGTGATTGACAGTGTCAGCCTCTGCAGAAAGGTCAAGAGGCATGAGTTTTGAGAAAAGGCCATTAAATTTGGCAATCAAGACATCATTATTAACTATGGAGAACAGTAAGTGAAAATGAGAACTACCTTTTGATTGCTTCTTAAGGCAGCCCAGCTCCTTTCCTTAGTTCTGGGATGACGCTTTGCAGCACTGAGGATCAATCCTTAGGTGGGCCTAAGATTTTTACCTCTACTATATCTCTCATGTGCATCCTTACTTCTTCCTTTCACTCCCATTGCCACCATTTTAGTTTCAGCCCTCATAATAATAGCTAACATTTATATGGTGCTTTAAATTTACAAAACTTTGCCCAAGTTAGCACCCTCAAACTATGAGATAGGTAGTGTTTATTATCCCCATTTTACAGATGAGGAAACCGAGACTGAGAGAGGTGAAGCTCATCTCCCTGTCTCAACTTTCTCCCTTCTCCCAGTTCCTCCTTCATACCAACGCTAAAGTAATTATCCTAATACACAGGTCCAATCATGTTACTGCTAGGCTAAAATACAACCTCCTTACTCTGGAATTTAAGGCCCTCTATGGTGTGTTATTCTCACCTCTCTTTGCGGAATTTATTTCATTGTACTCAGCTTCATGGGCATCTAGGTGGTACAGTGTATAGAGTGCTAAGCCTAGAGTTAGGAGGATCTGAGTTAAAATCTGAACTCAGATACTTACTAGCTGTGTGACCCTGGGCAAGTCACTTAACCTTATTTGCTTCAGTTTCCTCATCTGTAAAATGAGCTGGAGAAGGAAATGGCAAACCACTGCAATATCTTTTCCAGGGGTCATGGAGAGTCAGACACAACTAAAACAACTCACCTTCATGCATTCTGTTCCAGCCAATTTAGAACACCAACTGTTCCTGATGCTTTTTCCTGACTCTGTATTCGTGAAGGCCATTCCTGTGCCTGGAGAGAGCACTCCCTCCATAGCTCTGTCTATTAAACTTCCTCTGAGTTCCAGCTCAGGCACCAACCTCTCTGTAAAGTCTTTCCAGTGAGGCTCCTCAGGTTTCCTTTGCCTCTCTCCTATTCTACTGTGCATCACACCTGTTTGGTAGGTGGTATAAGCTCCTTGAGCTTAGGGACTGGTCATTTTTTATCTTTGCACCCTCAAATCCCAGCACAATTTCTTGCACATAGTAGTTTTTTTAATACAGGTTTGTGGTTGAATTGAATTGTCTGGCAGGAAGTAGTTTGGAAATTTTAAAAAATAAATAAATGAAAGAGAGATGAAAAAGAGAGACAGAAAGCTAGCTAGATGGATGGATAGATAGATGAAAGAGAGAAAGAGAGCTGGGAGAGATATGAAAGAGATAGATGGATGGATGGATGGATGGATGGATGGATGGATTGATGGACATATGAGAAATATATGAAAGAGGTAGACAGATAGATGAGAGAGCTGAGATATATAGATAGATGAGAGAGAACTAAGAGATTTGTGAGAGAGAGGTAGATGGATGGATAGATAGATGAGAAAGAGAAAGGGAGAGCTGAGACTGGTATAAGAAAGATTAATGAGAGAAAGATGAAAAAGAGGGCTAGAAAGCTAGCTAGATAAATGGACAGATGAAAGAGAGAGAGCTGGGAGAGATAAGAAAGCGATAGATGGATGGATAGACAGATGGGGGGGCAGTCAGGAGAGGCTTCACGTAAGAGGTGCACTTGAGCTGAGCCCTTGAAGAAAGATAGAGATTCTAAGAGGTAGAGGAGGTGAGGAAGCAGTCCAGGGGTGGGAGGTACAACTCATGCAAAGGCACAAAGCTTAGAGATTGGCTGTCAGATATGGAGAGTAGCACAGGGGCCAGTTCAGCTGGGACATGGAAGGGATGAGGTGAGGTTATGTAAAGACAATCTGAAATGCCAAGCTGGAATCCAATCAGTTTCAGTTCCATGATGAGTTCAGAAGTCAGATTAGAATGAATTGAGAAGCAAGAGTGCAGAGAGAAATTTAAGTCAATGAACATAAATGGCTTTTTCTAGACATTCATATTAAATATGAAATTGTGTGTGGATCAACAATATATATTAATGTGATATTTTTTCAGTATAAGAAGACATCATTTGCTTGACTTTTCTCCAAAACATTCCCTGTTCCCTTCACATCCTAGAGAAGTTTCATACTTCCAGACTCCCTGGACCAACATTTGTATGATTCATCAAAATATTTAAGCCCCAAAGTGATCCATGGTTCAAAATGGTTTGAGAGATACTAGTAGAGATGATATCTAGAGTTCTATACTCCCTATCAGATTATTGAACATCTTAACTAATCATAGGTCAAAGGATCATAGATATAGAGCTAAAAGGGACATTCTCGCCCAACCCCCTTGCTGTATAGATTGGGAAATTAAGACCCAGAAAGGTTAAGTGACTTGCCCAAAGTCACACAGCAAGTAAGTGCCTGAAATTGCACTTGAACTCTGGACTTCCTAAAGCTCAACCTTCTCTTCACTTCACCACAGATTACTCTTAAGATATTCCATAAATATTAAATTAGTTTTCGTTTAAAATTAATATTTAATGTTTTTAATTATGTAATTTAGTAATAAAATCTCATAAATATTATTTTCCTCTCCTGGAGGTCCAAGACAGTCCCTTTGGAAACTACTTTTCTAGAATATACTACTTGAACCTGTTTTTAACCCTCCCTGAACAAACATCTCATATAACACCCCCATACTCACCATACACAAAAAGATGAAAACTTACTTCCTATGGCTGACCAGGCCCATCCCTTCAAACAGAGTAGAACGTAGGAGGGCTCAAGCTCCTGCTATGTTCTCGACGCGGAGAAAAGACTCATATCCCCAAGCAAAGATGCTGGCTTCTGGAAACTAGTAGGTAAATTAATAACTATAGTAATACCTAACATTTATATAGAACTTTAAGGTTTACAAAGCGCTTTACATTTATTTTCTCATGATCCTCACACTAACTCTGTGACACCGCTATCATTGTCCTCATTTTACAGATGAGGAAACTGAGGCTGAGAAAGATTAAGTGACTTACCCAGGGTTACACAGTTAGGACATGCAGTTAGAAATAGGGGAGGGCAAGCTGGAGGCAAATTAAATGTGGTGGCCATTATTTTCCAGCACCTAGCCTTACAGGGTGTGGAGCAGGTCTGACAGAAGGTTGTGGGACTTTCTGGCTTGGGTAGCATAGGGAATTCTGGGTGAGAATGTAGTGGAATTTCCAAAGGACCTATGATGAAAAATACTATCCCCCTCTAGGGAGAGAATTGATGAACTCTGAGTATGATTTGAAGCATACTTTTTTCACTTCCTTTATTTTTCTTGGGTTGTGTGTGTATATGTGTGTATGTGTGTGTGTTTTCTTTTGCAATATGGCTAATATGGAAGTATGTTTGGCATGGCTTCATGTGTATATTAATATTAAATTGTTTTCCTTCTCAAGGGGTGGGGGAGGGAGGGAGAGAATTTGGAACTCAAAATTTTTTAAATGTTAAATTTTTTTAAAATGTAATTGGGAAATAATGAAATAAAAAGATATTTAAAAAAAAAGAAGTAGGAGAATTCTAGATTTGAACTCAGGTTTTCCTGACTCCAAGTTGAGCACTCTATCCTTTGTGCCATTTAGCTAGGGAGAATCCTCCACCTCCCTGTACCCCCTGCCTCCTGGACTCTTTCTTCCACACCAGTAAAGTGAGAGTTCCAAGGTTATCCTTCACTTCAGCTTTCTGTTATCTATCATTTCAGCCCTTCCCCAGCCCCTCTCATTGCATTACCAATAATCAGGAGAAGGCAGGAGTTTGCATCAAGAAAAAAAAGCTTTATTGGTTTGCCCAAAGTCAGAGGGCAGCCCCGCACTTGGGAAATGAGGGAGAGCAAGCTGGAGGTGAATTAAACTTGGTGGCCATTGTCCACTGCCCAGTCTGGCAGGGGATGAAGCAGGTCTGAGTGCAGGCTGTGGGCCTCTCTGGTCTGGTCAGCATGGAGAATTCAGTTCTTGCTGCGAAGGACCTGCTCGTGGCTGGATACCACCTTGCCGTCGTGGACATCTAATACTTTGGTGTACACCTGACGGCTAGTGGAGGTCACTGCAGAGGTAGAAAGAGAGAAGGAAAAAATGCTTATCACAGAAGCGGCCAACCATGACTACAGAAGACTGATGATAAAGCATGCCTCCCTCTCCTTCCAGGGAGGTAGTGGACTACAAATATGGAATGTAGTATACATTGTCAGAAATGGACAATGTACTGATTTCTTTTACTTAAGTATACTTCTTGGTTATAAGGGAATGCCCTATTGGGCGAGGGCAGTATCGGGTAATGATAACAACATAAAATAAAAGCATCAATAAAACATTTTTTAAAAGGAGAGGAGAAGCATGCATTTAGGGGAAATGGCTAGGGTATTTTGGAATGGCCAATGGGTATCTTGGAAATCAGAAGTAGGGAAACCAAGTTTAGTGCCCCTGACAAATCTCCCTTCTTCCTGTTTCATTCCCATCTCTTCTTTTTTTCCTCCCTTAACTCTCTCCTACCTACCTTACCATTGACAAAATCAATTCTCTATCATCTTTTTAAAGGTACTACACATTGACGTTTCTAATTGTCCATTCTATCTCTCTGACCAGACTCAGCTTTCCCTGAGGGCAGTGAATATACCCTTTTCAGTATCTAACATAGGGCTTTGTGGTTTTTTGTTTTGTTTCGTTTTTTGGTGGGGGGGGAAGGAATGAAAATCATGCTCTGTCCGTGGTGCTGATGATCTGGCCCACTGATCCTTTCAAGGAACATAGGATTGCCCCCTCCTTCCTGACCATCAGAAGGTCATTTAGGAAATAATATCTTCTTCTATATGAGGTCTAAAATGATTACCAAGTCTCAGAAAATGGAAGGGTGTCCTTCCTAGAAAATGGAGGGTCACCAAACTGTAGGAGGCAGGTCTTGTAGCATCCAGAAAGGCAAAGCTGAACCTTAAGACACTCCTAATCTGTGTCCCAACCCCATTAGTTGTCTTACTGACATCCTTTACAAAGAAGAAAAGGAATACAAGTCCCCCTAGAGAGAGGCAAATTAATCTTACATCTTACCATCTCTGGAGGATTGAGAGTTAGATGAAAATTGGGAAGCAAGGCTGCAATGAAAAGAAAAAAGAGAACCATTAGATACATGGTATCATGAATGAACAGGGATGAAAGATGAGCAAGCGTGTGTCATTGGAGCACCAGCCTAGGGGTGAGAGGGAGACTTGGATCACTCACTGGGCATCCTCTCCCTCCAGCAGCTGGCGGTAGGTGGCAATCTCCTGCTCCAGACGGGTCTTCACATCCAGAAGGATCTTGTATTCTTGATTCTGCTGCTCCATCTCACAACGGAGCTGAGCTAGCTGTTCCTCAACGTTGCTGATGAGCCCCTGGATCTGGGACAGCTGAAGACAGTAACGGCCTTTGGTCTCCTCCAAGCTGTTCTCCAAAGAGGCTTTCTGTGGATGGAAAAAGACAAGTCTGGTTACTGAGGGTGGCCACTCACCCTCCTTTTGGATGCTGGATTCACCCACTAGTTGCAGCCCTCAGACCCAGGTCCCCAATTCACCTACCATGCTGAGCTGTGACTGCAGTTCAATCTCAAGGCTCTGAATGCTGCGTCGGAGCTCAGAGATCTCACTCTTCCCACTCTGCACCATCTCACTGTTGGAGGCTACTTCCCGGTTCAGCTCTTCAGTCTGAAATAAAGGAAAATGATACTTTCTCTAGGACATGTCATTCAAGGGAAGAGTCTTTGGTCCTCCCCCCAAGTCACCCCAGCCACACCCACCTTGCTGAAGAACCAGTCCTCAGCATCCTTGCGGTTCTTTTCTGCCATCTTCTCATACTGCTCTCGCATCTCAGCCAGGGTTCGGCTCAAGTCCACACCAGGTGCTGCATCCATCTCCACATTGACATCTCCACCCACTTGGCCTCTCAGAGCATTCATTTCCTATAGGTAAAGAAACAGCCTGAAATCACAAGTCTACAGATAGCTCTCAGTGCAACTTCCCTTATGGTCTGGGGACACCATCTCTCTGCCCTGATTACTTCCTTCCCACCACCTCAAATTCGCATGTTCCCTCAAAATCTCCCTATCCAGAGGCAGAACAGTCCAGTGGAGAGAGCATTGTCTCCTTAGGAGTCCTGGGTTCAAATCCTGGGTCCAAATCTTATATTTGCTACCCACATGACCTTAGGCAAGTCTGTCATACTTCATGGGCCTCAGTTTCCTCAAATGGATGAAATGGCTTCCTGAGGTCCCTTTCAGCTCTGGATCTAGAATCATGTGCTATTCAGAGTCTTTTTTTTTGAGGCAATTAGGGGTGACTTGCCCAAGATTACACAACTAGTCAGTGTCTGAGACTGGATATGAACTCAGATCCTCCTGATGTCAAGCCTAGTGCTCTATCCTCTGTGCCACCTAGCTGCCCTTACTCAGAGAGTCTTAATGACTAACAGCCCTCCCTCACTTATACACATGAAAATGAACTAAGAAAAATTCAGACAGGTTGTCCTGAAGCTGTAGCAGGCTGATTTAAGAATTTCCTGCAGCTTGCTGCCTTAATTCTCACCTCCTCATGGTTCTTCCTGAGGTAGGCCAGCTCCTCCTTCAGGTTCTCAATCTGCATTTCCAGGTCAGCCCTGGCCAGAGTCAACTCATCCAGCACCCTGCGCAGGCCATTGATGTCAGCCTCCACACTCATACGCAAGTTCAGCTCAGTCTCGTACCTGTGGTGTTCCAAGAAAGAAGCAATGAAACCCCTCACCTAGCCACGATGTGTACATTGTCCCCTATCCTTTCCCACATTCTAGCATTCCCACCCTAGGCTCCTTATGGCAAATGGTTAGGGGAATGAATCATCAGCCTAGAAACAAGTGGGTGGATAAAGAGGCCTATTGATAATTCAGACAGGTCTGTGTGCTTGATGACCTGAGGTGGGAGGTTCTGTGGTAGTTACAACTTTAACCAGATTCCTGATTTTTCTCTCTTGAAAGGGATGAGGATAAGGACTATACCTATGATTTCAGTGTTATAGGAACTCCCAAGTGAGGAGCCTCTCTACTAATGCAAGTAGGCATTTTCTCTGTAACTTATGGTCTTAGAGAGTTCCTTGGAACACTGAGAGGTTGTGATTTGCCCTGGGTCACACAGCCAGTATGTGCCAAAGATGACTTAAACCAGGTCCCTGAAAATGATTATCCCACTTCCACATAGACTCTCAAGAGTGGGGAGTTTATTCATGGCTTAATTCATCTAAGTTAGGTTTGGGGGATAAAGATAATATGACACAATCTCTTCCCTCGTGGAGTTTACAGTCTCCTGCCTCTACAGAATTTAGAGCCTCTACTGTGATAAGGATGGATTTTCCATGTTTGCTATAGATGGACTTACTTGGTCCTGAAGTCATCAGCAGCCAGGCGGGCATTGTCGACCTGCAGGAGAATTCTGGCGTTTTCCACACGAGCTTCAAGGATCTGGTATAGAGACCAAGTGTCATTAATCACACATTCACAGAGGTCAGCACTACACATATCTCCTTCTCATGCATCTTGTCAGAGTTTTCCCTTCCCTATCCCAAATTCCCTGGGGCCTATACCCCAAGGAACCAAAGGCACTTTTCCAGGCAACCAATTCTGTTCATTGTTCCAGGACTTGGCAGCCTTCACGTCCTCATTTTCCAAGTGAACTGAGCCTGGATTTTGAAACCAACCATTCCCAACAGAAGGTAAGCTCCTTGAGGACAGGGACTGTTTCTGGTTTGTTTGTTTGGTTTTTTTGTTTTTGTTTTTGCGTCTTCAGGATCTATCATAGCACCTGACACATAGTAGGTACTTATTAAGTGCTTGCTGCATTAAATTTAACTGTATTGAATCCAAGGCTGGGGAGAAGGGTGAGGAAAAGCACATGACAGACTTAGAGAAGAGAGCCCATTTGGGGAGGGTATTCCAAGAGAGAAGTCAGGGACAGAAGAAAATTGAACAAAACTTGGGTATGGCAATTGTTGCCCCTAAGCTTTGGCAGATATAACAGGAGATTCAAACCTCTCCCACCACCACCATCATGCGCGCGCACGCACACACACACACACACACACACACACACACAGAGCTGAGTCCTACAGGGAGACCTAAGTCTCAGAGGATTCCACAGAGTTGAGACAGACAGTGTAGCACTAGGGCAGGTGAGATCTGGGTGGGGGGGGCAGGGAAAGAGGACTGTAAGGGGGGGGAGGGGAATAGGCAGCTCTTTCTGCTGCTGTCTGCGGTTCACCTCTGTCTCCTCCCCAGATCTAAGAGACAGCACTATTGGTGCTATGCCTGCCTGTTGGTGGAATGTACCAAGACTTTGGGCAGTGCCTGCCAGATTAAGTGAATGAACTAATGAGCAATTTAGGTGTCTCTCTTGATCCCGTTACTACCCTGTGTCTTGGATATGGCAGAACTATACAGGCTCTTTTCTACTCTTATTCTGGTTCCGTTTCCTTTTCCTCTTTACAAGATGCACTATCAGAAAGGAGCTAAAGTTTTTGCTGATAGATTTAGGGCTGAAAGGGGACATAGAGGTTATCAAGCCCAATCTCCTCAATTTACAGATGGGTAAACTGAGGCTCACAGAGTTGAAGTGACTTGCTCAAAGTCACACAAATAGAAGTAGCCAAGCCAGGATTGGAAGCCAGGTCATCTGAATACAAATCCAGCACTATTTTCACTGTCATATGAGCCTTCCTAGTGCACCAGGAATTGATCAAGTTTTGGGGTGGCTTGGTTCCTAAGTTAAACAAGAGACATCTCGGCTGAAACTCTAGAGCTGAGTATGACCCAAGGCTGTAGCTCCCAAAGGGACCAAGTGTGAATGCCCTGTTCTGATTATCCTCTGCCTGGGGCCTACCTTGTTCTTGAGATCCTCAATGGTCTTGAAGTAAGGGCTGTAGTCTCTCTCTTCAGTCGGCCTCTGCCTCTGGTACCAGTCCCGGATCTTCACCTCCAGGTCAGTGTTGGCCTCCTCCAGGGCCCTCACCTTGTCCAGGTAGCTGGCCAGGCGGTCATTGAGGTTCTGCATGGTCACCTTCTCCCCACCAGCCAGGAGGCCATCCATACCACCATAGCCACCACCATAGCCACCACCAAAACCACCACCCAGGCCCCCACCAAAACCAGCTCCACCTCCATAGCCTCCACCAAAGCCACTGCCTAGGGCCCCTCCAAAGCTGCTGCTGCTGCTGAAGCCCCCACCATAGCCTCCTCCCAGGCCATAGCCTCCCCCAGAGGAGAAGCGGGAGGTTGTCACTGACATGCCCCCAAAGCCTGAGCCCCCATAGGCACTAGGAGCCCTGCAGGAGCCCCCACCGAGCATGGAGACACGGCTGGAGCCCCCTCCAAGACCATAAGAGCCCTTCATGGAGCTGGAAGAGGTGAACTGTCTGCTGCAGGAAGTCATGGTATCAAGAGAGAGAGTGGAGTGTTCAGAGAGACAGAGATAGCTCACAGAAGGTGCTCAGAGAGGCTCAGAGAGGATGAGAGCTGCTGCCTCAGAGACCCTGGTTCTTCTCTTTATAGGTTCACAGGAGGGCGGAGCTGGGCACTTTCCATTCCCTTTGGCTGCCAACCCCACCTCCCCACCCCAGCCCCAGGTCTGCGCCAACAGGCTCCTTTAACTGCCCCGCCTCTTTTATGTCTCTGTCATACTTTTCTGGAAACTCACCGCTAATTTGGAGTGGTTTGGGGGGTGGGGTGGTTTTTGGTTTTTTTGGTTTTTTTTTTTTTGTTGGCTTTTTTTTTTTTTTGGCTTTCTTACCCCACCAGGTGTGATTCACACTGTGGAGGTATGGGGCTGCAGGCTATACTTTCCCATAACTCCTGGGAATCTATAGAATTCTTGAACCTGAGTCCAGTTCCATATCCCAAGAGGAGTGGAGACAGCAGCTGGACCTACTTATGAAGATAATGACCTGTCATTTTCCAATTAACTATATGGGTCTTCCTGAAGAGAGAGAGCATCCTTCCTGAAGTCGGGCAAATGCTGATCAGCTGATCCAGGACACAGGGGGACGACTCAATGTCCCTATAAAGGGCAAAGTAAACAAGCCAAACACTACCACCCCAGCCTCAAGCATACAAACACTACTGCCTACTGGGTTTCTGTCTCCTCTGAGGTCCAGAGAATGGGCATTACATTCATCCTTGGGTCCTTTAGGGACCAGGCTCTCTTTCCCCTCAGGAGGAGTGGTTGGTTCATGGATTTAGGGACTGTCCCTATGGCCAGTGCAGTTTGTGTCCATGGGCTTTGGAGCTGACCTACTGGCCCTCTTCTTCAGGGGGACAGAGCAGCAGTAACATGAGTCCTTGGTATCTCTGCCCTCTAGTATGACATTGTGATGGGAAGTAAGAGAAATGCCTCTGCCCCCAACACCACTTCTCCCATTCTGGTCTCTCAGAGCTTCTTCCATGGTCTCATTGTATTAGAAGGGACATTCCCATGGTAGCCATCCAGTTTAGGAGTACAAATGAATAACAGCTCCAGATTTCATGTGACTTCTATGTTACCAGGAAAATCAGGGCAGGAGGCAAGACTGTTAGCCCCAAGTAGGGAAAATGAGGCCCAGAGAGCACTTGATAGAACAGCCTATCTATGCCAGTATTAGGGGGAGAGTCTTGGCCTCTTGTCTCTTGGCCCTAGAGACATTGTTTATTGATCTCTCATCTCCCACAGAAGCTCTGTTGCCTTTAACCCTAATGTGGGAGAGGGCAAACCCGAAAATACTATCAGATTAGCTTACTACCTTGATCCCATTCCCATAGACCTGGTCTGACCAAACAGATAGGTAGAAAGTATAGACCTCTTCAGGTGAGGCCAAGGAAACTATGGTAGGAGTCCGGAGCACCTGGAGAAAAGGGTAGAACTGTACAGAGGGAGTAAGGAATGAGTAAAGGCAGGGTCCTTTGAGGAGCCTGGGGACTTATAAGGTGCTAAGCGGTCACTAGGGCAGGCGGCATCCAGTCCTTAGCATGGCTGAGCCTGGATAATTCCAATGTAGTGGTTGTGCCACAGAAATCAGGGCAGTGACCCAGGAGTCAGTGATAGAGTATTTCTTTCTTGAACTCTTCTAAATCCAGATCCTCATAGCCATAAGAATGGAAAGCAACTGGGTACAACCCCTCCAACTGGCCCTCTCCTTTGCTCTCCCCCAGGGCCTCCATCATTGTCTCTTCCCTTCCTCCTCCACTCCCTCAGTTCTTGAGTCTCAGGGTCCCTGGCAGGCATGTTGGGAGGAATGTGGTCGTGTCTGGGGCTGTCAGCAACTTCCCATTTCCCCAGACAGGCCCCAACAGCACAGTCCCTGCTCAAAGGCTGAACTGACTCTTCCTGGAATCAACTGTTTGCAAAGGGAAGGATAAAACTCCCTTCCTTATATCCCACCAACAACCACCTCCCCCATTCTATCTGTGAAGCATACTGAAGGGGGAGGTGCAATGATCCTAATCCCTGGAACCACCCCCCCTTTGCTTAGGTTTAAGAGCTCAGAAAGGAGATGCAAAGCCTCAGCCCAAGTCTATGGGGCTAGTCCCCCAATTCTGCAGGCACTTAGGGTTTGGGAGGATGTGAGTAACCTGGGCGTCCCGCCCCACCCCACCCTTCACTGACAGAGGTACTTGATCTTCCGCCAGAAAATAGATCCCCCACCCCCAGGCCCAGCTCAGCAATTTCTCCCACTGAAAAGCACCTGGGCTTTTGGCTAAGAAACAGCTCCTTTTGCTAGGAGATGTTGCTTCTCTGGCTTCCAGAGGCCAGGTCTCATTGGCAGAAAATACTGTGTAGAAAGGAAACTGCAGAGATATGTATCGATACAGAACCCAAGAGTAGTCCTTAGACACTGATTCCAGTAACAGACTTCAGGCACTGAGTCCAAGAACGGGACACCCAAGGTGGGGTCAAGGACTCGAGGACAGACCTCAGGCACTCAACACTGAAACAGATACCAGGCACTGGACCCCAAAACAGACCCAAGGGCTGCTTCAAAAACAGACTCCAAGCACAGTCCCCAGGCACTGGACTCAAGGACAGACCCCTGGCATTGACTCCAATGATCGCACCTAGACAAAACTTAGGCCCGGAACCCAAGTGATCCGTATGTCTAAAACAGCCACATCTGGCTAAAGAAGTCCTGATTTTTAGAGTACCCCTCCTCCAGAGTCTCGGTTCCCCTAGCATTCAGGATCTGAGCACGGAATTCCATAGGAATATCTACGTGCTCAGCCCATCACAATGAAGTGATTCTTTCTCCCCAGCTTGCCTCCGTGAGAGGGCAAGAGACAAGGGGGCTGTGGGAGGTATTGTTAAGCTTGGTGTGTTCTCAGTTGCCAACCAGAGTCAGACCCAGCCAGATGAGTAAAGAGAGCACAGTTTGGCAATCACCACTGGGCAGTGAGTAGGCAGTATGTTAGGATTGGGGCGCAGTATTGGGGGCATATCCAGAGGAAAGAGGAGACATAGTTTCTACCCTCAAAGCGATCCTGGCTGAGTGGGGGAGACACAGTCCCTGCCCCCTGGAAGTCTCTGGGAAAATCCAGTGGGAGAAACATGGGATCATAGATCTACAACTGGAAAGGTTCTTTGAAGACATAAAGTCTAATGTCTTTATTTTACAGAGTCAAGAACTCGGGCCCAGAGAGGCTGTGATTTGCCCAAGGTCATGGGATGCCCAGGGAACCCAGGTTCTCTGACTCCAAATCTATACCTTCTGCCACATCAGGGAGGAGAAGGATTGAGCCAGAGGTCATAGAGCAGGTCTAAAGTAGAAGAGCCAGGCCTCTAACCTCTCGTGGGTCATTGGACTCCCTCATAGCTTGTGAAATGCAGGTACCTCCGGTTTTCCTTCAGCAGCCTCCTTTTTCTCCCCTGGTTGGCCGCCCGTTGGTCTTGCCACACCGTGCTCTCTCCCATAACCTCTGTGCAGAGTGAGACTCCTACTTGCTTCAGTCACTTACCTGTGCCCTCCTAGCACAAGGCCCAGGAGGGAGTCCTGAGTTTATGTCAGCTTTTCCTAAGCCAGCAATGGGAGGTAGCCAAATGAGCAGGGTGTAGGGAAGAACCAGGAATGCAGCCCAAGACAATAAAGAACTGAGGATCCTTGGTTATTTTTGTTTCCCCTCCCAGTCTGTCTGGCTTTATGTCACCCCCACGCTCCCCAGTACCTGCAAGACGAAATGCAAGCTCAGCCTAGCATTCAGGACCCTCCGAACTCTGACCTCACCTGACCCAGCCAGCTTTACCTCTCACTGCTCCCCGACCAGAGCAGAGGCTTTGTGGTGTAGCAGAAAGGATGATGGATCTGGAGACTGAGGACACTTACTACCTGTGTGACCTTGGGCAAGGAAGTCACCCGGCTTTTCTGGGCCTCAGTTTTTCCACCTGTAAAAAGAAGTTAGACTAGTGATCCCTAAAGGCCCTTGCAACGCTAAATCTTATAATCCTACAGTCATTCAATATGACATCGTTATCTAATTGTTTCATGTGGCCCTATCAGCCCCTCATCTGGACTATAAACTACACATCTGTGTACTCCTCTGGCATAGGGCTTTGTGAATAGCTGGCACTCATTGGCATGCTTACTAATGTGATTGTTTTTCCTCTTCTGTGACACAATAGGCTTGGATTAGATGGCCATTAGAATCTGATTTAATCTGATTTTTTTTTCCTCCCAAGTAAATGGAAAGTACCTAAATCTTCTTCTTTTTTTTTTGGTTTTGTTTTTTAATTGACTCAATGCCTAGCACAGTGTCATATGGGTGATCATGAAATCAGTGGGCCATGGCAGATAGAGTACCAGCCTTAAAGTCAGGAAGGCCTCGGTTCAAATCCTGCTTCTGGCACTTACTCACCGGCCAAGTCATTTTCCTTGTCCAAGCCTCCATTTCCTCATCTGTAAAATGGGAGGTACCACAGGTACCTCCCACAAGATGGGATATAGCTCTGGTGGATAGAGGAGCTGGCCTTGGCATCAGGAAGACCTGGGTCCAAGTACTGCCAGTGATGTGTTCTAGATATGTGATCAGCAGCAAGTCATTTACCTCCATACTTCAGGTAGGACAGCACTGACTGCCTGTCCCTGATGATTGAAATTCACTCCTATCTCAGCTCTGACTCTTAGAATTCCTGGTCTCCTTCAAAATTCAGTCCAAGCTCTACCTTCTATATAAAGTCTTTCCTCATCCTTACAACTGTTAGCAAGCAATTGATGGCATAGTGGATAAAATGCTGTACCTGGAGGTAGAAAGACTTGAGTTCAAATCCAGTCTCAGGCATTTAATATCTGTGGTGTTGTTCAGTAATTTTTCAGTCATGACTGATTCCCTGCGGTAACAGGGAAAACCCATTTGAGGTTTTCTTGGCAAAGACACTGGAATAGTTTGCCATTTCCTTCTCCAGCTCATTTTACAGATGAGGAAACTGAGGCAAACAGGGTTAAGTGACTTGCCCAGGGTCACACAGCTAGTACATGTCTGAAGCCGGATTTGAAATCAAGTTCTTCTGACTCCAGGGCAGGCCCTCTATCCACTGAGCCAATAGCTGTGTAACCCTGCACAAATCATTTAACCGCTGTCTGCCTGTTTCTTCAACTAGGATAAATAAAAGCACCTACATCCTAGGGTCGTTTTGAAGATAAAATGAAATAATATTTGTAAAGCACTTAGCACTGTGCCAGGCACAGAGTAGACACTCAAATGTTCTCTTCCCCCCTTAAATATGTACCATTATCCTCACTGATAGGATGTCAGCTCCTCAAGGACAGAGACTTAAATTTTTCTTCGTATCCCCCCAGTACCTCAAAGAGTTCCTAGCACATAGTAGGGACTTAATAAGTGCCTATTGATTGATTGATCACTTTCCCCAGGTGTCCCTGGTCAGGATACTTTCTTAGCAGCTTTGGGAAATAGTTTCACTGAGTGGGAAGGTTTCTGATGGAGGGGTATCTGATGAACACTTGTTGATTGATAAAATAGTTGACAAATTATAGCTAAGTAGTTCTGCTACTGGTGGAGAGAGTTTTCACACTGGGAGTTAGTTCCCCAATTCCAGTGAAATCATAGATCAGGATCAAAAAAAAAAGTACCTAACTCAGAGGCTGTTATAAGGTTCAAATAAGATATTATAGGTAAAGAGATATGAAAACTTTAAGGAACCATATAAATGTTAGTTATTATTTTTACTTAATAAAGAGTGATTAAGTGAATGAAAGCTATAGGAGATACAGTCTCTGTGGATGGAGCACTGGATCTAGAGTTGGAAGACCTGAGTTCAAATCCAACCTCAGATACTTACTTGCTCTGTGACCCTGAGCAAGTCACTTGACCTCTATTTGCCTCAGTTTCCTCAGCTGAAAAATGGAGATTATAAAAGCATCTACCTCCTAAGATTGTTGTGAGGATCAAGTAAGGTAATAATTGTAAAGTGCTTAGCACTTTTTTATTTTTTTCCCAATTATGTATAAAGACAATTTTTAACATTCATTCCAAAATTTCTCCCTCTGTCACCTCACCCTTCCCTAAGATGGTAAGCAATTTGATATAGGTTATACATATGCAATTATGCAAAACATATTTCCATATTAGTCATGTTGTGAAAGAAGACACAAACCAAAAGGGAAAAAAACTCAAAAAAGAAGCAAACTGAAAAACGGTATGCTTCAATCTGCATTCAGACTCTACCAGTTCCTTCTCTGGATGCGGGTAGCATTTTTCATCACGAATCTGGGGCAGCTAGGTGGCACAGTGGATAGAGCACCGGCCCTGAAGTCAGGAGGACCTGAGTTCAAATTCGGCCTCAGACCAAACACTTGACACCAACTGTGTGACCCTGGGCAAGTCACTTAACCCCAATTGCCAAAAAAACAAAACAAAACAAAACATCATGAGTCCTTTGGAATTGTCTTTGGATCATTGTATTGCTAAGAACTGCTAAGTCATTCAAAGTTCTTCATCATACAATATTTCTGTTACTGTATACAATGTTCTGGTTCTGCTCACATCACTTTGCAACAGTTCATATTAAATCTTTCTGGGCTTTTCTGAAATCAACCAGCTTATCATTTCTTACAGCACAATAGTATTCCATTACAGTCATATACCACAATTTGTTCAACCATTCCTCAGTTGATGGGCATTCCCTCAATTTCCAATTCTTTGCCACGGCAAAAATAGCTGCCATAAAATATTTTTGTACAGATCTTTCCCTACCCTTTTTTTTTTAAATCTCTTTGGGATACAGATGTAGTAGTAGTATTACTTGATCAAAGGATATACACAGCTTGATTGCCTTTGAGCATAGTTCCAAATTGCTCTCCTGAATGGTTGGATCAGTTCACAACTCCACCAACAATGCCTTAGTGTCCCAGTTTTTTCACATCCCCTCTAACATTTACCATTTTCCCCTCTAACATCTACCATTTTCATAAGTCAATCTGATAGGTGTGAGCTATTTTACCTTGCATTTCTCTAATCAATAGTGATTTAAAGCATTTTTGTCATATGACTACATATAGTTTTGATGTCTCCATCTGAAAACTGCCTGTTCATATCTTTTGACCATTTATTAATTCAGGAATGACATGTGCTTGTAAATTTGACTCAGTTCTCTATATATTTGAGAAATGAAGCCTTTATCAGAGACATCTGCTGTAAAAAATTGTTTCCCAGCTTCCTGCTTTCCTTCTAATCTTGGCTGTATTGGTTTTATTTGTGTAAAATCTTTTTAATTTAATATAATCAAAATTATCCATTTTACATCTAGTAATACCCTCTATCTCTTATTTGGTCCAAAATTCTTCCCTTCTCCATAGGTAAACTATTCTTTGCTCTCCTAATTTTCTTATGGTATCACTCTTTATGTCTAAATCATGCACCCATTTTGACCTTATATTGGTATATAGTGTGAGATGTTGGTCTATACCTAGTTTTTACCATACTGTTTTCCAGTTTTCCCAGCAGCACATAATGGACTCTCAATAAATACTTTTTCCTCCCCCTTTGCCTTCTCATGGAACCCCCAGTATGATAAGGAAGATAGTCTATGTCAGGGGTGGGGAACCTGCAGCCTTGAGGCCACATGTGACCTCTCTTTGTTCTGAACAAGTTCTGTGACGTTTGAATTCAGTCAAAGGGCCGCACTTGAGGACCTAGAGAGCCACATGTGACCTTGAGGCCATAGGTTCCCCACCCCTGGTATGTCCTCATAGAGACTAACAGGGCAGACACAGTCCCTGCCTTCAGGGAGGTCCCAGTCTAGCAAGGACCTAAAAGAAACAGACAGAAAGACACAAAAAAAAAATGCCAAGGAACTCAGTGAAAACTGATGGTGAGTGCAGAGGGGACAGTCAAGGAGCTCTCAGAGTGGGGTGGGGTTGCTCAGAGAATGCTTACGGGAGGAGGTGTGTTCTAAGTCAGGTTTTGAAATTGAAGAGGGCCATAGGCAAATGGAAATACAGGGAGAAGACATATCCAATTCCCAGTCGGGGCATGTTGTGTGTGAATTCACCAAGGCAGTGAGGTGTGCAGGACACAGTCAGCAAATGAGATTGACTAAACCTCAGAAGCTGTATTGGGAAGTAATGAGGGATGAGCTTGGCAAGGTTTGAAGTATGTATGTGGCTGGGAGGAAGGGGCGGGTGGGGTCCGGGAGAAAGAGAAGATACTAAAATGCTTTCCCACGCTTGCACATACCTCCTCCTGATTTCTACAGTCCATCCAATCAGCCTTGGAGACTTTGGGGGGAAAGCAGAGAAGAATAAAGAAAGGGAAAGGGAAGAGAGAAGGGAAGAAGAAAGGTGTAAGGAAGGAGGAAAGGGGGAAGAATGAAAATGGAGATAAAGGAAGAGGAAAGACAAAGAGGAAGGAGAAAGAAGAAGGAAAGAATGGGGTTAAAAAACTGAAGAAAATGAAAAGGAAGAGGAAAGGGGAAAGGGGAAGAAGAAAAAGAAATGGGAAGGGAAAAGGAAAGGGGGAAAGAAAGAGGGAAAGGGAGATAGAGAAGAAGAAATAGTAAAAGAAGAGGTTTGTGGTAAGAGGGGGAGAGGAAAAGAATCACAAGATGGTACATTTGAAATGGGAAGGACATTAGAAGCAGCCAACTCCAATCGCCACATTTTATAAAGAAACTGAGACATATAGAAGTTCAGTGACTTGCCTTGGGTCACACCCTATCTGAGGTTACATTCGAACTCAGGTCTTCCTGAATCCAAGTCCATGGCTCTCTCCCCCTATGCTATCTGGGGAAGAGGCAAAAGAGAAACCAAACCTATAGCTACCCACGTGCTGCCGTTACCCTATGTAATCTGGCCTGAAGAACACTTTCTATAATTCTCTAAATAATCTGAGTGACCTTGGGAACATACCATCCCATTTCATTATTGTCCTTTGCTATGCCCCCAGACTGTCACTGCCGCTATTTAGCTGGGTGAGCACTGATCTCTCTTCTTCTTTTCAGAACCAAGTGCCACTGAGTTTTAAGCAAGGATTCAGTAATAACCAGGGGAAGGGTAAAGTTTACATCACCTTCACGGCAACATGATACAACATGTATCTAGCAGCCAGATGTAGTAGAAAAATTGCTAGATGTTGGGTTTGAATCTCTTCTGATATGGTGAGTGGTTGTCTGACCATCATTTAATCTCTCTGAGCCTCAATGTCCCCAATCTGAAAAATGGGAATAAGAACACTTACCCTCAGGGTTATTGTGAGGAAAGCACTTTGGGAACTTGAAACTTTAAACTTTAAAAATAATAACAGTTAATATTATAGAATGGTAAAACAAGAAATCCACAGTGCTCAAAATTAACAGAACAGTATACGTAACTAGTGTATGCTTCCCCAGGAGGTAGGCCACCATCTTTGGCTAGGAAATATAATAACAACAATAAGAATAATAATAACTAACATTTATATGGTGTTTACTATGTACCAAGCATTATGCTAAGCAGTTTACAAATGTTATCTCATTTGATCCTCACAACAACCTTGGAAGATAAGTGCTATTATCCCCATTTTACAGCTGAGGAAACTGAGGCAAATGGAGGTCAAGTGCCTTGCCCAGGGTCACATAGACATATTATGTCTTTTCACTAGACTTCAATGACTCTGGAGTTATATAATTACTATTATATAACAGTATATTCTATAATATATATAATGCGTATGGTATATATGACTCTGCACAGCTCTGCCTCACTTAAATCCAATTCATACACAATGCAAGACATCCACCTCTTGCCATCATTGGTCCTCTTTGAGAAGAAAGGACGAACATCCACAATAGCTAGTAAGTGTCTGAGGCTAGATTGAACTCATTTCTATCCTGACTCCAAACCCTGTGCTCTGCGCACTATGGCAACATGTAGCAACCTCAATGGGTCTTCATCCCAGGGCCCATTGCCATGTAAGGGTTGGTTAAAGGAACAGGGGCTGCTTAGGAATAAGGGGAACATGATGAGTATGAACAGATGACTACAGGGGCACGAAATCTGCCTTCAAGTATTTTAAAGGCCGTCTCTCATAAGAAGGCATAGGCTTGTTCTGCCTGGTCACAGAGGGAGGAACTACCAACAATGGGTGCAAGTTCTAGGGGCAAATTGAGGCTTGAAGTTAGGAGAAAAAAAAAAAAAGGAACTATCCAAAGTGGGAATGAGCTGCCTTACAATAATTATATCTAGCACTTACATAGCACTTTAAAATTTACAAAGCACTTTACATGGCTTTCATCTGATCTTCACAGCTCTGTGAAGCCCGTGCTATTTATCTCTATTTTACAGATGAGGAAACTTCCAACTTTGAGATCCTGGGATTTTATGATTTTTGACCTTGCACATTCCAAGCAAACCTTATTTTCTATGAGCATTTACCCACTTAATGCTCTCTCTACACACCTTCCAGATGACCTAGTTTGGCTCCTTGGTAAGGTCACAATTAGTGCCCCACTCCCAGCCAGTCTATAATCATCATCACATTGTATATATTATATACTCTATAATGATTATATATAATAATATATATTCTATACATATTACATATTCTATAAATATTACACATAACATATCTTCCATAATTATTATATATCATACCATATATGATATTACATATCATACCATACCATATATATGTATTATCTATAACATCCTATTGTGTATAATAACATATGTATCTATGATCATTCTATATAATAACATGTTATGTATTCTATAAGTATTATAAGAAATAATAACACATTCTATATTCTGTTATGTATAATAACATGTGTTATATATTCTATAATTATTATATATAACACATATTCTATAATTACTATTATATAACATAGTATATTCTATAATATATATAATGCATATGGTATATTCTATAATTATGTAACACAGTATCTATTCTATAATTATTATTATATATAACATATTCTATAATTATTATATAATGACATATAGTGTACATTCTATAATGATTATTATATATAATAACAATCATGATAATAGCTAAGGTTTATATAGTGCTTTAAGGTTTGCAAAGCCCTCAGTACTGGACTACACACTATTATGTGATCACTATAATGATACTTCTCACTTCCCCTACACTTTCACTCTGCTCCCATCAAAGAGGCACCACATAAACCTGTAAACAACCTATCAGTTATTAAAAGCAATATCTTTGGGGGCAGCTAGGTGGCGCAGTGGATAGAGCTCCGGACTTGGAGTCAGGAGGACCTGAGTTCAAATTTAGCCTCAGACACTTGACACTTACTAGCTGTGTGACCCTGGGCAAGTCACTTAACCCCGATTGCCTCACCAAAAAAAAAGCAGTATCTTTTACCATATATACCACTTCCCCCCTACCACAAAAGAAAACCCGGTTCTGGACAGTTTGGACATAAATAGCCAAAGGAGAAAGGGCTGGTTACCGAGCCTCAGAGTTCAGGATAAAAGCGGTGTTCGAAGGTCATGCGGGAAGTTTTCAGGGTAAGAGATTGGAGGAGAGGGACCAATGGGAAGATGGTTGCAGTTATTTCCCTGTAAAGTTCTTACAGCCAGAACTAGAACAGCAACTATGGGAATGGGAAGGAAATGGTGGATTTATTCTCACTTGGACCTAGGGAGGAAGTAAGCTTTCGTGGGATCTAATTGCGAATTTTTTTCCCCACTGTATAAAGTAAGGAAGTGAGGGCCAGAAAGTCTCTGTGATTTGCACAATGCACATTAGTGAGAAAGCCAGAAACAGAGCTGGGGCGGGGGCAGGGGAGAGGCCTGAACCCTCTAATTCCCTCAGATTCCAGTATACTCATGCCCATCTGATCCAGTATACTCATAGTGACGCCTTATTTCAAGTTATAGGTTACACGTCATAGAACCATAGACTTTTGCAGTTCAGAAAGACCTTGGAGATCTAGTTCCATAGCTCAGAAGAAACGTAAGATGCACAGATTTAGAGACATCTCCACCCCAAATGCTCACATGGACTATTTGTGCCCTACCTGTGGTAGACCCTTCTGAGCTCCTGTGGGTCCGATCAGCCACAGTCAGACACACCGTGCCTTGACCCCAGAAGAGTGCTATCATTTTGGTCTTCTCCAAGAACAAAGGACAACAACCAACCAATCAGCAGGGGAGGAAACTGAGATCCAGAGAAAATTACTTGCCTAAGGCCATAGAGATCCCTTCCCTTTGGTCTGGTTCTCCATTCCATGTCAGTCAATTAATTAATTCTATATTTTAGATAAATTTTATTAATATCTTCTGTTTTTATGTCAGATACATTTATTAACACATCCCTACCTTCTCTGCCTCCCAGAGGTGGAAAAAATCAGCAAAACTAACCAAGACATCAAAAAAGTTTGACATTATATTCAGCATTCCATACCTATAGCACCCCACCCCCAATCTTTCCAAAGAAAAGGGAGATGTGTCTTCTCATATCTCTTCCGAAGTGTCAAGTTAAGTACAGCAGCAGTAGATAGAGCATTGGACATTGAGTCAGGAAGTCTGAGATTCAAATCTGGCTTCAGACACTTACTAATTACTAATTACGAGGGCAAGTTGCTTAATCTTTTTCTGCCTCAGTTTCCTCATCTGTAAAATGAAGGAAATAATAGCATCTATCTCCCAGGATGTTATGAGGATATAATGAGATAATATTTGTAAAGTGCTTTACAAACTTTAAAGCACTACATATCACAATACATATGATATATTTATTGACATAGATTATACAGCTATTATCATTATTTTCAGAATTCAGATTTGTTTATTATCATCATTCTTCCTATTTACATTGTTGTAGTTTGTTTTCCAATGTCTATTTATTTTGCTTTGCATCAGTTAGTATGTCTTCCCACGCTTCTCTAAATATAATATTCATAATATTCCATTACATTCATGTACCATAACTTTTTTGGCCACTCCCTAATAAATAGGTATCTATTTTGTTTCCAGTTCTTTGTCACTATAAAAAGAGCAGCTAGGTGGCAGAGTGGATAGACGGCTGGGCCTGGAGTCAGGAAAACTAATCTTCATGAGTTTAAATCCAGTCTCAGATTACACTAGTTGTGTAACCCTGGGTAAGTCACTTAACTCTGTCTGCCTCAGTTCCTCAGCTATAAAATGAGCTGAGAGGGAAATGGCAAACCACTCCAGTATTTCCGCCACGAAAACCCCAAAATCAGGTCACAGAGAGTCAGACACAACTCAACAACAACATAAATATCTTGGTATATATGAGATCTTTCTTTTTATCCTTAATGCCCTTGGGTTATATGCCTAGCAATGGGGTCTCTGATTAAAAGAATATGGACATTTTTGTCACTGTTAGCATAATTCCAAATTGCTTTCTAGAATGGTTAGATCCATCCACAACTCCACAATAATGCATTGGTGTGCCCTTACCACAACCCCTTCAGCATTAACTGTTGCTATTTCTGTCACCATTGCCAATTTGCAGGGTGTGAGATAAAATCTCAGAGTTACTTTGATTTGCATTCTTATTATTATTAATGATTTAGAGCATTTTTTCATATGCTTATATAATGGGAGTCCGGTGCATGTGCAGAGCTCACCAATTTGCTAAGATGGAGGATGCTAAGGAGCTGCCAATGGGGAGAATCATAAGGACTGAAGTATGCATAGATATTCTATAACTGATTCTGGTTAGCCCACCACATTGCTAGAAGGTTATCTTTTCCCACTGGCTGTATAGCCAGAACTTTCATCATCTTCAGAAGGCCCTGAGTTAGTTCCTGTTGCATGAGGCCTTTTCCCCTCCTCCAGGCCATATCGCCCCAGAGAAACAGGTCTGATTCTTTGATCTTTTGTTCTTTTCCATTCTAGGTGCAGGGACTGGAGTCTCCAATGTAGACCAAGAGCTCAAGCCATAGAGATCCAGGAGTCTAGGAATCCAGGCCAGTATCCCACCCTGAGGAAGCCTGGCCCCCAGAACTCCAGTCCAGATGAAGTCAGGAGCTTCACTGCGGACATGATGGGACCAAAGCTATGAGGAACTGACTTAAGTCTTGACTCATCCCCCACCCCACCCCAAGCTGAGGTGGAGGTAGGGGATGAAAGCATGGAGGTCTGTCCACACACCAGAACCCCCCATTACACTTGAAACCATTGGCAGTTCTCTTTTTGAGAACTTTTTGTTCATCTTCATTGACCATATGTGTTGAACACTTACTAGGTCCAGCTTCTTTTCAGGCCCACGCAGCTGTGACCAAGTGGCGATGGAGAAGGGTGGCTGCCCCTACACTCTGAGACAAGAGAATATTGCCACTCTATCTCTATCCCCCACATTTTACTCCTTCCATTTTTCACATCCACAATTGGCAGGCTTCAGTTTTCTGGCTCTACGTATACACTCTATGAAAGATCCAGGCTTTGACCTTTAGCCAGTCACAGGAGCTATCTATTGTCAAAATCTATTGTTGGAAGGGATGATAGAGAATATCTAGCACAAACTCTCTTTTTATAGAAGTAGAAATTATAATTAATCATTCAATCAAGAAGGATATACCTTTATTTAGCTCCTACTCTGGGTTCGGCACTGTGCTAGGCACAGGGGATACAAAGATAGAAATTAAATGGCACCTGCCCTCAAGGAGCTCACATTCTACCCCGGGAAGACCACATATACATGTATAAGTATATACAGAAAAAATAATAATACAAGGCCATTTTTAAGGGAGGGGAAGTGATGGCTTCTGGACAAACAACAAAGGAGTTGGGAAAAGTAGAATTTGTACCACGACCACCACCCCAACTTGTCTCAAAGGGTAGAGGAGTCGTTCTAACTGCTTCTTCCCCCCACATAACCTCACCTTGGCATAAGTTCTCCTAGGCTTGGGGTTCTTAACTGTGGGGCTGTAAACTTGTATGTAAAATATTTTAATAACTTTGTTGTTGTCTGTCATTTTTTAATTGTGTCCAACTCTCCCATGACCCCATTTGAAGTTTTCTTGGCAAAGATACTGAAGTGGTTTGCCATTTCCTTCTCCACCTTATTTTACAGATGAGGAAACTGAGGCAAACAGGGTTAAATGACTTGCCCAGGGTCATATAACTAGTGTCTGAGGTCATATTTGAACTCAAGAAGATGAGTCTGTCTGACTCCAGACCCAGCACTCTATCCACTACGCTACCTAGCTGCCCTTTTGAAAACTGTATTTCAATATAATTGATTTCCTTCTTAATCCTATGTATTTTATTTGATGCATTTAAAAATATTATTCTGAAAAATAGTCTATAGGTTTCACCAGAGTTCCCAAGGGGTCCAGGACACACAAAAAAAGGTTAAGAACCCCAGCTCTTGGTATTTTTTTTACTTAAATGTAAAAAAGTCAATGACATGTAATATTTCAAAAATCTATTGCAAGTCCTGTTCATTACGTCCCTACCCAAGCACTACTGAGAAATAAACCAGCTTGAGTCTCATCTCCCATTAAGATTCTTATCTCCTCCAATCCATGTGATCCAAAGGAAAAACACATTCACATTACAGTTTAGCTCCATTTACTGCAAGAAATAGAAAGATAAACAAGGTATTGAAATTCCAAACCTGTCCCTCTATGGGACTAGCTGCTTTTCTTCCCTCTAAGCTGGTTCTCTGAGTCTTCAATACCTCAATGATACTCTGTTGTGCAATTTTCTTTCCTTCTGACACACAACCATCAGGGAAGAACCAGGAAAAATTATGAATATACCAGTGACGGCAGCTAGAAGGAGATGCTGGGCCCCACTTGTACTTCAGCAGTGCTGGAGGTTGGAAGCGATAAAAGATGAACACATTAAAATAAAGTGGAGAGTCTTTCAGATCTAAGAAAAATATTCCATACCTTGGAGTCTCAGGTTTAAATTGCATAGGAAGAGGTCAATTTCCCAATTAGTTTCCCCGTATCCAGTCTCTCTGCTCTCCAATCCCAACTTCCATGTAGCCATCAAGTTGGTGATCCCAAAACACAGTCACTCCTCTGCTCAAGAAGCTTTAATGACTCCCTGTTGTTTTATACCCTTTCACAATTACATACCATTTTTGGGGCCGGGGGGGAGCTAGGCAATGGGGTTAAGTGACTTGCCCAGGGTCACATAGCTAGTAAGTGTTAATTGTCTGGTCTGAGATCATATTTGAACTCAGGTCCTTCTGGCTCCAGGGCCGGTGCTCTATTCACTGCACCACCCAACTGCCCCTTACATACCACTTCTAAAAATTATTTTTGTTCTGAACTTAACACACACAAAAAAACTGAATATTTCCATATTTAAAGTAAAACCAAAAAAATTAGATTATATATGAAACTGTAAATCTCTTTTCCATACCACCTGAATTTTTAAGTATATGATAAATGACTGTTTGAATGGGCTTCCTTCATTCCAGACACCTTTTCCATACGCAACTTCATATTTTTTTTGTAGGGAATTACTGCTAACTCCATCACACACACACACACACCACTCACAATTTAAGAAAGGGAAAAACCCTGAAAAAAATAATTACCTGTTGTCTTTAAGATAAAATATAAGCTTCTCTATTTGGCATTTAAAGTCCTTCAGAATCTGGTTCAAAGGCTAGCATTCCAAGATGATGATACATTACTCTCTCTCATGCATTCTACACTCCAATCAAACTGGTCAAATGCTTTTACACATATATAATATGCCAAACCCCACCTCCATGCTTTTGCATGTCCTCTATGCCTGTAACATTCATGGAAAATGTTCTGCTCAAGGCCCTGGCTCTGTCCTGGAGGAGGGTGAGTAGAAAGCCTGACTCCCAAAGAGAAGAATCAGACTTTTTATCATATTTCCTTCTTCTTTATTCTCTTAGCCAGAAGTCCCAGAGAGAATCTCTTAAATAGAGCCTTGTTGTTGTTAGGGAATCATACCTTTACCTGTGGGTGTTCTGCACAAAGGAATATAAATTTTGATCACTGAAACTCCAAGATATCTTGGGGTTTATGAGCTAGATATCTTTTTTAAGGACCACGACTTAAACCCAAATCACTCTGGCTCTCACTGATTGGCCAACAATAGGTCCCAGTGTAAGCCTCACTTGGTCATTGTTTGGCCTCTGATGTTTTAGAGTGAGCATAAATAGCAATTGTTCATATTTTGGCCAGAAACCCTGAGGGTCTTCCCCTTTCCAGATTGATTTTTTTTTAAACTAGGTAAAAGAAGCCATTCTTTGCCTCATTTCTTACCTAGCCTTAATCACTGAATGGGTGTTGCCTCAGACAAACAGAGACCCGGAAAAGACCTTAGCTTAAAAAGGCCAAGGTCCCCCACTCCATCCAGGACCATTTCCAGTCATCCTGATCTACATCTTGCCACTGGACCCAGATGGCTCCAGAGGAAAGAGTGAGGCTGGTGACTTTGCACAGCCCTATCTCACTTAAATCCAGTTCACTTGCAAGTCGTGACATCACCTTCCCGATGTCATGATCCTCTTTGATAATGAGAGACAAACAATAACAACAGTTTTCAGTCATGTCCAATTCTTCATGATCCTGTAGACCATACTGTCCATTGGGTTTTCTTGGCAAAGATACTAGAATGGTTTGCCATTTTCTTCTCCAGTGGATTAAGGCAGATAGAAGTTAAGTGACTTGCCAGGGTCACACAGTTAGTAAGTGTCTGAGACAGGATTTTAACTCAGGTCTTCTTGACTCCACGTCCAGTGCTCTATCCACTGAGCCATCTAGCTGCTTAAATAGAGCTTAGTTATAGCTAATGGCTAGGTCTCTCCAAAAACCATTAACAGATGTCCTTTCTAGAAGAGTTACTAAATATACAAAGTAGCAAATGTCAGGTATAGGGTAGCTATTCATTTCCTCTACCACAAAAGAAATACTTAAATACAAAAGGTTCATGAGAGCATATTGATAAATACTTAAAATATGAAGAATAACCTTTTCGTTGTTCAGTCATTTCAGTCGTGTCCAACTCTTTATGATCCTATTTGGGGTTTTCTTGGCAGAAATACTGCAGTGGTTTGCCATTTCCTTCTCCAGCTCATTTTATAGATGAGGAACTAAGACAAACAGGGGGAAGTGACTTGCCCAGGATCTCATAGCTAGTAAGTGTCTGAAGCCAAATTTAAACTCGGGAAGACGAGTGTTCCTGACTCCAGGCCCAGCACTCTATCCACTGAAATACCTCTCTGCCCTGAAGAATAACCTATCACTCCTATCATATTCTCCTGGGAGACAGGAAAGATTTCCAATATACTTATGGGACTAACGAACAGCTATTTCACATTCACCTAAGATATGAATTGTCTGAGCAGCAACACAACGTCCATACGTTCTGGCCAGCCAGGCTTGTTTAACTCACCATCCTCGCAGTGGTCATCTTCTTTAAGAAACGTGTAGCTACAGAAAGCACCTTCTACTGGCCAAGCAGCACATGGATCTCTCAGTGACTTTGGACCTCTTGAGTTCAGGAAGTAGCCACCAAAGTTAGGAATATACATCTCAAGATCGATGTTCAGTCACCTATGTTCAGAGAAAGGAATACAAAGCAGATGAGGCAGCTAGACACTGGAAAAGTAATCTCAGCCTCCTCTGGAAAAAGGAGGCATGAACACAAGGAGGATGAGGAGGATGAGGACAACGAGAAGGACGAGGAAATACAGCCCCCAAAGGATTCCTGCTACTACCAGAGTGATCTTGGCATGTTCGTGTAACTACCATAGCTGCTGCCAAGGAGGACAAAGGGCAGAAAAATCCCTTCCCTTCCACTAAAAATAGAAGGGTAAACTATAGAGAGATAGAGATATGGATAGGTATATAGATAGATATATAAAACACTCTCCAGTCTCAGACTGGATGACAACTCAATTTAAAATATTCTATATAACTTTAAGTCTTCAAATTTAGTTTGATTCACAATCCTCTCTCTGCCTAGAGTATTTGGCTCCCTCCCAGGCCCCAAAAATAAAAGGGTATTTGCCATACCCAAACTTTCCAAGCCAATTTAGAATTGGCCTACCTGGATGTTTTGCATCAAGTTCATTCATTAATCCTACAAGCCTTATAAGGCTCACTCTCAGTCAATCAGAAAGTCTCCTGATCATAGAGGCTTCTATGTCCCACCCACATTCCAAGGTAATCTCTTTGGGAACAGATTCTAAAATTACAGAATCCTTAATTTGGAAGGGATATCAGTGGTTTTTTAGTCCAAACAATATCTGAACAAAAATCTCTCCATTTAATGCAAGCAGTGACAGGAAGCTCACTAACCCACAAGGCAGTCCAACCTATTTCTATATATCTCTAATTATTAGGAAATTTTTCCTTGTGTTGAGTCAAAAATCTTTTTCTCCCTTCTTTGGTTTGCACCCAAACTGTCTTTAACCACGCCTCTCTCTTCAGATACAATTACACTCTGCCACCTTTTTAACAGGGTCTGCGCCTTTTGACCACTTGCAGATTATAATCTGATTATTGAAAACATTTGTTTAATTTTTTATTTATATAAAATTTAGATGAAAATTTGTGATTATTTAAAAAACATGTGCATGTTTTTAAAGATATTTTGGATAAGTAGCTTTCATTACTTCCATTTAGCATATTTTTTTCCCATTCAGGTCCATTTCATTTTAACAAAAGCCTTTTATTTTTATAATGTGTAATGAGGGTTGGATTGGAGCATATGTAACCATGTATCCCTCTCCCTGGAGCCAAAGGTATGAGTGCCCAGGGGTTCCTTAGGCAGGGCTCTCCTTCGCTACACATTTGTGACCCACCACCCAGGACTCCCACACTCAGGACTTACATGGACCAATTTAAATATCTATCTTGTTTCTGATGAGATCTTCCATACTTTCAGGAGTCCTATATTTATCAGCCCTCCACAACCCTTGATGTATTCTAGTTATTCCTGTGTGTTTGGGCAGCTCTACAACAAATCTTATTGAATTCTTTCTGTTTTCTGAGTGACAAAGGACACAACAGTAACCCTCCCTTCTGCCCAAAGGGAAGATGCTATGTGAAGAACTACCTAATACATTTACCATTTTCCCCATCACCTCAAAAGGAGGAGGAGGAGGAAAAGGAGGAGGTGGAGAAGAAGAAGAAGAAGAAATAGGAAGACGAGGAGAAGGGGACAAGGAGGAGGACGAGGAGGAAATACAGCCCCCAAAGGCTTCCTGCTACTACCAGAGTGATCTTGGCCAACCCACCTTTAGCTCCCTTCTCTTTAGCATACTCCAGTCAGAAATGGATTTTAGACAATAGTTTATTATGTAAGTGAACTTCACTTTAAAACAATAAAAATTTAATTAAGCCTATTTGTTGTTGTTCAGTCATTTTTCAGTTGTGTCCAACTCTTTGTGACCTCATTTGAGGTTTTGTTGGAAAAGATACTGGAATGGTTTTCCATTTCCTTCTCCAGCTCATTTTTACAGATAAGGAACTGAGGCAAACAGGTTAAGTGACTTGCCAAGGGTCACACAGCTAGTAAGTGTCTGAGGCTGAATTTGAACTCACAAAGATAAGTATTGCAGACTCTAGGCCTTGCACTCTATTCCTGGGCCACCTAGCTGCCCCAATTAAACTTATATTAACTATTAAATAAGTTTAAGGATCTTTAACATGAAGATACCATCAGCTGCTCTCTCCCACTGAGTGGCCTTCCCTGCATTCACAATGGTATTTGTGTATTTCCTTTTGTCTAATACTTGTCAATGTGGATACTGATCTATTTCATCTCCACAATATGCTCTGTGTACTGATCTTCCACTTCAGCTTTCTTTTGTATTATAGTTATCTGTGCACGCCTCTTATCCTCTGACAAGATTGTAAACTCCTAGAGGGCAGGCACAGGGTCTTAGCTAAACTTTGCATCTTCCCTAGCGTCCAGGATAGTTGTCTACCTGCAGTGGGCACTTATTAAACATTTATTGAACAATATGTGAACGAATAAGCAAATAAATGAATGAATGTCTTTCTCACCAGACTAGGCTCTCCCTAGAGGTAGACAGTGTATCTTTCTCACCAGACTGGGAGCTCCCAGAGGGTGGGGGCTGTATTTCTTCTTTCTTTTGTATTTTGCAAGCATTGAGGACAGCTTTCTGTGCAAAGGAGCTACGCAGCAAAGAATGAGGAATGAGTACAGACTGATTCACTGACTGATCAGTCTTGCTGTGATCTGAGTATGACACCCGAGAAAAGTTCTCTCCCTGACTCAGTTCTAGCCCTTAGAATGTGGAAGCCTGAGTCAGTCAGTCCCAGAAGACCTCACCCTCGTTTCTAATTCATTGTGTGACTTTTGACAAGTCACCTCCTTTCTCTGGGCCTCAGTTTCCAGTGAGAGAATTGGACTGGTTGTTGTCTAAGGTCCCTTCCACCTCTAAATTCTGTAACCCTATGCCTTGCCTAGGTCTCACTCTCATCTGTTTAAAAAGACAAAAGTGGATGTGGGTCTAGCTGCACTCAGAGATATCTTCTAGCTCTAACACTCACTGACTCTGCTATTTTCCCCTTGATCTCAAAGATATGATCACTAAGGGAGGATTAATTTCCCTGAGACCCCTGCTTTAGGGGACCCTGAGGTTTGTTTCAGGGAGGCAGTAGGTAGAATGGAAGGAAGAGGTTCCTATCTGGTATAAATACCAATACACACACACACACACACCATCATCATCATCATCGTCGTCATCGTCATCATCATCAGAGCAGAAACCATGTCCCCTTCTGATCTCTTCCCACTAAGGTCACTCCCTGCTTTGTGAGTTTCCCTCCCAGGTAGTTATGTTGCCCTAGACATGAACTACCACCCCCTACCAGGGACAGTCCTGCCCAAAGGTGGTGGACAATTAGGTCACCCATACAACTTCTTCCCACCAATAAGCATCTGAGTGACCAGATTGTTTTTGTTCTGTTGTGTCCAACTTTTTGTGACCGCATTTGGGGTTTTCTTGGCAGATACTGGAGTGGTTTGCCATTTCCTTCTCTTGCTCATTTTATAGATGAAGACACTGAGGCAAACAGAATTAAGTGACTTGTCCAGAATCACACAGCTAGTAAATGTCTAAGGCCAGATTTGAACTCAGGAAGATGAGTCTCCCTGACTTCAATTGTGCCACCTAGCTGACCAGATAGATATAAGTTGAACCTTGCCCACCATCCCTCCGTCCCATTCTGAATAACGAAAACCAAACTGAAGTTTGCAATAACCAGAAAGCCAGCTTTATTAGACACCCATAAGAGAAAGGGACTGGGTTGTACTCCAGGGAAAAGAGATTAAAGTGGGAATGCAATAAAGCAGCAGAGGTCCCCAGGCCCATAAGCCCTGGAGGCCAGCCCCTCTCCACCATCAGATCAGAAGGTAAGAATGGCTGACTGAGCCAGGAGGAAGGACAGGAGACTAGGCTTGCAGTCCAGCTGTGGCAGAGTGCACAGGTCAGTGCTTAGAGTGCTGGCTTTGGCTGTGGGTGGTGGTCACAGTCTGCTCCTTGAGAATGGGACGGGTCTGGCGGCCAGAGTGCCCTGGAATGAGGGAGAAGATAAAAAGTGAGAGGGGCTCATAAAGCCAGGGACTGAAGTGAGGGCTGGGGAGAGAAACGGTCATGCAGGACTCACTTCTCTCTGGCCAAATAAACAGGAGGAAAATTTCAAGTAAGCCTTCCTCAAAGGCTCAGAAAAATAGATTTAAACAAGCCCTTTTCACACACACCCCCAAGGGAGCAGTGCCCATCTGGGCCTTGGTTTTCTAAATAAAATGAGAGGGAAGGACTAGAAGAGGAAAGAGCATTAGACCAGTAGTCAGGAGAACTCAGTTTGAGTTCCAGCTCTGCCCCTTAGTCACTCTATCCCCAAAAGCACATCATTTCACCGCTGTGAGACTCAATTTCCTCTTCTGTAAAATGAAGACATTGGCCCAGAATCAGAAGTTCTTAACCTGAGGTCTATCAGCCTTTTTAAAAAATACTTTTTGATAATTGTATTTTGATATAACTGGTTTACTTTGATATCTTCCATATTTTATGCATTTAATAACTTTATTCTGAGGAGGGAATAGTAGGTTTCACCAGACTGCCCAAAAGGACTATAGCACAATTAGAGCTTAAGAATCGCTAGGACCTCTAAGGACCCTTCCAGCTCAGATATCCTATGAGTCAATGGGCTTTAAGAGGGAGATCCAAATGTGCAGACAAATCCCAGAGAACCTTACCTTCCTGAAAAGTGTATGAGGACTGGCCAGATGTATACTGAGTAGAAATACTGTAAGCAAAGGAAAAAAGATAACTGTTAGCACAAGGTATTAAGGGTGAAGGAAATGCAGGATAGGTGGGTGTTGGTCAGGGGGAGATCAAACTGAGAGGGACTTGACCACTCACTGGGCATCCTCTCCCTCCAGCAGGCGGCGGTAGGTGGCGATCTCCTGCTCCAGACGGGTCTTCACGTCCAGGAGGACCTTGTACTCCTGGTTCTGCTGTTCCATCTCACAGCGGAGCTGAGCCAGCTGCTCCTCCACTTGGCCAATGAGCTCCTGGATCTGGGACAGCTGTAGACAGTAGCGGCCTTTGGTTTCTTCCAGGTTGTTTTCCAAGGAGGCTTTCTGAGAGGGAGAGAGAGGAAAGAAGACAAGGAATTCAGCAACTGTGGGGTCACCCCTCCAGGGCGCCAGGGACCACATCACTGAGAGGGACCATAGGATTCTACTCCCAACTCAATTCTGCCACCAACTTGCTGTGTGTTCTAGAGCAAATGACTTCACTCCTCTACGCCTTGGTTTTTTTTCCCTATCTATAAAATGGAGCTAACAATACCTACCTACCTACTCCTTTGGTAGTGTTATGAAAATAAAATTAAATAAATGAAAAATATTTGTGAGGAGATGTTGTTGTTGCCATTGAGGGTGGTGGTGATGAAGATAGAAAAGTAATGTGATGATAGAAAGAAAAAAGAGAAGGAAAAGGAAGGAAAAAAGGAATCTAGAAGAATCAATGAATGAATAGATGGTTGATTGGATGAATGAATGAATGAAAAGGTATTTATCAAGCAATTATTACAAGAGTGCAGAATTTGCTATCAGAAGATCTAGATTTGAATCTCAGGTCTACTATTTACCACCTCAAACAAGACACCTCTTTAGAAGCTTGGGTAGTGGATTTAGACAAGATCTCTCCCATAAACCCCTTGGGGACAAGAATTGTTTTTGTTTTTGTCTTTCTACCCCCATTGCCTAGCAAAGTGCCTGCCACTTGATGAATGCTTATTGAATCGAGGTGAATTGCAATGAGGTCCCCCATCACCTCCAAAGACAGCTGTACCCATCTAAGTTTCAGTTTCCTTCTACACAAAGTTTGGGTCTGAGTGGAAACAGACGATGTCTTCAATGACCCATGATACCAGGAGACCTGGTTCACCCACCATGCTGAGCTGGGACTGTAGGTCGATCTCCAGTGTCTGAAGGGTTCGCCGCAGCTCAGAGATCTCGGTCTTGCTGCTCTGGACCAGTTCGCTGTTGGAGGCTACTTCCCGGTTGAGCTCCTCTGTCTAAAATAGGAAGAAAAGCCAGGATGTTTGAGAGGGGGCAGTCAGAAAGGTTTTCCAAAGAAGGCTCACTCTGTCTCTAGAGGGTTCAAGAAGTAGGGGCACCCACCTTGCTCAGGAACCAGGCCTCAGCATCTCTGCGGTTCTTCTCAGCTATTTGCTCATACTGGTCACGCATGTCAGACAGCACTTGGCTGAGGTTGATACCAGGGGCAGCATCCATCTCCACGGAGACATCACCACCGGTGTGACCCCGAAGAGCGTTCATCTCCTACAGAGGAAGAGACACTCGGTTATCTATGCACTCTGTCATGGAGAAGACCAGACTCCCCTTCTTGGCTGTTAACTGAACCTTCTCCCTATCCTCACAACTCACACACACACTGAAGCTGGTTCACCTAAAAGAAAGATTTTCCCTGAATTCCCCTCCCCCTAACCTTGGCCAGGGGTCAGAGGCCTCACCTCCTCATGGTTCTTCTTCAGGTAAACCAATTCCTCTTTCAAGTTCTCAATCTGCATTTCCAGGTCAGTCCTGGCCAGGGTCAACTCATCCAGTACCCTGCGCAGGCCATTGATGTCAGCCTCCACAGTCTGTCTCAGGGCCAGCTCATGCTCATATCTGGAATGGAGAAGATGGGAGAGGTAAGTGGCCACTCAGGACCCGCCCAGCTCCTTCTGTCCGCTGTCCTTCCCTGGGTTTTAGAAATGCAGGAGCAGCCATCTCTTACCACCCAACCAATGTTCTTCCAGAGAAGTTAACCTCCACTGGCCGCCATCTTTTACTCACTTGTTTCTGAAGTCATCAGCAGCCAGTCTAGCATTGTCTATCTGCAGCACAGTCTGGGCATTCTCAGTTGTAGCTGTTAAGATCTAGGTAGGGGAAAATAACCCAGCAAGGCACAGTCAGCCTCAAGATCCACCAGTCCCCTCTGCTGACCACCCATCCCCAAGTTCAGGAAAGACCTGTTCTTCTGGGGTCAGAAAGGGAAAGCCTCAGCCACACACTGAAAATTCAGGAAGAGTCAGGACACAATCTCCTCCAGATCAAGAAATGCTCACTTCTTCCCAAGCTCAAGGCTAAACTATTTCAGGAAAGCTAGAGATGTTCTGAGAGCCTAGATAAACACATTTCCTCCCCTTCCCACCTTTCTTGCACCTGAACATTTAAGAAGGATGAAAAGCAATATGTATAGTATACTGAACTTGGGGCCAAGAAGAACCAGGTTCAAATTCCCTCTCATTTTACAGATGAAAATTTGAGAAGTTAGGTGACTTTCCCAGGGTCATCTGTAAAATAAGAGACTTGCACTAGCTGGCCTCTAAGGTCCCTTCCAGCTCTAAATCTATGATCCTATGACTGGCAGAGACCTTCCCTCCCACTGGGAAAAGGTACAACTCACTAGTGCTCATAGGGGCTGGGTTATTTATTATCTCCTACTCGGAAGTATCAAGACAACATAATGAGACAAGAATTGGATACAGAGTGAGAAGACCTGGTTCAGATTTCAGTTCTGCCACTTTACTACCCAGGGCAAGTTACTTCATCTTTCTGGGCCTCAGTTTCCCCATCTGAAAAATAAGGGGGTTGTCCCAAGGGGTTACTGAGGTCTCTTCTACCTCTAAATTTATGGGCCTATCATCTCTTCTGGTCTCCTTTTTTTGTCCATTTATGTCCAGTTCTGCTCCAGATCCCAGAGGTGAGATTGGATGGGACAGGCAGGACTACTAGGTGAGGCCTACCTTGTTCTTGAGATCCTCAATGGTCCTGTAGTAGGGGCTGTAGTCCTTGGCCTCAGTTGGCCTCTGCCTCTGGTACCAGTCCCGGATCTTCACCTCCAGGTCAGTGTTGGCCTCCTCCAGGGCCCTCACCTTGTCCAGGTAGCTGGCCAGGCGGTCATTGAGGTTCTGCATGGTCACCTTCTCCCCACCAGCCAGGAGGCCATCCATACCACCATAGCCACCACCATAGCCACCACCAAAACCACCACCAAAGCCCCCACCAAAACCAGCTCCACTTCCGTAGCCTCCACCAAAGCCACTGCCTAGGGCCCCTCCAAAGCTGCTGCTGCTGCTGAAGCCCCCACCATAGCCTCCTCCCAGTCCACAGGCCCCACCAGAGGAGAAGCGGGAGGTTGTCACTGACATGCCCCCAAAGCCTGAGCCCCCATAGGCACTAGGAGCCCTGCAGGAGCCCCCACCGAGCAAGGAGACACGGCTGGAGCCCCCTCCAAGACCGTAAGAGCCCTTCATGGAGCTGGAAGAGGTGAACTGTCTGCTGCAGGAAGTCATAGTATCAAGAGTGTTCAGTGTTCAGAGAGACAGAGATAGCTCAGAGAAGGTGCTCAGAGAGGATCAGAAAGGATGAATAATGCTGCCTTGGGTCCCTACAGACTTTATATACCCAGCTGGGGAGGGTAGTGCCCAGGCCTCTTGCTGACTCCCCGCTCCCTTGAGGATTTCAACACCCCTGAGGTCTTAGGCAACTCCAAGCTCACAGATTATTCACCTCCTGGGTCTACTCCCAGGTTTGTCGTGTTTCCCACTCGGGAACTCCTACGAGCTAAGGGCAGCATTAAGACAGAGAGAGAGAAAGAAACATAAAGGTTAAGTTCTCCCTGACTCAGGCTCACAACTCTAGTTTTCCAAGGCCCCAGGCTGAGAAACAGGGAAACTGACATCCTCTGCCCAGACTCCATTGTGACAGATGGCGTCCTCTGGCTATGAGTCAGCTCCCATTAGTGCTCATTTCCCTGGCCCTTCAGTTTCAACTGGAGCTGATGTGAGCCCATGGGGAAGGACTGATAACTTCATCAGATTCCATCCTGGGGTTGTCTATCTGACTTTTCTGTTCCCCCAATGCCATCCCTCCACTGAAGCCCAGCAGTGGCTCCCTCTCCCCCATTGGATCCTGGCCATAATGACCCATTCACCAACCACCTATCCCATCTCACGCCCCCATCACAGAGTCTCCATTCTGGTCAAGATGATAGTTCCTATTCTGACTCCCATCCCTATATCCTCTCACAGGCCTCCATCCCATGTTGCCCAACCCCCCATTCTGCACAAAGTCCTCCCTACTCTTTGCCTATCCTTATCCATATCTTCTCTCCCCCGCCACCCCCGCCACCGTCCGCCACCAGACCCTGCTATTCTAGACTCCAAAACTATCAGAAGCCCTCCTGGATTAACCCCACCCCACTCTTCATCCATCCATATCCAAATCCCCTAGATCCTGCCATTCTGGGCTCAAAAACTGCACTCCACCAAGAAGCCCTCTTGAATTAACCATAAGCCACTCTGATGTCTCCTTTACTCTGATTCCCTATAATTAGAAAGAGCCTAAATGATCTCTAAGAACTCTTATAACTGTAAAAGGGGGGTGGGGTCCATGGATAGAGTTTAGGAGGTCCATGAATTTGAGTTTTTAAAAATATTTTGATCACTATATTTTGATATAATTGGTTAACTTTGTAATCCTATTTATTTTATCTTATGTATTTAAAAACATTTTTTCTGAGAAGGGAGCCATAGGCATTACCAAATTGCCCAAGGGGTCAAAGACACAAAAAAAGGTCAAGAATCCCTCCTCTAAAAAACAAAGTTTTATGAGGTTTCTAACCCATTACAGTCAGCTTAAGCTAAGAGGCATGTGCCCAGTGCTCCCTATTGTATATTGTCTTCCCTCACTAAAATGTAAGCTCCTGAAGGGCAAGGACTGTAACTTTTCAATTGGTTTTAGCCAGTGTTTAACATAATTGCTGGAACACAGTGAGTATTTAATAAATGCCCATTTCCTTCCTCCCTTCCAAGGCTATGATCTTGGTAATTTAGTGGGAAATGCACTTGACTAGAACTCCACACTGGACTGGAGCTTTGGGAAACCTGGGTTTCAATCCTAGAGCTGTCATTAATTTACTCAGTGACCCTGAGCAAGCCTCTTCCTTGGAATAGGGAAGGGGGAGAAACAGAGGGAGGAATGACTCAATTTCCTACTCTGTAAAATGAGATTAGACTCTATGATCTCCAAGGTCCTCCTTCTAGATCAAAGGTTCTGTAGTGTTTCTAAACTATTTTATTGTCTCCCCAATTATATTATAAATTCAAGGACTAAGTATCTCTTATATCTACCCCTTGTAGTGTGCCTAGTAACCCTTCCAATGTGCCTAGTACCCCTTCCCAGTGCCTAATTCGGAACCCTTTGTCACCCAAAAAAGCTATTCACTCCCATCAAGGTACTGACTGACAGCCCTGAGAGAAGGGAGGGTGGTGGGGTCCAGGTGAAAATGCTTCTGGTGAAAGTTGAAGTGCATGAACTGACCAAATAATCCTACTTTGGTATATTCATTGAGGGTCTGAGCAGGAGGGCAGGGCTAGGAGAGAGTACGATTCCACCTGAGCTCAGCACAGGAAAACTGCCAAGAAAGGCGCAGTTAGAAATTCCCCCATCTCAGCACTTCAGGGATTCAGGGCTTTGTTCCAACCAGATGAAGCTACTTGTAACTACCTGGGAAACGAGGAGTAATCAAGGCAATCCCCACCAGACATACAAACCCACAGGCTATCAGCCCATCATACTCATACTTATCCCTCCTAGAACTTACACCATGGTTATCAATGCTATACTGCTCGGCCAGTGGCTATAGCCACAGCTACTGAAGATTCCAAAAAGAATGTTCTTGTCACCAGTCCTTGGCACTATCAAGTGGTTCAACATCAGAAACTGATAGGATTTTATTGGTGGAAATGACCTTAACCAAGGGGCATTAAAATTTGCTTTCCCGCTGCACATCCTAAGGACTATAGGACTTTTCCCATCTTTACTTGTAGCCCAAACTTTCCACAAGTATTGTTTCTCCCATTAGAATGTGAGCTTCTTGAGAAAAGGGACTGTCTTCATTTTCTGTTTTGGGGTCTCCGATGACACTTAGCACAGTGCTTTGCACATAGTAAGCACATAATTAACACTTCATTCATTCATTCATTTATCCATTATAAGTTCTCCCCATTCTTCCCCAGTCCTTTTTCTCTATCCTCTGCAATCCCTTTCTCCCTTCCTCCCATTTCTTCCTCCTTTCCTCTCTTGATTTTGGCATGTCAATGAGCCCCAGAGCACTGATACCCTAATTTGTGGACAATAGCATCCCCTGTAGAACCTGCCTTCCTTCCTTCTTCTAGGGTATAAATTCAACCTCAGCTGAATTAATGAGGTTATCTGCCTTTTCAAAATCCAGACAACCCCAGGAATGATCTAGAGGGGGTAAGATGCCTTATTTTGATTGTTACACCTTTATCCTCCCAATCAGACTCAAAATCTCTGTTATCTTTGATTCTTCCCTCTACATCCAAACAGATGCCAAGATCTATCAAGTTTGCCTCCATATTATCTCTAGAACTGTTTCTTCCCCTCAAGTTCAAATCCAGCCTAAGACACTTACCCGCTGGGTGACCCTAGACACATCACTTAACCTCTGTCTGCCTCAGTTTCCTCAACTGTAAAGTAGAGATAATAATAGCACCTACTTCTCAGGGTTGTTGGGAGGATCAAATGAGATAGTATTTGTAAAGTGCTTAGCACAGTGCCTGGTATGCAGTGGGTGCTTAATAAATGCTTGTTCCTTTTTCTTCTTGTATGAGGCCACCACACTAGTTCAGGGACCCATCACCTCTGTCCTGTATTATTATAATAGCCTCCTGGGAGGGTAACCTGTCTTCAGCCTCTGGATGATGAGAGCAGGCAACCAAACCCTACTGACTGATATCCACACAGACAAGAATAGAATTTCTAGGTATTCCAGACCTTGAGACATCTAGGTGGTACAATGGATAGAGTGCTGGACATAGAGTCAGAAAGACCCGAGTTCAAATCCTGCCTAATATGCTTACTAGCTGTGTGACCCTAGGCAGTCACTTAACTTCTGTTTGCTTCATATTCATTATCTACAAAATGATAGAGTTAGACTAAATGGTCTCTAAGATCCCTTCCAGCTCTAAATAAATCTATTACTGGCAGCTAGATGATATAGTGGATAGAGTGCCGGACTTAGAGCCAGGAAGACCTGAGTTCAAATCCTGTCTCAGACCTTACTAGTTGTGTGACCCTGGGCAAACGACTTAACCTTTGTCTACCTCAGTTTCCTCATCTGTTAAATAGGGATAGCTAATAGTACCTACTTTGCAGAGTTCTTGTGAGTATGTATCAAATGGGATAATATCTGTCAAATACTTTGTAAACCTTAAAGCATTATGTAATGTCATCCATTATTATGATCCACCCTTCACAGAGCTTCCAAAATCATCTAACCATGTAATTCCCTTGCTCTAAAACCTTCAGTAGCTCCCTATTACCTTCAAGATAAAATAAAAACTACTCTGCCTGCAGAATCTGGATTCGGTCTCACTTTTCAGCTTTCTTTCATGCTATTCTTTTATTCCAACCCACCCTGCCCTCTGCTCTCTCCACCCTTCATGCTGCCATGTCTAAAACACTGCCTTCTTTTCTCTGCCTGCTAAAATCCTCTTTCCTTAAGATGCAGCTCAGGTGGTGCCTGTTCTGTGAAGCCTTCCCTCATCCTGCAACCTCAAGATGAAAACTGCCGTCACCCTAACCCAAACCTTCTTACGGTCCTTTCTTGACTCTCCTCTTTCCCCCTGTCACATTCTACTAAATATTGCATTTATTTGGGTATCTGCTGTATCTCCCTACTGCATGATAAACCCCTTCATGGAAAGGACCATTTGGTTGTTCATATTTGTATCTCCATGGCTTAACATGGTACCTTCTCCATAATAGTGCTTCATCAATGTAGGTGGAATTTAACTGAATGGAATTAACTGAACTGAATTGAATTGAAGAAGGTGGAGCTGTGTGGGAGGCAGAGATACAGAGGTGCAGACTTCTGACCTTGGCCAAGAGAAGGATACAGGGCTGGAGAAAAGGACTTTAGTTCTGATAGAAGAAGTCTTGGTCATTGGCTCCCTCACTGGGGCTGCTCACCACCCAATGAGTCAATGAGAAGAGAGGATACTAACTCCATAGGACAAGAGTAAGAGAGAAATCACTGGCTGTTCCCAGAAGTTACTAAAAGGAAGACACAGAATGTACAATTACTCCCCTGCCCTGCCAAGCCACATCTGCCACTGTGTCTCATGTCTTAATGAGGAAGGAGATGGGCAGCAGAGGCTCCTTCAGACCCACAGGTCTCTATGGCCAATGCCATCCTTTTGAATCAAAGTGATTGCCCCAGACAGCCCCCTTGCGAAGCTCCTGGCCTGTAGCTGAGGAGTAATTCAGGAAGGAAACTAGTTGGGGAGGAGGGGGCAGCAGGAATGACTCCACCAGTTAATGCTACAAAGGCCTTTAGCCTGATATGTAGCTCAAAGCCATAACACACAACCTTAATACCCAGGGAAAGAACCACAAACCATGGACCCAAGTCACAAATGGACCCAATGCACCTTTATTTGGAGGTGTGGGGAGATGGAACATCACCCATGGAGAGGAGACAGGGACCCTCTCCCCTCCTCAACAACGAGAAAGTCATAGTATATTTACTCACAGAAAATTTGAAAACTCAAAAGCTTATGGAAGTGAATATTGAAAATAAAAAATAAATTAATTAATTTTTTTAAAAAAGATTTCTAAATTTGGAGTAAGAGGACCCAGCTCTGCTACTTACTACTTGTGTGAACTTGGGCAAGTCTCTTTGGGCCTCAGTTTCCATGATTGTCCAAAAGTTTTTTTAAAAAAAAGTCAAAAAGAGGCAATAGAATATAAGCTTCTAGAGGTAGAACTGTTTCCCTTTTAGAACTCCCCAGTTGGAGCTTAATAAATGAGTATTGAATAACTGAATGATTAATTGATTTGAGGGAAAGGGAGGAGCTCATTCATTCCAGTTCACCATTTAGCAGCTTCCCATTTTAACTAATTATTCTTGCTAATCAGATGCCAAATTCTAGGGTTTCTAGAAGGACTGCAAATCCCATCATCATCCCCTAAATTCTCCGCCTTCTAAATGCAGTCTTCTGGAACAAAGCTCTAGTTACCCCACCCTAGTTACAGTGTTGCAAGTCCATATTAGCATCATATACTACACCTCTCCCCTCCCCACATGTATTTCCCTAGGCTGCCTTTTGAGGACTTTCTTTTCTCCTTTCATCCTACTCCTTTCACTTAAATAGGAATGTGGGACCAGAAAAACATTGTATTGTGGGATCCCATAGTCCAAGACCACCACTTCCCCAAGGACAGTGCTGGACCCCACCAAGGGTAGCCTTACCTAGAGAACATATTATTCTGGGCTTCTCAAAACTGGCTCATCACAGCTACCCTTTGTCCGAGGTCTATGCCCCAAGGGGGATGCTATGGATCCAGGACATCTGTACAAATACCTGAGATAATCAGAATTAATTTCAGGAGCAGCTAGGTGGCATAGTAGATATGGCACTGGCCCTGGAGTCAGGAGGATCTGTTCAAATCTGTCCTCAGATACCTACTAGCTGTGTGACCCTGGGCAAGTCACGTAACTCCAATTGCCTCCAAAAAAAACTTACATAATTTCAGCCTCAGAAGGGACCTTAGAGGTCCTCTAGTACAACACATACCTGAACAAGAGTCCCCTCTACATCATACCTAGTGAGTAATCATCCAGCCTTCATCTGAAGACCTCAAGTGAGGATGAACCTCCCCCACCTCCAGAGGCAGCCCACTGCTTTTTTGGAGATGTCTGACTGTTAGTAAGATCTTCCTTACATCAAGTCTAAATTTACCCCTTTGCTATTTCTGCCCACTGAAGCCAAGTAGAATAGGGCTAAGCCCTCTTCCACTGAAGATGCCTTCAAATACTTGAAAAATAGCTATCATATCAACTAATCAACAAACATTTAATCAGCACCTACTATGTGACAGGCACTGTGCTAGGAGCTGGGGATACAAAGATGAAAAAGAAGCCATCCCTACCCTCAGGAAGCTTATATTCTATAGGGAAGAGAAAATGTGTGTGTGAGTGTGTGTGTGTATATGTGTATGTGTGTACACACATACACACACACACAAAATAATAGGCATAAAGAAACTAATTCAGGCTATTCACTGGAAGGTCAAATACTGAAGCTGAAGTTTAAATACATTGGCCACATAATGAGAAGATAAGACTCATTGGAAAAGACTCTGATGTTAGGAAAGCTTGAAGGCAAAAGGAAAAGGGGATGGCAGAGGATGAGGTGGATAGATAGTGTTAATGAACATGAACTTGGACAAACTTTGAGACATAGTGGAGGATAGAAGGGCCTGATGTGCTATGGTCCATGGGGTCACAGAGTTGGACATGAGTGAACGACAACTCTGTGTCATAGTGGATAGAGATCTGACCTCAACATTTCTCAGCACCTACTATATGCCAAGCACTGTACTAAGTGCTTTACAGATATTATCTTATTTGATCCTCACAATAACCCTAGGAAGTAAGTGCTGTTATTATCCCCATTTTATAGTTGAGGCAGACAGTTAAGTTACTTGACCAGGGTCACACAGCTAGTAAATATCTGAAGGCAAATTTGAACTCAGTTCTTCCTGACTTCAGGTGCAATACTTGATCCACTGTTCCATCCTCTACTATGACCTGAGTTCAAGTCCTTTCTGTGACACATAATGGCTATATGACCCTAAACCAGTCATTTAATCTCTTATGCTCTATCAATCATCAACAAGTATCTATTAAGTACCTACTATGTGCTAGTTGCTCTAGGTAACTGTAAGACTATAAGTTACAGAGAAGGTATCAACCTACATTGGTAAGGGGTGATTTTCTCACTGTTCTGGTGAAATAACCAATCTAACCTCTAGCTTTATACAGAATGAATACAAAAATACAAAATAATATTGAAGAGGTCACTAGTAGTTTGTGGGATCAAGAAAGGCCTCACCCAGAAGGTGATAAAAGCTAAGTTTTGAAGGAAATGAGGGATTCCAAGAGGTAGAGATGAGGAAAAAGTACTCAACATGCAGTGTGTGCAAGGACATGGAGATAAGAAATGTGGTGTCACGTATGGAGAACAACGAGAAGGCCATTTTGGCTGGACCAGACAGAACATAAAGGGGAGGAATGTGTAGTAAAGCTAGCAAGACCGGAGCCAGATTGTGTTGGTGTTCAGTAATTTTGGTTGTGTCCAACTCTTCATGATCTCATTTGAAGTTTTCTTAGCAAAGATACTGAAGTGGTTTGCCATTTCCTTCTCCAGCTCATTTTACAGATAAGTAAACTGAGGCAAACAAGGTTAAGTGACTTGCCCAAGGTCACACAGCTAGTACATGTCTGAGGCTGGATTTGAACACACAAAGATAAGTCTTCCTGACTCCAGGCCCTATCCACTGTGCCATCTAGCTTCCCCAAGTCAGGTGGTGAAAGGCTTTAAATGCCAAAGAGTTTGTGTTAGAAAAACTCAAATCTCCCCCTCTTAGCCTTCTCTTGCCCAGACTAAACATCCCCAATTGTTTTAGTCAATCCTCATATGAAGCTCTTTGGCATTCCAGTCATCCTCCAGTTTATCAATGACCTTCTTACAATATGATCCAAGACTGAACACAATCCTACAGATATGATCTGACCTGAGGATGAAATTTTTGGATGCAGTCCTACCTACTGATGTTGTGTAAAGATTCCTAAATTTGGAGTAAGGGGACCCAGGTCTGCTACTTACTACTTATATGAACTTGGGCAGGTCTCTTTGGGCCTCAGTTTCCTTAGCTGTCAACTAGATAAAGTTGGAGTTGGAGTAGATGACCCCTAAGTCCCTTCAGACCTTCGATTCTGAAAATAAATTCTGATGTCCATTGATATTCAAGGCCTTCACTCTCAGAACGTTCTAGAGAAACTGCTTATCCCATTCTATGCTTCACATCTCTTTGCCTTTGTTCAATGATGATAATGATGATGATGATGATGATGATGATGACAGCATTTACATAGTGCTTTAAAGTTTCAAAGCACTTTATATATGACATTTCACTTGAGCTTCACAACAACCCTATGAGGCAGGTGCTATTATTATCCCCATTTTACAGGTGAGGAAACTGATACTAAAAGGCATGACTTGTCTATGGTCACACAGCTAGTTAAGTGTCTGAGGCAGAATTTGAACTCAGGGCTTCCTAACTTCAAGTCCCACATGCTATTCACTGTGCCATTTAGCTGCATCACCTCCATTCCCATGCCTAGAATGCCCTGCCCTGCCCTCCTCATCTCCATCTGTTAAATACTACCTATCTTTCAAGACCCTGCTCAAATGCCAGCCTTTTACACGAAGCCATCCTTTATCCCCACTGCCCTTGGGGATCACACCCAGAGTTACTTGAGTGTCCCTCTTGTATGCATTATTTTAGTTGGTATTAGAGTTACAGTTCTCCTACTAGAATGTAGCTCCTTGAGGATAGGGACCATGTCTTATTTATCTTTGTATAAGTGCCTAGCTAGTTAGCACCTGGAGAGAGCATCAGGCCTGGAGTCAGAAAGAATCTGGTAGCTGTATGACCCAGGGCAAGTCACTTAACCCTGTTTGCCTCAGTTCCTCATCTGTAAAATGAGCTGGAGAAGGAAATGGCAAACCACTGCAGTATCTTTGCCAGGAAAACCCCAAATGTTGTCATGAAGAGTTGAACACAACTGGAAATGAACAACAAAGTACCTAGCACTGTGTGTTGCTTATAGAAGGTGTTTATTAAATGTTTGTGCTAGAAAAATAAAAAAGAGAAGTGATAAGAAGGAAAGAAGGAAGGAAGGGAAGAAGGAAGGAAGGAAGGGAAGAAGCAAGGAAGGAAGGGAAGAAGGAAGAAAGGAAGGGAAGGAGGAAGGAAGGAAGGAAGGAAGGAAGGAAGGAAGGAAGGAAGGAAGGAAGGAAGGAAGGAAGGAAAGAGAGAGGGAGAGAAGGAATTGCTTAAAGTCCTTTGTGTACCCAAATATATACTTTATTGTGGCTTCCCCTTCCCTTCAAAAAAAAAAAAGTGAAAAAGGAGGACAACTAGGATGCAGCCTGCCTTATGGAAAGAAAACACCAATTCCTGGATTAAAGAGGTTTAGGACTAGACTCACAATAAGGAAGATAAAGGTGGAAGTGTGGATGGGAGTTGAGAAATCAAGGCTTAGTCCCTGTGACATTCCAATCAACCCCAGGGATCACTTCAAACAGAGACTTTTGGGGCTCGTCACTTTCCTGTGCTTGTTATCTCTACTCCTATCTGTTTCCCTGTTGTTACTGGCAGTCAACACCTTCAGAAGTCTCCAGTGAGCTGTACATTCATTTGAGATCCTAGATGGTCTGAGAGAATCTGTTCCATCCCCTTTGGTTCTCTCCTCCAGGCAGCTAGGGAGGACAAAAGCAATACTGAAAGTCAAAATGGAAGCAGGCAAGCCAGTGCCTGAGCCTCCAAAAGAAGATAAAGGGGCTGCATTTATTGAGAAATGGCTAAACAAATGGCAGTACTTGAAGATAATGGAATATTACAGCACCTCAGGAAAATCCAGAGAAACATGGGAATATAGGAACTAACAAAGAGAAGGCAAAATCAGGAAACCAACATACCCACCGTGACTATACCAATATAAGTAGAAAGCACAATAAAGCAAAACTGAACACTGTCATCAGAGTGACCAAACCTGGATGTAAAGAAGAGATGCGAAAATTTTCATGCCTCAGTTCTTTGCAGAAGCAGGGTGACAATGGCCTGGAACACAGCACACAATCACACCCACTTGATGTGCTAATTAGTTTTGTTGAATTGATTTCTTTTTTCTTGTTTAGTCTTTGATATATTTAATATATTTGGAAATGAAGGTGATATAAATAAGTTATCAATAAAAATAAGATTAAGAAAGAAAATACATGTGTGTTTTTTAAGAAAGAAAGGGGGCTGAAAGGGAATAGGCCTAGCCTGAAAAGTGTTTGCAGGGGTTTATAATCAACTAATTAATCAATCAACAAGCATTTATTAAGTACCTACTATGTGCCAGGCACTGGGAATGTAAGTACAAGCAATAAAACAATCCCTACTCTCAAGGAGTTACATTTTAATGGAGGAGACAAGGCCAAAAATAGAATGGATAAAGAGAATACACACGAAATCATTAAATACTAGGTAGTTTAGGAGGGAAGGTGTTAGCACTTGGGGGAGGAGGGTCAGAAAAGGTCTCAAGTAGCAGGTGATGCTTGAATTGGCTCTTGAAAAAAGAGAGGGATGGGGGCAGCTAGATGGCACAGTGGTTAGAGCTCTGGCCTTAGAGTCAGGAGGACCTTAGTTCAAATCCAGCCTCAGGCATTTGACATTTACTAGCTGTGTGATCCTGGGCAAGTCACTTAACCCTCCACTTAACCTTTGGTGATTGCCTCACCAAAAAGCAAAAAAGGGGGCAGGGGTTCCATGATGGAGAGGGGAGGAGAGAAAGCATTCCAGGCATGGGGAATGGCCAATGAAAAGACATGAAGAACAAAAATGGAGTGTCCTATGTGGTGGACAGAGAGAAGGTTAGTTTGTCTGGATTACAGGGTATAGATGGGGAAGTAATGTACTATGAGGATGGAAAGATAGGTCAGGGACAGGTTGTATGTTTAGACCAGCATAACCCCCAAGTTCTCTCACCAGAAAAGAAAGGAAGAAACAAAGAGGCTTTGCACATTGTATAGGCTTACTACATGTTGAATTGAATTGAGAGAGTGCAAGAGGCAAGGGGAAAGGAAAAGGAGAAACAGAGAGCCAGAGAGACAGAGGCAGAGAGAGAGAGAGAGAGAGAGAAGAAAGAGGAAAAGGAAAGGGGTCAGACAGTCTCTTGGTGTGGTGTGACCCCATGGGATGGGGCTGGCCGGGCCAAGAGGACAGCTTCTTTTTCTTCTTCTTTTCTTTTTTTTTCTTGTCTACCCTAGTGATACAGTCACTGTGTTCATTGGTTTTGGATACAGTTAAATATTTTTCCTATTGCCAAGGAGGTCTCAGTGGTGAAGAGATAGGTATATTTCCCTCCCCATCCCCAGGATACTAGTGGATCAGATCACTGATGCTCCCCTGCCTCAACTCTCTACCCCCAGAAAAGGACAAAGATGCCAGGGTCCCACCTAAAGGGTATGCCCCCCTGCTCCAGGGAAGAGAATTACCTGCCCCCTTCCTCCTACCCCTAAGGGCTAGGCCTGAGGTTCAGGCATGCCCAAGTTTATGTGGTGATGAAGTACTGAATCCAGTGCCTTCTCCAGTCATCCTGATCTATATCTGACCACTGGACTCAAATGGCTATGGGGGAGAAAGTGAGGTTGGTGACTTTGCACAGCCCTCCCTCACTTAAATCCAATTCACTTGCATGTCATGGCACCACCTCCCTGACCTCAGGGTCCTCTTCAAAAACAAAGGACAAATAACAACCTCTGTAGGTGATGGGGTAGGGAGAAGCCATGAAGCTTTATGACAGGACACACTAGGCCCAGCATGTCCAGGACACTGAAAACAGGATGTCCATCTCTGTAGACATGATCAGGGGAACAGTTTTCGCTGAAGGGGATGGATCCCCTGAATCAGGGCAAGTAATAAGGGGAATCACAGGGGTATGGTCTATTAAAACTGTGACTTCCACCATCCCCTCAATAACAGAAATACACTAGGTCTGGATACACGTCCAGGCCCCTCTTTTATTTATTCATTCCATAAGCATTATCAAATGCCTACTATATGCAATTCTCTCTGCCAGGCACTGAGGGAAGCACAAAGGCAGATGAGTTCCAGGGGTGGCACCTAGTGGCCAACATTCTGATGATAAAGCTCTCCAAACTTCACTGGCCTGGGCTTCAGATAACAGATTCAAAGCCAAACATTGACTGCATCACTGACCACAGTCTTTCCAGCCTGGCCGGGCCTGCCACAGCTTGTACTCCTCTGGTATTTGTTTTTAAAGAACAGAGAGCTCACACTGGATAACTGGCCTGAGAGAAGAGATGAGGAGGTAACTCCCTCCTTTTAGCAGAGAGCTGAGACTGCTGGCACTTGGTGTTGCATACCCTGACTGATGCAGCCTCAGTTTTACTTAAATGTTTTTCTTTGGTTCTTTGACAAGGGAGGGTTCATTGATAAAGGAGTATTTCCCAAATACCTGGAATATAAAAAAGCATTAATAAAGCCTTTTTAAAAGCTTTTTTGTTTTTATTTTATATTTATTATATGACTTACATTTTATATATTTATTTATATGTATTTTATGTATGATATATTTTTATTTTATATATTTTTATTAAAAACTTTTTATTTCATATTTTATCATTTATATTTTATATATTCTATAAATATAATATTATATTTGTTTATGTATTTACTTATATGTATGTTTTATATATTTCATATTACACTTTTATTTTTATTTAAAGCTTTTTAAAATCTTTTTAAAAATAAAGTACTATGACCTTGGTGTGACTAGGGTGGGGTGAGAATGTAGGTTCAAATCCCCACCAAAGTGAGGCATTGGAGTAGGACTTTTATGAAGATAAATGTACATAAATAACTCTAATATAAGCTAGCACTTCCAACATGGCAGAACATCCTCTAGATATACTGTACATCATTTTATCCGAGCCTCCCGAGAAACCACATGAAGTGAGTGATAGAAGTATAACTCTATGTTACAGGTGAGGAAACTGAGGCTCAGAGGAGTTGAGTGACACATACACAGCCCCATGGCTAGTGAGCATAAAGAGATAGATTCGTACCTAGAGCCTTCTTCCTACATACAAGTCTAGTGATCTTTCTATCATACCACACTATCTCTCTACTAATTATTGCTGAGTTTCAGTCATGTCCAACTCTTGGTGACCCTATTTGGGGTTTTCTTGGCAAAGATACTAGAGTGCTCCAGCTCATTTTCAGATGAGGAAACTGAGCCCAACAGGGTTAAGTGACTTGCCCAGGGTCATATAGCTAGTCTCTGAGGCCAGATTTGATTTCTTGAAGATGAGTCTCCCTGATTTCAAGCCCAGTGCTCTATCCACTGCTCCACCTAGCTGCCTCACACAGTAAGTGTTATTAGTCAGATAAGGAAGAGAATCAATTAGGGCTGAATGTATCAGAAACTTTTCCAGAGGGTAAATGGTTCTTTAGAACTGTGGTTTGAAAGGTGAATAGAGTTTTAGAAGGCAAAAGATATTTTAAGCAGCAGTTGGGAGCATGAGCAAAGGTTGGAAGAGGGAAAATGCAAGCTAGAGAGGCGGAACTGTGAGTTATTCCATTTGATCTGAGCCGAGAGTATAGGACAGGAAGAAATATGAGATAAAGCTGAAGAGATAGGATGGGTACTGCGTTATGGAAGGCCTTGAATGCCAAACAAAGGAAATCGGACCTTACTCTGTAAATAATAGGGAACTAATGAAGGTTTTTTTTTATTTTTATTCATCTTGAACTTAAATACAAAAAGAGGGGAAAAAAGAACATTTCCATGTATACAGCGCAACATTAAAAAAAAGATTCCATATAAAACCACAAATTTCCACTTCACACTGCTTATTTTTTTTAAAAACTATGTAATAAATACTATATATCATTTTCAAAATTACCCTGCTTTTCTGTGTTTCCTTCTAAATTTTCTTTTGTTCTCTCCCATGTACTCTTTTTTCCTCCCTCTCTCCCCACTCCACTCTAGAGAAGGCTACCATTAGACACAAATATATACATATATATATATATATATTATATATATATATAGATGCATACTACACAAACTTCTATTTATCAGTTCTCTCTCTTGATGTGGCTAGTATCGTCCTTTGTAGATCCTTTGTAGTCGATTTAAGTATTTATAATACTGAAAATGAATTAGTCATTCAAAGTTGTTCTTAGGACAATATTTCTGTTACTATGTACAACATTCACTTGGTGCTGTCATTTCACTCTTCATTATTTCATGCAAGCATTTCCATGTTTTTTCTAAAATCATTTCTTACAGCATAGTAGTATTCCATCACAATCATATACCACAACTTGTTTAGCCATTCCCCGACTGAAGGGCATCTCCACAATTTCCAGTTCTTTTCCATCATGAAGATAACTGCTATAAATATTTTGGAACATAAAGGTTTTTTTTTTCCTTTTCCCCTAATCATCTTGGCAAATAGACCGAATAGTGGTATTGCTGGGTCAAAAGGTTTTATAACTCTTTGGACTCTTTGGGCATAATTCCAGATTACTCTCCAAAACGGTAGGATCATTTCACAGTTCCACCAACAGTGAATTAATGCCCCAATTTTTCCATATCCCCATCAACATTTGTTGCCTTCCCCTTTCATCATTTTAGCCAATCTGGTAGCTATAACATGATATCTCGAAGTTGTTTTAATTTTCATTTCTCTAATCAACAATGATTTGAAGTATTTTTTCATATGACTATATGTAGTTTTGATTTCTTTATCAAAAAACTGCCTGCTTATACCCTTTAACCATGTATCAATTAGCGAATAACTCATGTTCTTATAAATTTGACAAAGTTCTTTATATATTTGAGAAATTAGACCTTTATCTGAGAAACCGTCTATAAAATTTTTCCCCAATTTTCTGCTTTCCTTCTAATCTTGGCTGCTTAGTTTTATTTGTACAAAAACTTTTTTAAAATTCGATTTAATCTGACAATCAAAATTATCCATTTTACACCTCACAATGCTCTTTATATCTTATTTGTTCATGAATTGTTCTCCTCTCCATAGGTACCTCTGATAGGTACCTATGATAGGTAATATGTTCCATGTTCTTCTAATTCTCTTGTGATATCTCCCTTTATATCTAGGTCGTGTATCCATTTTGACCTTATCTTGGTAAATCAGGTAAAATGTTGGTCTATGCCCAATTTCTGCCAGACTGCTTTTCCCAACAATTTTTACCAAATAATGAATTCTTATCCTAAAAGCTTACCAATGACAGTTTTCAAATAAAGTAGGGAAGGTTTCTGAGTAGGTCCAACTTGTACATTCAGAACATAAATTATACAGCTGTGCATGAGATGGTTTGAAAAGGGATTATAGGCTCCTCGATTTAGGGTGAGAAAATACCTCAGAGATCTACTAACCTTTCTTTTTATAGATGAAGAAACTGAGGCCCAGAGAGGTTAAGTGACTTACCCAAGGTCACCCAGAAAGTAAGCAGAGCTAGGGATCCAATGTCTTATGGCTCCAAATCCAGATTACCCCCTATTTATACTGTGTCTATCTTGTATGCCAAGTTTGTTTGTTTTGCTTTTTGATGAGTCAGTCAGAGTTAAGTGACTTGCCCAGGGTCACACAGCTAGTAAGTGTCAAGTGTCTGAGGGTGGATTTGAACTCAGGTCCTCCTGACTCCAAGGCTGGAGCTCTATCCACTGCACCACCTAGCCATCCCGGAAAAGAGAAGTTTCTCCCCCATTATACTCTGAGTTATCTGAGAGCAAAGACTGTATCTTCCCTCTCACCCTGGGAGCTCCCCAGATGTGAAACTGTGCCTTCCCCCTCTGTTGGATTCAGTGTGGCACGTGGCCCACTGGGGGGCTCAGGCTGGAGGGGCTTACTGTCTGCTAACTGTCCTCTGTCATTCCTGAAGCCAGCCACACTGGCGTTTGTAGCCAGCCCTCTTCCCCAGCCCTGAGAAAATGCTCAGTCCTTGCTCATCTCAGGTGGAGTATGGGTGTGATTGCTCCATCCCCATCACAGAGCACATTCACAGATCACAAAGCACCAGGAGGCAGGGCACAGAGCCCACAGCACCTTCTGGGCCACAGCCATGGATCCTTATGTGTTTGGGTCATATGAGGAAGGCGGTTACAAAGGGGCTGGACTGTCCCTTTATATCTCAGTGTCTCTGTTTTTGCCACTTACAAAATGTAAAGCCATGAGAATGTGAGTTTCTCAAGGGCAGAGACCGTATTTGTGCATTCTCTAGCCTTTGGAACAGTGCCTGGCACATGGTAGGTGCTTAATAAATAATAATTGACTAACTTATGGTCTTTATCCTTGTTGAAGACTGGCCCACCCATATTAGTAGTATCCAAAGTTGAAAGAAAAGGAGTACGGGAATAGAGAGACTGGTAATATTCCTGGCACTTGGGAGAAGAGTAGTAATGAAACAAGGAGTCACCATCACCACCTTCTAGGACAGCCCATCCCCGACAAAAGAAAACTTCTCAGAGGAGTTCTCACTGCCTCAAGCTCCAATACCACCATTCACGAAACAAAATCAGGGGGAGGGACTGGTTGGGGAGGGGGAGAGAACTTCTTCTGCAAAAGTAAGCTTTTTCTCCTGCAAAAATCTGCTCTCATGAAAGTTCACAGCCTTTCTCTCCAGCCACCTCTTCCTCAGAAGTGCTCCAGTCCCTACCCCAGTTCTAATGTTCTAGCCTCATAGTAGGGCACAGCTGAACTTGCCTGGAGGGGAGGAAATCTCAGGGTAGAAATTATGTCCATTTGAGGTAAACCACACAGCCCGGCTGCATTCCCTAGTAGCTGAGCATAAAATGAAGTCACCCCTTTACTCCCTGTCTGATCTGCAGCCCCTTCTCTAAGATCTGGGAGTCACTGCTCTTATGTATCTCTTATTCTTGCTCCCTCCTCCTCCCCCGCTGGGTTTTCCTCTTTCAGCCCCCTAGAAGAGAGATCAAGGGTTCCTTTTTTTTTTTTAAGAGGAAATCAGGATTAAGCGACTTGCCCAGGGTCACACAGCTACTAAGTGTCTAATATCAATTTCGAACTCAGGTCCTCCTGACTCCAAAGCCAGTGCTCTATCCACTGTGCCACTAGCTGCCCCTAAAAATACTTCTACTTCTATTGTTAAGTCATTAGGACTCTTTGTGACCCCATTTGGGGTTTTCTTGGCAAGAGTACTAAAGTGGTTTGCCATTTCCTTCTCCAGCTCATTTTTACAGATGAGAAACTGAGGTAAACAGGGTTAAGCGATTTGTCTATGGTCACACAGCTAGTAAGTGTCTGAGGCCAGATTTGAACTCAGGAACATGAGTCTTCCTGATTCCAAGCCCAGTGCTCTATCCACCATACCACCTAGCTGCCCCAAGATCATGGGTTCTTAATCTGGGGTCCACAGACCACTAAGGGGTTGTCGGATATATTTCAGGAGGTCCATGAACTTGAATGAGGAAAAAAAAATCATCCTTATTATCACTAATTTTTTGTTTCCTTTGTAATCCTATGTATTTTATTTTGTGCATTTAAAAACATGATTCTGGGAAGGAGTCCATAGATTTCACCAAACTGCCCAACCAAGCCATGATACAAAAAAGGTTAAGAAACCAGGAGCTAGAGGCATCTAAGATGCCTCCCTGCTCTTAATCCTATGATCCCATGATTCCTAAGGGAGCAGAGCCTTTTCTAGTGTGGGTCCCAGATCCCCAACCTTTGACTTAGGGTCTGACTTTGCCCCGGATAGCCCTTCAACCTTCCTAGGCTGTGTTGCCTGGGCTATGCCCAAAAGAGAGCTCTGACTAAACTTTACTCAGCTCATTAGCTGTCACTCCATCTGGATCTGTCTACATTCTGTTCCCTTCTTCTCTTCCCCTTTTTACTTAAGGTTTTTCTAAAGGATCTATTTATTTTAGTGCCACAATAGGTAGAATGACATCCTTGAAGTCAAGAACATCGGATTTCAATCACTGCCTAAGATATTAACTAGCTGTGTGACCTTGGACAAATCACTTAACCTCTCTCAGCCTCAGTTTCCTCAACTGTAAAATGAGGGGAATGGACTCCATGTTCTCTAAGACCCCTTCCATGTCTAAATCTATGATTCTAGGAATACACTGCCTTCCCTCTCTTTGACCTCCTTAACTTTAGCATCCTAGAGACATTTCTACTTTTCTGAGGCTGACTGACTAAACCTGCTACCCTATTAAAAAATGACCCTACTATCTGTGGACTTCACTGCCTATATGGTCTAACTCCTGAGAGCAGCATTCACCTAGACCAGGCTTCTCAAAGTGTCTCTACCATATTCCCTTCTCATAAATATACAGTTGTATATTTCCAGTTTAAACATGTTCATCAACCAGCCCCAAACAATCCTAGTATTGTCCCCCCACTTACTTAAGCCCTTACTTTTATATTGCTTCCTCTAATAAAGCCCCCACCCAAACTCACACTCTAATTAAGTCATTTTTTTTCATAATCATCTTCACCACAGGGAGTGACTAGGTCTGGGGCAAAAGTTAGTTTTGGCAGAAACATACACAATGAGGTCTAGAACCTTCTAACAAGACCCAAGTTTTCAGAAATTGCCACATAACTCTCACCCGCCTCACCTGCCACTAGCTCTTTCTTGTCTCCCTACCCCATAGAGGGAAGGGGTGAGACCCTGGGCTCTGATCCATCCCATCAGCCACAATTTGAACAAAGCCCCTGGTTTCTAGGTTAATTCAACCCCTCCTGTTCTCCTACTCCACCCTTGACATGCCCAGTGACACTGGGTGAGTCAAGGCATCTCTCTTGGTCTCAGTGTTTTAATCCATACAATGGGGAGACTCTTCCCAGTTATTTCCCTGCTCCTTTAGGATTGTTAGGAGGACAAATGAGATCACTCTTTGGGTTACTGGGAAGGGTTGGGCAATGAAAACTTGGGACTGGTTGTCATGATTGGGAAAGTTACCTCCCACCCCCAGCTGCCAAATGAGAATGCTTTCATTTTGCAATTTGTAATATGTAAATGAGATAAGAAGTAATTAAGACAAATTCAGTTAAGTGGGGTGGGTGAATTTGTACTTCTCTGCTGGACACTATGTTACATTTCTATGCCTTTTAAATTTTGGAACCCTGAGAGACAAAGCCTCTATTGCTCACCTTTATTGTTCACCTTTATATTTCTCTAAAGGGTCCTGGGATAGCTGAGATGTCAAGTAAGTAGGAAGACTATCTCTCTATAAAGTTTTCCCCTCCTAGGAGGAGGTAGAAGCAAAATTGCTTTAAGGGCCTCTTTCTTTGTGTTTTGTCCCAAGCACCAAGATTGCTAATTGAGAATATTTTCCCAGGCTATGGTGCTGAGGGTGGATACATTCCACAGAACTAATCAAGCATAATCCAGGAATGCTAGGCCATAAGGCAGTGTCATAGTTCCCCTGAGTCATTGTACGCCTTCTCTTTGGTCCATAAAGTGCCGCTGAATTCCTTACTTAGACCTTAATAACTCATAGTTCTCCCTTTTGTATTGCCATTCTCCCCTTCCCTTGTTCAAAATGGAAGGAGGAGAGACAGCAGGAGGAGACACAGATAGGCCTAATCCAATCTTCCAAACACTCCACATCTTCTGTGATCATTGGCCTAAGTGACTCCATCTTGTATTTTAGTATCTTTGGCTAATTATTAAAGCTGTCTTATTTCTTGTAGATAGAAAAAGAAGGGAAGGGAGGGGAGGGGAGGAGTAAAGGAAAAGCGGGACAAGTTCTTTGCCAACAGTAAAGAAGGGAAGAGATTCCAGACTGCAATGGAGGAGCTGGCAGCAGCAGTTATCAGGAGAAGCTGCCACCACCCTGAGGCTGGAGAACAGATATGGGAGGGGAAGGGGTCTTCAAAGTTAAAGAAAATGGCTCTAGGATCAGGTCCAGGGATTTGGTGGTTTTGTTGAGGTTTGGGGGTGCTAGGAACCCCAAAATCCAAGGGTACAGGGCAGGAGTCTGCCTCAAAAGAATTTGACCACTCAAGCCTTCTTTCAGCAGAGACAAAGTTTATTGTGACACTAATACAAGCAGGCCAGATTTTAAGAATCTGAGCACTTAATGAGGATCAAATTGATACTTTTATACAGAAAGACTGTGGGAAGATCTGGATGGGATCTAGGAGTGGCAAGTAGCCTGGGGTGGTCTGGAGATAACAGAGAAAGGGGTCTAGATGGGCTTAAGAAGCAGAGATGTTCCATGTCTCTTCCAGCAGTCCTCACTCATGTTGTTATTGTTGATCAGTCCTGTATGACTTTTCGTGACCCCATTTGGGGTTTTCTTGGCAAAGATACTGGAGTGGTTTACCATTTCCTTCTCCAGCTCATTTGACAGATGAGGAAACTGAGGCAAACAGAGTTAAATGACTTGCCCAGGGTCATACAGCTGGTAAGTGTCTGAGGCCGGATTTGAACTCACAAAGATGAGTCTTCCTGACTCCAGGCCCAGCACTCTACCCATTGTGCCACCTAGCTTCCACTGGTCATCATTTCCCTCTTGGCACAGGAGAGTGGGCACTGGCCATGGAGCCACAGGACCTGACTTCAGATTCCACCTCTGATACTACCTGGGTGACCTTGGGCAAGTAGGCTTCAGTTTCATCATCTATGAAACGGGGTGGGGGCAGGGCATGGGGAGAGGTTTAAACTAGGTTAAATTACCTCTGAACTCTCTTCTGATTGTAGATCTATGACCAGAAGACCCCTACAATTACTTCCAGCTCTCAATCCTGTGATCCGAGGATTTCACTGGGAGCAAGTAGAGACCACAGAGGGCCTTTCTCCCTCTGTCACCCAGCCACCACCAGCGCCAGCATCTTATCTGTGAGTCTCATTTGGGGGAAAGACTCCAGCCAACAATCACAGCCGCCACCCAAGAGAGGTATTTTCCTAAAAAGAAAATACGTCTGCCTGTGTTTGCTCCTTAGACTCTCCACCGTAAGCAGTGGGAGGAACCACTTCCCTCTCCACCCTCCTCTTCCCTGGGGCAGTGGAGGGAGGAGAGTAAGACGTCTAGTCAAAGGAGTCTCCTGGAATCTCCCCACATACCATTCCCCAAAGGAGACAGTGCTCTCTACACCCTAGCCCAAAGCTAAGGCCCTTCCTACTCTGAGTCTATTGCATAGGAGATGACAGTGCGTATTTCAAAAGGAATTGATCCTTTTCACAAAGCCAACTGGTGTGTACTCCCAGGACGCCAGGTGTCCAGGCACAGTGTCCTGGAGCCCACACCACTGTTTCTCTCTCCCTGCAGACCAACAGGGCATACTCCCCTAGGCTCCTCCTCAGTTCCCTGCTCTCTGTCTTTGGGAACAAGAAGAAGCTTAGTTCTTGAGGGTGACAGTGGCTCCCTGTTGCCCCACTCGCCTCTCCTCCAGCAGGGAGCTTAGCCTAAATTTCTGCCTCAGGTTCTGAGATTGAGAAATTATAAAATTGCAGTATCTGGGGGGCTCCTGCCCCTCACCCCCAACAGCCTGTGAAGATGCTGCCTTGACACTTGGAAGATGTGATGTGGCAAAGATGGTCATCTGTAAACCTTGAGTTCTCAGAGTCTGGTGAGACCTCACTATTTTCCTCCCAGTTTTGGAATTATCTCTAGCACCTGAGGCAACCTCCACCCCCACCTTTGGCACTTGTAGTTTCTGGAAACTTCTTTCTGAGCCCTAGTCCTTTAAATCCTGGTCACAGGATTTAAAGCTGAGAGGATCAACTTGTCCATCACTTTCATTTTACAAATGAAGAAACTGAGACCCTGAAGGTTTAAGTGAATCACCCAAAGTCATTCTCTTCCACAGTTGTAGGGGGAAGGGTTGGGGAAAGCCTTAATGGTCCCTCTCTTCTACTCCATTCCCACCCTATCCACCCTACGGCTTCTCCATAGGTTTACACAAGACCAAGATTGGAACCATGGACCTAAGACTGACAGTGGAGACGAGGGTCCAGCCCCAAACCTGCTCCCTCCAAGCTTTCCCCTAGAGCAGGGGTTCTTCACCTGAGCTCTAAGACCCTCCTTCCAAGGAGTTTGAATGGGGAAAATAATGATATCTTTATTTTCACTAACATCTAGCTGAAATTAGTATTTCCTTCAATTATGAATGAAAGCAACAAGATATTAAGATGAAGAAGCCCATAACCTCCAAAAAAAAGTTTAAGAAGCCCTGCAAAAACAGTTGTCAGATTTAGTCTCTGGTCCCAATATTTTCCCCTGCCCACTATCAGGTGGAAAGATAGCAGCAGCGAACAGACATCTAAGGGCCAGAAGAGGAAGAAAAAGAAAAGGAATAACAAAGAAACTAAAATGATAGCACTCTAGGTCCCAAGTCAATGGATGATGGCTTGTAGGAGCATAGATTTAGAACTGGGTGAGAGAACCTCAGAAATCATCTAGTCCAATCTATTCATTTTACAGATGAGGAAACTGAGGCCCAGATGGTAGACTACAGAGCTCTTTCAGAACTTGTCCTCTAAGAAAAGCTTAATGACACTCTGCTAGAATTTATGTTTGTGGAGAATCGAAGCCTTGGGGTCCCCCTGGTCCCTAAGGGCATGTTCTGTGCTTCTAAGATGCAAGTACATTAGGCAGAATGCTGGGGCGGCCCCCTCTATTCCTTCTTCCACAGTCCAAAAGAGGGAATGTTCTTCTCTCCCTGACCTACTCTTGGCAGTCCTACAGGGGTTTCACCTTCTAGGGCAACACAGGACTCCAGTTAGCATCTCTGAGTCAACAAGCTTTATTAATTGGGAAGAGTGGGAAGCCAGAGAGCTTGGGTTGGGGTTGGGGGAAGGGGCTACAGAAGGAAGTTGAAGGAGGGAGAAACATAATCAGGGTCCCAAGTGAGGTCACTAAAAAGCGGCTTTCCTCTTGCTTCTCACTCAGGCCACTGGGTCTCCTTTAGCGGGTAGATTGGTGGACCTGCTCCCGGGAAGAGATGACCTTGCCATCCTGCACCTCCTCCACAATGGTGCGCACCTGGCGAGTGGTCACAGCTACAGAAGAAGCCAAGAGACACAGATATTAGTGACACAGCCAAAACCAGGTCAGAACCCACCTTCTTAGCTACAGTACAGCATGGACGGCCAAAGTATGCTCACCCCCTGGGACTATACTCCCATTTAGACAGGGAGAACTTGGATGTGTTCTGTATGTTGTTCTAATCAATGTATGCACATTGTTTATATGCTGTCTCCCCCATTAAAATATGAGTTTTTCTTTGTCTCTATTTGTATCCCAAGCTACCTTAGTTCCTGGCACACAGTAAGCACTTAATAGATGTTTGTTGACTGTTTGTCTGACCCTTCCCACCTTCTTCCCCAGTCTGTAAAATCAACTCCTCCTTCAAGATTCTTCCACCAACTTCTCCCAGGCTCATCAGCCCCTCCCTCCTCCCTTCTTCTCTTAGCACAACTGTTCTCCATCTCCCACCCAGATCACTCCCCTTGTTGTCATACATCCTCAGTGTGGCCATTTCCCCCATATAGAATGACTGGTTAAGCCTTCCACAACCTCTCCTTTACTCTACATCCCCGGAGCTGATTCAGCCACGTGTTCAACAGGCAGTAATACCACTTAGGATACTGCCACATTAGGTTATGGGATTGGGATAGGAGATAGGAACTGGACCTGTTTTCATTAGTATAGGGAACTCCCAAAAGAGGAAATTCCCCCTACCATCACAGATCAGCACCTTCTCTGCAACTTGTTACCTTAGAGAGCTGTCTAGATCACTGAGAAATCAAGTTGTTTACCCAGGATAGACAGCCAGTATATGTCAGAGGAGAGACTTGAACTCAGGTCTGCTTGACTTCCAGGCCAGCTTACTTACTGCTTTGCCACACTGACTCTCATTGCTGAATTGGTGATCTTAAATTATCCTCTTGTGTAACTAAATCACAAACTTCTCCAAGGCAGAGGCTGCTACATTGCCCATACACACCCACCAAATAGCCTGGGAGCCGCTTGAGAATGGGGATTTTGTCTCATATATTGGACTGAGACATCCCAAAAGGGCCAGACTCAGCTCTCCCTGCTGTCCTTCCTTTAATCCCTGCACAGTATGCATCACAGGCCTCTGACTGGCTTCAGTGACAGTAAATGATGAATGACTAATAATTCCCCTACTTTCTCACCCTGCCCCTGTGGTTTGTCATGGTTTCTGGTGCCACCCGGACATAGCTGTACAAACACCCCACTGAACCTCTACAGATGTGCCCAGAACCCAAAGAGCTTCCTGACCCTCCTTTCCAGCTGTCACTGTACTTACGTTCTTTGGGTTTGTACTGAGACAGGCTGTGGGAGAAGAGAAAGAATATATTAGATGTGGGTACCTGGGATTTAGTCTTTTGAGACTTCTCAAAATCAAAGGAACCTGCCCCCGTCCACACATACACATTCCACTGTTTCCACAGGGGTCACAAGCAGGGAGACATAAAGGGCAGCTATCATGGAGACAAGCTGACAGAGAGGGCCCAGTGAGGGACATGTTTTGTTTTTTTTGGTTTTTTGGTTTGGTTTTGTTTTTTTGGCTAGGCAATGGGGTTAAGTGACTTGCCCAGGGTCCGCAGCTAGTGCATATTATGTATCTGAGGCCAGATTTGAACTCAGGTCCTCCTGACTCTAGGGCCAGTGCTCCATCCATCTCGACACCTAGCTGCTCCAGGACATGTTTTTTGGGGGTTTTAGCTTTTTTTTTTTTTACCATTTTTGACAAATGCACATATTTTTAACACCAGAAAATTCCACTCTCCTTGTCACAGAAGTATTTATTTTGCTAGACATAAAGACTCAAAGTCTCTGATGAATTCAGCCACGTGTTCCCTAGTCATAGCTCTCACCATCAGCCTTTCACCCTCCACCCTCACCCCCTCAGGCCTCCTCACTGCCTGGTCACTCACTGGGCATCCTCTCCCTCCAGCAGGCGGCGGTAGGTGGCGATCTCCTGCTCCAGACGGGTCTTCACGTCCAGGAGGACCTTGTACTCTTGGTTCTGCTGCTCCATCTCACAGCGGAGCTGAGCCAGCTGCTCCTCAACGCTGCTGATGAGCCCCTGGATCTGGGACAGCTGGACGCAGTAGCGGCTCTCTGTCTCAGCCAGGCTGCCCTCCAGAGAGGCTTTCTGGAGGAGGAGAGAGGAATAGGGAGTCATTGACTTGTTCCCCATCCTTCCATGTAGCTTAGAAGTCATAGGATCATAGCATTAGAACCAAAAGAGAGCTTAGTGGGCATCAAGTCCAGCCTTCTCATTTTACAGTTAAGGAAACTGAGTCCCAGAGAGGCCAGATAGCGAGTATCTAGGATGGGATTAGAACCCACATCTGTATCACCCTGCCTCTTTTTTTTTTTTTTTTAGGCAATTGAGGTTAAGTGACTTGCCCAGGGTCACACAGCTAGTAAGTATCAAGTGTTTGATCTGAGGCCGGTTTTGAACTCAGGTCCTCCTGACTTCAGGGCCAGTGCTCTATTCACTGTACCACCTAGCTGCCCCTCCTGCCTCTTTTTTTCACTGCATCATGTGGGGACTCACAGCTAGTAAGTGTCTGAGGTGAGATTTTAACTCAGGTCTTCCTGGCTCCAAGCCAATCCTTCTATCCACCTATCCTAGGTGGCTAGGTCTAGTCTACAAGCTGGAGCTGGAGGCACCTACCATGGGGCATCAAGGATGGGGTACCTACCATGCTGAGCTGGGACTGCAGCTCAATCTCCAGGGCTTGAACACTGCGGCGGAGCTCAGAGATCTCGCTCTTGCCGCTCTGTAGGAGCTCACTGTTGGTGGCTACTTCTCGGTTCAGCTCTTCAGTCTAGAGAAGAATAAGAGAAACAGATTTAGAAGGAGTCAGCATGAATGCCCTCACTATAGCCTGGGTTCAGAGTCCCTGATCCACCTATCTACACCCAACAGGGTTGGCAACCCTCCATGAAGCAGGCTAGACTCAAATTCCACAAGGCCAGGCCAGCGGATCACATCAGGGCTCTGATGTCCCCTCGCTAAAGAAAAACAATCAAGATAGACTCCCCTTCCTTAACCCATATAGGCCCCTGGCAAGAGCCCCAGTTTGGTACCCACCTTGCTAAAGAACCAGTCCTCAGCATCCTTGCGGTTCTTCTCTGCCATCTTCTCATACTGGTCACGCATTTCAGCCAGGGTTCGGCTCAGGTCCACACCAGGGGCTGCATCCATCTCCACATTGATCTCTCCACCCACCTGGCCTCTAAGGGCATTCATCTCCTGTGGACAATCATAGGGAACATCTGGAAGGGACGCTTCAAAGGTCATATGGTCCAACCCCCTCATTTTACAAATTAGGAGACCACGGTCTAGAGGAAGCTGCTATTTGTCCAATGTCACACAAGTAGTAAGTAGAAGATTGGAGATTTGAGCCTAGGTCCTTGGATTCCAATTGAAGCATTATTTCAGAGTTTAATAATAATAATGGCATTTATGTAGCTCTCTCAGGTTTGAAAAGCACTTTACATATATTATCTCAGCTGATCTTCACAATAACTCAGTGAGATAGATGCTGTTATTATCCTCATTTAATAGCTGAGGAAATTAAGGACAGAGGTTAAGTGACTTCAATAGCTGGTAAGTTTTTGAGGTTGGAACTGAACTCAGGTCTTCCTTGTTCCAAGTCCAGCTTTGTACTCATTATACCACTTAGCTGCCTTAGATCGAGAGTTCAAGGGTCACTGGGTCCAACCCTCTGGTCTTATATATAGGAAACTGAGTCCCAAAGAGATTAAGTGACTTGCCCAGGGTCACACAGCTAATAAATGTCTGAACTCTGCTTTGAACCCAGGTGTTCTTGCCTCCAAGGCCAGCACTTTCCACTATTCCACATTGCCTCTTTTATCACTGCATCATGCTAGGACTCAGCTCCAAGGCATCTCTGACCAATGGCTCCCTAAGACAGACCCCTGCTGAGGATAAATGACCTTTAGCTCTCAGCTTAGCTTCCATCTCCCTACACAGGAGGGAACCTCCCAAGGTTAAGTTTTTGCCAGTTTCCTTGGGAGATTCAGGGCTCCTAGGTTTCACACGACCTTCTTCTGACTATTCCCTCTCTGTATTTCCCTTCAGTCCCTTGGAGCTCGGTTAGTACTTTTTTTTTTTTGTCATTGCTCCTCTGTCTCCTCTGAAGTGTGTCCAGTCTCCCCCTGTCCCCATCAGACTGGGAGATTCCTGAGGTCAAGCACTTTGTCTCCACCCCTCAGAATGGGAGCTCTTTAAGAACCAGAGCTCCCTCCTTGGCCTTTACAAGGTTCAGCACACACGAGACTATCAATCCTTGTTCACTGACAATGTGACTAACACTGAACCCTGACTGTACCTTTCCCAACTTTCCAGTCAGTCTCTCCTGGCATCCCTAAGCCCACAGAATGTGTAATTTACTTGCTCTCCATCTCACCCTCTCTTGGGCTCCCACTGCCCCTTCTTTAGACTTACCTCCTCATGGTTCTTCCTAAGATAGGCCAGCTCCTCCTTCAGGTTTTCAATCTGCATCTCCAGGTCAGCCCTGGACAGGGTCAACTCATCCAGTACCCTGCGCAGACCATTGATGTCAGCCTCCACGCTGGTACGCAGGGCCAGCTCTGTCTCATACCTGCAACAGGAACCAGAGAGGTCAGGAAGATATGCACAGCATCTCTAGGAACCAACCCTTCCCTTTACAGGAAACGAGGGCCCCAGTAGGAATGGTTAGTCCTAGAGGATGACCATAGGAACTAAGGCAGGAATGATGTCACCTATGGACTCAATGGTAATTGTGGCAATTTGGGGGGTGAGGGTGTCAAAGCACTATTCCTTACCTACCCTTCTGTCTCCTCTCTCTCTCCTTTTTTTTTACAAGATAATAGGATTTAGAGGTAGAAGGACCATTAGAGATTACTGAGTCATTTTACAGATGATGAGACCCACAGTGGTTTAACAACTTGCCCAAGGTTAGGCAAGTAATAAATAAACAAAGCAAAGATTCAACCCTAGATTTTCTGATTCCACATCCAATGGTCTTTTCCCTCTGCAATGCCACCTCCTCATTCCACCTTTCTTTTCTCTCTCTCCCTCCCCCCCATCCCCTTATCCTCTGCCTGAGATCTTCCAGGCAGTTTCAGGGACTCTATAAAAACTGCTGGCCTAGAGACTAAGGAGCAGAAAAGCAGCAAGTCCTCCACCCTCTAGGGTCCCCCTCCATGACTCAAAGACCCTGCCAAGAACTCAGGAAAATGACCAACCTCAGGAAAACCTAAAGCAGTGTCTCATTGGCAATACTGGCACGTAGAATAGCTCAGCTGCTCCCCAGACCCTCTGAATGAATATGTCTGATTGGGAGGTTCTAGGGAGGTCCCAGACCACCCCCCTCCAACAAGCATATAGGAGAGAGAGATATAAATGACAGAGTACTCCCAAGCCCAGCCCACAACTCACTTGGTTCGGAAGTCATCAGCAGCCAGGCGGGCATTGTCAATCTGCAAAAGGATGTTGGCATTGTCCACAGTGGCCGTGAGGATCTGAGGGAGGCAGACAGAGGGCAAGGGTGAGTTGGGGGCAGGTAGCAGAGACAGACTGGATCCCAGATAACTAGACTGTCCTCTCCCCATAGACTGTCCCCCGTAGGCGGGCATCAGAGAAACAGACCCCATCTCCACCCCCCCAACCCCCCCACCCCGCACACACACATGCACCCTCTGGCCTTAACTGCCATACCTGATGCTAGGTTTATGAGACAAGTTTTCCTTCCCAGGGGCACTGGATATTGGCACCTCCTTCACTCGGACCCTCCCTCCCTAACTCCTCCTCCTCTATCCCACCAAGATAATTGCTCTGAGGTTGCTTCAGAGAGCAGACAGGAGCTGAGTAGGAGTTGAATGAGCTGAAACTTGCCCCCCTTCTCCCAACACAGCCCTCCACCCCCCATGCTCTGACTTAGGTGGAGAGGAAGCTGCAGGCTGGTGGAGAGGAAACCTGAGGGGACTTGAACCCGGGAGAGCGGGCTCCAAAACTTGGTCTTGGGCAAAGGATGGATTAGAAATGTCAGAGCAGAAGAACTTAGATATCAAGTGCCTTAGAAATCACAGGAGCAAAGATGTCAACTGAAAGACACCTGGGAGGTCATCTAATCCAACCCCCTCATTTTACAGAAGAGGAAACTGAGGCTCAGAAAAGTTAAGTGACTCGTCTACGGGCACCCAGAGAGTAAACTGTTGAAGCTGGAATTTGAACCCAGGTCTTCAGGCTCCAAATCCAGTGTCCTTTCCATGACTTCATTCTGCCACTCTGGCCCATCCCCCTCAAGGGCAGGAAAACTAAAGGCCAGGGAAGATGCCCAAAGGAGACATTGATGAAGATATCAAATTCAAACCCAGAAGAGCTTGGCAAATAAGCAGCCAGCATCCCAGGGATGCCTCAACCCACAGATCCTCCCTTTGACTTTCCTTCTTTCAGGGACGCTCAGAAAAAAAAAGCCTCGGCCTCTGGAGGAGGGAACCAAGGAGGAATCCCTGAATTCTCCACACAAGGTATTGGAGATACCTACAGGGCACTCACTGAAGCCTTCAGCAGCCTTGGAGACATTCTTAACCTGATTCCTTCCTTAGATGGCAGCATCTACCTCCTCCTAGTAGCAGGTGCCTTGGCCCTCAACCAAGTCGCACTAGCCCATCCCCAACTTTTATCCTCAGTCCCAAGAGATTTGGGGAGTCAGAACAGGACCAGGGCATGGGGGGACCCTGAGTTTGATTTTACCCTTGACAAGGAGAGGAGGCCATTTGTCTCCCCCAGCACCCAGACTCAAGGAGAGACCTGAGTTGAGGACATCTCTATGGCACAGGTGGTAAGCTGTTCCATCCCTCCCCAAAGGACCAGTCACAATGCTCCAAGGGAATCCTACTTCAAAGGACTGTAGATTTAAGCCTTGAAGGGAACCCTTAGAGATCATCCATCCAACCCCTTCATTTTACAGATGAGGAAATGAAGACACAACAGCATTAAGCCTGATGTCACAGAGATGATTAAGTGTCCCACCGTGGGCTCCAAACCCAGGAATTCTAGCTCCAAATCCAGCTCTCCTTCTACTGGACACCCCTTCTTTTTGCCCTCTCATATAGGAAACTCTCGACATCTTATTCGAACCTTTCTCTGAGCTCTGGCAATATGTAATATCAAACTGAGAGACCTGGGTCTTTGCCATTAACTAAACTGTGTGACTCTGTGCCCACCTCTGTGGGCCTCGGTTTATCCCTTTATAAAAGAAGGGGGTCAGAGTAGATGTTCCTTCCAGCTCCTAGGATTTTATGAGACGTGTGTGTGTGTGTGTGTGTGTGTGTGTGTGTGTGTGTTCTGGAGATGGCGGGGTGGTACCTTATTCTTCAGGTCCTCGATGGTCTGATAGTAGCCACTGTAGTCCTTGGCAGGCCCAGGTGCCTGCTTCTGGTACCAGTCCCGGATCTTCAGCTCCAGATCAGTGTTGGCCTCTTCTAGGGCACGCACCTTATCCAGGTAGGAGGCCAGGCGGTCATTGAGGTTCTGCATAGTGGCCTTCTCCCCCCCAGCCAGCAGGCCATCCACACCACCGAAGCTGCCCGCGTAACTGCCCCCCAACCCACTGCTGAAGCTGTAATTGCCAGAATAGCAGCTGCCTCCATAGCCTGCCCCTAGGCCTCCTGAAACCAGCCTAGAAGAGGAGACAGAGCCAAAGCCGCTGCCTGGGGCCCTGCAGGAGGCTCTGGAGGAGCTCCCACCAAGGCCGGAGGAGCCCTTGATGGAGCTGGAGGTGGTATACTGGCGAATGGTAGTGGTGGCCATGGTGAGGGAAAGAGAGAGAGCCCACTCTAGTTTCAGTCACACGAGGAGGAGCTGGGACTGAGAAGTGTGTGTAAGCTGTGATCACTCTCCCCCTGCCTTTATACCCAGGCCAGTGGGCGTAGTGATAAAAGCCCTCGCTTTTTTTGTTTCCATTCTCCTCTGCTTTCATCACCGCTTGGCCTCCTGCCAGCGCCCAGGTGGCTCGATTTCCCCCCCATTAGTATCCGGGGGTTTGCCTCATTTCTTCAGATCCTTAAACTGGGCGTTCGTTCATGTGTGTGCGTGTATGTGTATGTGTGAGCGTTGTTCGTGAGTATGTGTACTTCTCTGTGCTCAGACACCGTCACCTGTGATTCAGGCTGGACCGGGCCCCCCAGCTATGCTTTCCCATGACCTAATGAGGAAGAGGAGCTCCAGAGAAGTCATGAGCAAGAGGGCCCTCCCAGGCATTAGCAGCAGCAGCAGGAAGAGGGGAAGGAGGCAAGAAGGCCTGGCTGTGTCACTCCAGGCACTGGATCTCAGGTGACCTAGATTTGCCAGTGAGCAGCCCTAGGTTGGGTTTGCCTTATAGGGAAGGAAGAGGAAACATCCAGCTACCAGAAAAAACAGCCCCACAGTGTGAGCCAAGAGCAGGGAAGGCTCACCCCTGGGCTGGTCCAATCTATTCCCAAATATCTCCCAACCCCAGCTGTGGCTAGGGAATCCTTGAGCCTACACTGGAGGTTGAATATCTCAAGCCCCATCCCCTTCCCCTGCTTAAATCAGGCAGCACTTACTGGCCCCACCAGGTAACAACCTGAAGAAGGGTCAACCTTAAACAATCCCCCTACCCAGCCTTGCCCACCCCTACCCCTTCAGAGCCATAGGTAGGACTAGGCTCACCTGGGGCAACGGGAGCAGGGTCTGGGACGAGGGAAGAACATGGCAGGGGCACAGAAGACAGGACAGCCCCCAATAGAGGGGATGGACCAACCCTCACCAGGAGCAGACCCCAGCATGGGACCACAAGGCAGAGTGCCTGGACAGTGGTACTTCCATGGAGGAAGTACATATTCCTGAAGACGAAGCACCCCCTTCACGTCGGCACCCTGGGGCAATGCTCTATTCAGCACACCAGGTCATGACTCGGATGCCACCATCTCCTAGGGCAGACCTCTGGTGGCCATGTCCCCATTCTACCAAGATTCCACCCCAAGTCCCAAGTCCCTCCATCATCCATACCAGTCTAACTCTTGAATTTCCAGAGAAGGTACCAAATCCATCCCTCATCATAGGCTTGGCACAGACATCAATCAACCAACCAGTACCTATTAAGCACCTACTGTATGCCAGACACTATGCAAGGCACTGGGGACCCAAAGGCAAAAATGAAACAGTCTTTGCCCTGATCCATACTCATGCCAGGGTCGCAGTCCTTACAATAGGCCCACTTCCAGTATAGATGGGCTAAGCCCACCTGGGTGCTAAAAAGAGTGTTTATTAAATGTATTGGGGAGGAGGGAGCGAGAAGAGGCATTTAGCCAGGATGAAAGGAAAGAGATGGGCAGAGAGAAAGAGAGGGAAGGGATGAAAGAAAAGTTACGGTGAGGAAGAAGTTGCTCCTTCATCTACCCTGATCACACAAGGTCCAAGTAGATTCTAGGAGCCCTAGTATGAGTGGTGAAGTCTCCTCTAGGCACTAAACATCCCCAGCTTCAACTGTGTACTTAGGAATGCCTCAAAGGACTTGGGGGGGGGGGGGCTGGTGAGGACTGGCCTTGACTCTGAAGTCACTGAATCAGCTAGAAACCAAAGGAACATTTCAGCTAGGCCCCACCCTCCCTGAGAGGAGAAGGTTCTGAGCTCATCTCCCCCTAATTTCACCATCAGCCATCAAACCATTGCCAAGAGATCAGACGCTGCTTCCTATAAATCAGGGTTTCTTAATCTGAAGTCTGTGTTCTTGGGACCCTTAATATTTTGATACCTGTGTTTCAATAGAATGGATTTCCTTTGTAAATGTCTATATTCTGTTTTGTTCATTTAAAAACATTATTCTAAGAAGGGGTTCATAGGATTCATCAACCTGCCAAAGAAGTCCATGACACGAAGAACATTAAGAACTCCTGTTCCAAACCTAAAAAGGTTGGTGTCCTCCCCCACCCCTTCTTTAGCTTCCCAGGCCCAGCCCTGGGTCCCAGGGTCCTGGACGGGCAGGCTGGGCGGAATGTGGTCGTGTCTGGGGCTGCCAGCTGCTTTCCCATCTTTCCAGGCAGGCCCAGACAGTCACCTATTCTCAGCCAGATGAGATTCCTCAGTGGCCCAAGAACTGCCAGAGAGGAAGAACAAACAGGCCGCCCCCCACGCAGGCACACACACCCACACCCAGCCAGTGAGGAGATGAAGAGCCAGCAGTCCTACATGGCAATGCTGCCCTCTGAAAATGCCCTGCAGCTCCTTCTCTGTGCCGAATCAGGCACAGTTTGGAAAATGGAGTTGAGAACATTACTGCAATGGTCAGGGCGGTATCATCAAGCTCTACCCTCTCTCTGTAGCAGGAGCCTCAGCCTCTATCTTTTCACAGAGGCCAGGGGTTTAAAGGGCCAGTGTTCTCCAGGGGTGCCTGGGCACCAAAGAGAGGTCACAGTTTACAGGTAGGGAGGTGGGGCTTCTCCCACCTCACAGTCACTGGTGGTGATTCAAGCTGGCAGGTAAGCAATAGACACAGGCTTAGTTGGGTGTGTGGGTGACAAGTCGATACCCAAGCCAGATACCTATGAAAAGAAGCCACGACAAGATACAAACTTCCCCCACCTCGTCCCCCACGCCTCTGACCTCATCTCCCTCTGTCTTGAAGTGCAATGCAGGAGAGGCCAAAGGGTCCTCAACTAATAACCAAACCAGACGATAACAAGGATTGAGTTGCAGAAAAGCTTTAATAGACCATGAACCCAATGGGGTGGTAGGGGAATGGGGCAGCAGGAAACCAATACCAGAAAATGTTAGCTCAGAGACCAAGACACTGGCAGGGACCCCCTGCCACAGTGATGGAGGAAATACCCCCCTTTCTCCATGTTGCCCAGCAAGGTGCCCGCTGCAGGCTTAGTGAGTAGAGCGGTGGACCTGCTCCCTTGAAGAGACTACTTTCCCATCCTGGACCTCCTCCATGATGGTGCGTACTTGGCGGCTGGTCACTATGGCTGTAGGCAAGAAGGGGAGCAAGGGGATAGGGGTAGGGAATGAGGAAAGGAAGGAAACAAAATGAGGAAAGCCCTGGCAGGGAATCCCTGTCTCTGCCCAAGCCTGCCCCAGAAGCCAGACCCACCCCCTTTTCACTTGTAATCACTCTCACCCCACCTGCTTGGCAAAGGTCTCCAGACCACCTGAGCAGAGGGGACTCTAGGCTTCATACCACCCCACCCTCTACCCGCCTCCCCAACCAGAACTATTCCCTACCCCCTCACAGAGACATTCCCTCTCTTCTCATGCCAACCAGCTGTCCAGATGTACAACAGGTCAGAATGTTCACTTACCATCTCGGCTGGACTGGGAGCCCAGAGCAGAGGAGTATTGGGAAGCCAAGCTGTAAGGGTGAGAAAAGGGGACCAATTGAAACAGTGACTCCAGGACTCCAGTTTGGGGGCCCAGAAAAGTCTTCTTGGGTACCATACTCTGATGCCCTTCTCAGCTCCAAGGTCCCCATCCTTCCCTGCTATCCCTCCCACCTTCCTAATCTGTAAAAGGATTCTGTGGCACATGGAAGGTGAAGGGAATTAGAAAAATCAGTTCCCAAGGGGAGGAAATGAAGGCAGCCCAGTATCAAGCACTACATAATAGCGACTGAGTGGTACAGTGGGTAGAGCACTGGGCCTAGAGTCAGAAACACCCGAGTTCAAATCTGACCATAGACGCTTGATAGCTATGTATTGCTAAACCTCAGTTTCCTCATCTGTTAAATAGGGATAATAATACATCTACCTCACAAGGCTGTTGTGAGGATTAAACGAGATAACTTTTGTGAAGCATTTTGCAAACCTTAAAGTGCTATGTAAATGTTAGTTATTACTATTAATAGAGACTCATGGCTTCATGGAAGGGCTCAGGTAGTTGAGGTTTGTTACATTCAAGTGAAAAAATAAAACTGGGGAGGGCAGGGGATAGGAGGGGAGAAGAAAGTGAGAGCAAGCAAGAACAAGAGAGAAGAAGGAGGAGGAGGAGTAAAGAGGAGAGGAGGAGAGAGAGAGAGAGAGAGAGAGAGAAGAAAGTGACAAACTAGGATAGGGGAGGGCAGGCTCCAAGTTCATGAAAGATTTTATGAGGAAAGAGCTAAGTAAGTTGTTCTTTAAGTCCGAGGAGAGACCAAACACAATGAAATGGACTGTTTTAAAACAAAAGAGATTGTGATTGGATAGCAAGAAGCACTTCTTCTCTAACACGAGGGAAAGAAAGCCCAGGCATAAGTGATCAAAGTGGGTGCTAGAGCCTCCATTGGTAGAAATTGTCAGGAACAGAACAATGGGCCACCAGACCTAGATGTTTAAAAGGGTACCTGCTTGGAGCCTGGGGCCTGACCCAGAAGACCTCTCAGGGTTCCTCTCAGACTAAGGAGTATAGGATCATATATTTAGAGGTAAAAGGGACCTCAAAGGTCATTGAGTCCAACCTTCTAACCTTTGTATCTAGCCTATGACCTTATAACAGAGTAATATATGATACCCATATGACCTTGGATAAGATACTTAACTACCTCAGGCCTCATTTTCCCCATTTGTAAAATGAAGGGACATATGATCCATTAAGGGCTCTTTACATTTTAATATCCTATGGTCCTGTTGGCCTTCGGGCAGCATGTCATAGTGGATAGAGTACCAGCCTTGGAGTTCAAGTCATGTGCCTGACACAAACTACCTGTGACCATGGGCAAATTACTTAACTTCCCAGTGCCCCTCACCCCAGGTAACTCCTGAAGACTTCATTAGAAATTATGCCAGTTTGCATTGGTGGAGTTTCCACACCAGGAGTTCTTCACACAGGCTTCACACCTACCAATGATCCTACGACCTTTTAAATTGCAGATGGCCTGACCAGATAATAACAAGGATCAAGCTACAGAGATGCTTTAATAGAGAATGAGCCCAGTGGGGTGCCAGGGGAATGGGGCAATAGGGAGCCACTATAGGAAAGTGTCAGCTCAGAGACTAAGATCCTGGCAGTGATCCCTGCCACAGTGATGGAGGGAAAATGCCTCCTTCAGAAAGCCTCTCCTTGTCCACCCCCCTTCCAGTTGGTAAAGATGCTCCTCCACCCCAGACCTCGCATAATACTTTGTTCTGTACATTTCTGGTGGGCTGATGTATTTTTGTTTAAATTGTTCAATTCATTTCACTCATGTCTGAATCTTCGTGACCCCACTGAGGGTTTTCTTGGCAAAGATAAGGGAGTGGTTTGCCATTTCCTTCTCCAGCCCATTTTACAGATGAGGAAACTGAGGCAAATGGGATTAAATACATAGAGACAAGTAAATTCTATCCAAATAATATGTAAATTAATCATACACACGTACCCCAAGAACTTATATACCCAATTCTACCATCCCCATCATTGGGAGCCAGGGTTTCTGAAGTAGGAATTTGTTAGGCCAGTTGAAGAACAACCCAGGGGTCTGTGTAAATAAGTGCTCTTCTTCCATGTGGTACCACTTCTCTAGTCACACATAGCCAGGGACCCATACTTGTGTCCATCTGTTCATCCACCATCAGTAATTGGGAAGGACCCCCCTCTCCCCTTGCCTATGCTCCAGCCTGCCCCAGACAGCTAGCCCAACTCTCCTACTCTCTCACAGAGACACCTGCCCTCCCCACTGGCCACTCACTGAGCATCCTCTCCCTCCAGCAGGCGACGGTAGGTAGCAATCTCCTGCTCCAGCCGGGTCTTCACATCCAAGAGGATCTTATACTCCTGGTTCTGACGCTCCATGTCGCAGCGGAGCTCACACAACTGCTGCTCAATGCTGCTAATCAGCCCTTGGAGTTGGGACAGCTGGGCCCCATAGCGAGCCTCTGTCTCTGCCAGGGTGCCCTCCAGGGAAGCTTTCTGCAAGGGGGAGAGTGGAAGCTGGGTGGGCAATGAAACCTAGGACACTTTGCCCATTGATCCAGCAGCCAGCACATGCTCAAACAACTCAGGGGTCACAGGACAACAAGGATATAGACCAAGAGCCTCAAGGTCAATCTAGTCCAACCACTCCATTTTACAGATAAGGAAACTGAGGCCCAGAAAGGAGAAGTGATCGCCTAAGGTTATGCAGTTAGCAAAAGCAGAGAGAGGGTTTCTATCCAAGTCCTCTGATGATAAGCTTTTGCCATGATCCCAAGCTGGCCTTGGAAGGAGAGGAAGTAGGACCAAGAAGTGAAGAGTACAATACCCACCATGCTGAGCTGGGACTGCAGCTCAATCTCCAGGTTCTGGACAGAGCGTCTCAGCTCGGTGATCTCTGTCTTGCTGCTCTGCAGGGCTTCCGTGTTGGTGGCTACTTCTCGGTTCAGCTCCTCCGTCTAAAATGGAATGTTCCCTTGGCATAACAGGCCATCCCTGGTGGGGGACAGCCCGGAGGTGGAGGGGCACAGGGACAAGACTTTGACCTCTCCCCAGCCACTGACCACTCTAGAAAACTTCTGATCTCCAGGTTTTCCTACCCCCTTTAGAGAGTACTATGCATCCACATACAATAACAACAAGCTTCCTACCACTTTTGTTGTTCAGTCATTTTTCAGTCCTGTCTCACTCTCCATGACCCCATTTGGGGTTTTCTTGGCAAAGATACTGGAGTGGTTTGCCATTTCCTTCTCCAGCTCATTTGACAGAAGAGGAAACTGAGGCAAACAGAGTTAAGTGACTTGCCCGAGGTCACACAGCTAATAAATGTCTGAAGTAGGATTTGAATTTTGGAAGATGAGTCTTCCTAACTCCAGTCCCGGCACTCTATCCACTGCACCACCCAGCTGCCTACAATAGATCTTAAGGAGATACAAAGTTCAGATAAAATACAATATCTACTTTCATGAAGCTTAAAGGAGAGTAGATATCATCATCATCATCATAGTTGACATTTATACCAAACACTATGTTATTTAATTTGCTATTATTATCTCACTTGATCCTCACAACAACCCTGAAAGGTAGGGTTGTTATCCCCATTTCACAAATGAGGAAACTGAGGCAAACAGAGTTTAAGTGACTTGTCCAGTGTCACACAACTAGTAAGTGTCTGAAACTGGATTAAACTTAGTCTTCCTGACTCCAGGGCCAGCATCACCTAGATATAACCATAATATGTAAACAAAAATACATAAGCATACTAGAAATGTACAGAACAAAGTAGTATGTGAGGTCTGAGGGGGTAGGATCTTTACCGTGAAAGGATCAGGGAAGACTTCCTGGAGGAGACATTTGAATTGGGCTTTTGAGGATGGGTGGATATTCAACATTCATGACACTTTGCTTATGGTTACCTTATACTCCTGAAAATTCTGACGTATATTGTTATTTGTGTATACATCATCTCCTTTATTAGAAAGTAAACTGTTTTAGGGTAAAGATAGTGTCTCTTTCATCTTTGTGTCTCCTTCAGCTTTTTGCAAGTGTTAGGCATTGAACAGGTATTTGTGGAATGAATGAATGAATGAACGAACGAATGAATGAATGAACGAATGAATGAATGACACACCTTTGTGAAAAACCAGTCCTCAGCATCCTTGCGGTTCTTCTCAGCCATCTTCTCATACTGGTCTCGCATCTCAGATAAGATGCCGCTCAGGTCCACCCCAGGAGCTGCATCCATCTCCACATTGACATCTCCACCAACTTGGCCACGAAGGGCATTCATTTCCTGGCAGAGAAAAGAATAGTAGCATCAATCATGCCACCAGACACAGGGCGAAGGGATGTTGTTTCCTCAGCACTATCCAGGGCTGGGGGACATTCACTGGCAAGACCCTCATAGCCCATCCCCAGTCAGTTTCAAGACTGATTCTTTCCCCATAGTATTTCAGTCAAGGGCTCAAGGAATACCGACTCATTCACACTTTAGTGTGAGCCAAGCACCATCAGGAATGTTTGTCTGCCCAGGGGGCAGGGGTGCTGGAGAAGGTACATAATGAGCTCCAAAGCAAAAGTGTAAGTGCTTTGGGGATTAGCTGCCATTAATGCTTAACCGTTATCACTAACTGTATTAGCTTAGATAATACCTGGCAGAGAGCAAGGTCTGAAGATAACTGGACACCAGACACCAGGTATCACCTGGAGTGGAGGGGGTGACTTTTGATGAGGAAAGTGAGAAATAGAGATGGTAGATGATTAGGAAAGGTTGGAGGTCGATCTGATGCCCAGGGAAGAAAAGCCTGCCTTGGGGTTCTTGGCACAGTGAGGGGAGGACACGAGCACACCAAGCACGGGTACAAATGTCACAACTTTTCTGAAGTCCAGCCTTACCTATTTTTCATGCTAACCCTTCCTAATTATGGCAATGCCTTGGGGCTCTAAGGGATAGACTTAGGGGAGGAACGGAGGTATCTCCCTTACTGGGGACAGGGAGGCTCCACTGCTATCACCTGTGGCTAGGCAGTAGGTAATGGGGCTAGGATCCAAACTAGAACACCTGAGGAGGCAAGGACATAGGATGAAGAATCCAGGCCTATTCATTGTAATTCTCTGGAGTTCCTTCTCTGACTGAATTATACATAAGGAACAAGGAATGGAAAGACTGAGAAGGCCCTGGAGGATCACCCCCACCCCACCAAGGAACCATCCCATCTAAGCTTTCCAATTCTTCCAAGACTCCCCCACCTTCCATGGGCCATTATTTGGGCATCCCCACTCCACCCCTAGTCTGTCTTCATCCCTCCCCATATCACCTCCTCATGGTTCTTCCTGAGGTAGGCCAGCTCCTCCTTAAGGTTCTCAATCTGCATCTCCAGGTCAGCCCTGGCCAGGGTCAACTCATCCAATACTCTGCGTAGGCCATTGATATCAGCCTCCACGCTCAGACGCAGGTTCAGTTCAGTCTCATACCTGGGAGAGTTGCAGTAGGTGAGCCATCTAACACTGTGTACTCAGAGCATTACAGAATCTAGAGAAGAAAGAAATAGTCTACTCTGTTCCCTTTATTTTACAGATGAGGTCACTAACGAACCCATAAGGTTCATAGATCTCTGTGACTTGTCCTCTAACAAGAAGACTTCCCTCTCCTTTTACCCTCTCCCTGGCGACAGAATCCTAACTCACTTGGTACGGAAATCATCCGCAGCCAGACGGGCATTGTCGATCTGCAGGACCAAGCTGGCATTGTCAATGGTGGCGGCCAGGATCTGGGGAGGAGACAGACATGGAGCTGTGGGATGAGTGAGCAGTCTTGGGTAGCCCTTCTGCAGCTTCTCAGTCTACTGAGGTGGGCCTAATGACCCCCTACTCCCTACCCCCACCATCTCCCAAGCCTTCTCCTGGTGGAAAAAGTCTTAACTGACAGTACTCCACCTGTGGCTTTCTGGCCACCTGAGCTGTTGTAGAAAGTACAAGAGGAAGGAAGAGAGGAGTTCTAGATTCTACTCTGGGCTGTTCTAGAATCAAATCACTTCACCTTTCACAGACTCATCTATAAAATGAGGACGTTGGGTTCCTTCAAGTTCTAAGTCACTGAACCAGCACAGTACAATGGAAGGAGCACTGGCTTCAGAGTAAGACCACCTGAGTCGCTTAACCTCTCAGCCTCAGTTTCCCCATCTGTAAAATGAGGGGGATTGGCAACTAGGTGGCACAAGGAATAGAGTGCTAGACCTGGAGTTCAGGAAGACCTTAGTTAAAATTCTACCTCAGACACTCATTAGCTGTGTGGGACCCTGGACAAGTCACTTAAACCTCTCTCAGCCTCAGTTTCCTCATCTGTAAAATGGGCAAAATAATAGCACCAACCTCCTGGGGCTATTGTGAGGGTCTACCAAGGACATGCATAGTGTGCTCTGCAAATCTCAAAGTGCTGTATAAATGCTAGCTATTATTATTATTATTATTATTATTATTATTATTATTATTATCACTATTCAGTTCTAATTATTGGCTTGGATGGCTTCTGAGGTCCCTTTCTGCCCTCGGGCTATGCCATCCTATGAGGATGAACTTCTCTGTATCTCAGTTTCTCCAGCTGTACAACCTGAGGAACCTCACCCTCCCCCAACCTCCTTCCTAGTGATGCTAAGTGAAATGAGCTAACAGATACGAGAGCCCCTGCAAGAATCCAGGCTACACAAAGAAGGGAATTTTTTTTTTTATCGTTGTTGTTGTTATACGTCTGGAATGTGGCCAAGGGTCTGGAAGCTCCCCCCACATACATGCACCTTGAACAAGGGCCCCTTTTGCTCAGACTAAGGCTCTAAACAGCGGGGGATCCCCCTGAGGTTTTCCCCCTTGAATAGACTAATTAACTTATCTGATCTGGCATCTTGGGCCCTCTCCATTTCCAGAAGGGAGATTCTCAGCCCTGCTAGTGAGTGGGAAGAGCAGAGCCAAGACCCTCAGCAGGGTGAGCAGGAGAGCCAGGTTGGGTCTTTTTTGGCACAAGAAACAGGACAAGTCCAGCCAAAAGTTACGATTCTGTCCTCTTCCCACCCCACCCCCCCAGCCAAAGTCCAGCTCCAAAATTACTTTCAGAAAGCCTTCCTTGATTTACCAGCTGTGCAGTTTCCTTCGCTACCACAGGTCCATTTGCCCTCATCTGTTATGTTACTTGTCTGAGTTCCTGGGCCACAGGAGAAGGGACCTATGCTCGCGTCTGGGCACTGTATCCTGTCTGCCCATCAGACTGAGAACTTCCTGAGGGGCGTCCCTGAAGCTCCCCTAGACAAGCAGGGCCTCCCCCAGCAGACCGAGAGGCCGGAGGGTCTCCTGCTGTTGGGACAAGCAGCATATACACACCCCAGACAGAGACAGAGGAAACACTTTTTTAAAACCAGGTACAAACAAGTGCAAGAGAATGGAATAATACATGGGCATGTAGGTGCTGAAAAAACCCAGAATAAAGGAGGGATCAGTGAAGGGCGCGGTTAAGCCAAGAAGGCTCCCTGGAGAGGGGAGGAGGGAGGATTAACTCTAAGACGGGCAAATGGGCCCTTCCGGATGAGAATGGAATGAGAAGGACATGCTGGGGGAGAGGACAGAGAATAGGAAACTGAAGTCAGAGACAGCTGAGAGCTCCCCAAAGCCACCCACTGGTATGTGTTGTTCCCTTGGTCCTCAGTCTCCTACCTTGTTCCTCAGGTCCTCAATGGTCTTGAAGTAAGGACTGTAGTCACGGGCAGGCCCAGGACCCTGCTTCTTGTACCAGTCCCGGATCTTCAGCTCCAGGTCAGTGTTGGCCTCCTCCAGGGCACGCACCTTGTCCAGGTAGTTGGCCAGGCGGTCATTGAGGTTCTGCATGGTCTCCTTTTCGCTCCCTCCCAGCAGGGCATCCCCTACGCCATAGCTGGTGCCAAAACCCCCTCCCAGGCTGCAGCTGTAGCCACTGCCATAGCCGCCCCCCAAGCTGGAGGTGAAGCGGGATGAGGTGACTGACATGTTCCCACAGCTGCCGGCCCCCAGGAGGCTCGGAGCAAGGCAGGCCCCCCCAACCCGGACTGAAGACACTCGGGAGGAACCGCCACCCAGTCCACAGATGCCTTTCATGGACCCAGAAGTGGAGTACTGTCTGACAGTGGTAGTGGTAGCCATGTTGACAACTCAGTGTCCAGTTCAACTCAGTCTGACTGGACAGCAGGACCCCAGGCTGCAGCCCCTTTATACTCAGGCCAGGGGTGGGGCCCAGGCTCTCTCATTCTTGAAGTCAGAGCCAAAATCTCAACAGTATAATTTGTCTCCTCACTCATTCCTGCATGGAGCCCCAGGGCTCCCAGAAGGACAAGCAATTTCTGACCCCCCTGGCATGATGTCCTTCTCTCTCTCCCCAGCTGCCCCAGGCCAGAGGCATAGCAGAGGTTTTGTTGTGTTTTGTTTTTTTTTTATTGTCTCCTCCAGAGACAAAGGAGGGCATAATCATCCTGGCTGACTAGCCCTGGGCAGCAGGAAAACAAGAGGACCGAGCAGTTTCCTGGAACTTACAGCCTTCAATTAGGCAAAGGATGAGCTCAGGGAGCTGTGTGATTTGGAGTGGAAAATAGGCCTGGTGATGGTAGAGGGAGGAGGCTTCACCACCTTCTCCCAGCTCCATCCATGACACAGACACCTTCCACCCAGAACCAGCTGGGCACCCTGCCCCATGTTGTTAAGCCACTGGTCATTCGTTTCACTCTTATTCTCCCCAGACTGCAAGATACCTCCTCAGGACTTCAGTCAAAGGCTCCACAGACTCCTTTAGGGGAGCCTGACTCTACCCAGTTGGATGGGAAAACAGAAAAAAAACACATAGGAAACAGATTTAAGAACATTTAGAGAGCTGCATAAAATAAACCAAAGATGGAATGCTGAAGACTTGAGTTCAAATACTGCCTTTGATAAATGTATGACCCTGGGCATTCAAGTAATTTCTCTGAACCTCACTTTACTCCTCTGTAAAAGAAGGTGAGTTGGATTCAATGATCCCTTCCAGCTGTAAGTCTTTCATCCTATAAATATGGCAGAAGCTGAGTCCACAGGTGCTGGGGAGACATGGAGAAAAGGACCAACAGAACAGGTTCCCAAGGACAAGGCCCCTGGGCAGGCTCCAGATTCATCCCCCAGCCCCTGGGAAATGAAGGACAAAATTCAAATCGAAGTTCACCAGGGAAGAGTTTGATCTGACAGAGGCAGTGGTAGCCATGTTGACAACTCAATGTCCAGTTCTCCCAGGGGAGAGTTTAGGGCCAAATTTGAAAAGTGCCAAAGACCATCTGGATTCATAGGACAGATTTCTCATCCTTAGCCAAGATCCCCACAGCTCCCTGCCCCGAGCTAGGCAGCAGGAAGGACAATGCAAGCTACAGGGTGAAATCAGACAATCGTTACTCTAAGAAGGAGCATAGAATACAGGTAAGGATTTAGAGCTTAATCTTCCTGCTGCTAATGATTTATCAGCTGCCAGGAGGAGCAAGCAGGGCTGGGTGTCTCCCCTGGCTTGTTTGGGGCTGAAACTTCCCAGGCATGGAAGCAGCAGGGTGGCCCATCCACCCCCTCAAGGGTGGGGTGCAGCTTGCCCATGGCTGGCCCTGTCTGGTGCAGCCCTGGGTGGCAGAGCTCAGAGGCACTGGGAGCTGCCAGGAGCATCAGGGTGGGGTTCTAGGGTGGCACAGGACACCCTACTCTCAGGCCTCAGGGTTGTTTCCACTGGCCAGCTCTTTGCTTGGTGGTAAAGGGAGGCCAGGTGTCATGGGTCATGTTTTCCATGGGCCCCCCCAGGCCTTTTGTTCCCCCCCCAAGCATGACCTTACTTTGCTCCCCAAAACACCTGCCATCATCATTCTAGGTTTCTCTGGTTCCCAGAACCAATCCCTCTCCAATAATGCAGGTGGAGAGATAGTATTTAGAGAACAGGAAGGAGGGTAAATAGGGAAGAAGAGGAGAACATCTCATGCCCTGGGAGTCTCTGAGCAAAGGAAAGCTTCTGTGTCTGTCCCTACGCTCAGAGACGGGAGGTTGGATAGAATGACCTCTGGCCCTCTCTCTCGCCAGTAAGTACAAAGTTCAAAAAAGTTGGAATTCTGGATGAAGCCAGAAGTAGAACCAATGTCCTTGAACCTGGCCAAGCCCAAACCATCCTCTCTCCATTTTTTTTAGTCCCCTGAAACCACAAATAAGGGAGGCAGCTGGACATGGGACAAAACATCCAGGAGTTCAGAATGGTTTGTTTTTCCCTATGGAGACAAAGAGAAAAAAAGGACAGATGTTCCCCCATCCCCACACACACATACACCTCAGGCTGTGGAGACAGGCCCACTACCCCTCGGAGATGTTCCTCTCTGACCTCACCTTCAGCATCTGAAACCTAGGCCCTCCACTGTGCAGGAGACAGGCCTCCCACCAGGCAGAGGTGGGGGAAAAGCTCCTCTCCTTCCATCCCCAGGCAGGCCCCAACACAGCTGCTGAGAGCAGCAAGGAGCAATATCCCAGGGCTCTTTCTCCACCATGGAGGGAAGATCCAGAGGTTAGCGAGCTGAGTGGAAACAAAGATCTTTGTATCTCTACCTTCTCTGTCCTGTTCTTCTAACTTGCTTACACCGTGCTCCTCTCTTCTCCCTGGTCCAAGGGGATTATAGGCCCTGAAGATTTTGAGCTGAAAGGGATATGTGAGGGCATCTAATCTAAGTCTGAAGAAACTGAAGGCCAGAGAGGTAGAATGAATGAATGAATGAATATTTTCTGAGTGATTTCGTTGTTCAGTTGCGTCTAACTCTTCGTGACCTCATTTGGAGTTTTCTTGGCTGAGATACTGGAGTGGTTTGCCAGGGTTAAGTGACTTGTCTAGGGTAACACATCTAGTAAGTGTCTGAGGCCAGATTTGAACTAGTGTCTTCCTTCAGGCCCAGTGCTCTACCCACTGTACTATCTAGCTATCTTAAGCACTAAGTGCTTACTCTAAGCACTCAGGAAATAAAAACAAAAATGAAGGCTCTCTCAAGGAGCTCACATTCTATTAGGGGGAGACAAAATATGTTGGTGAGAATACTTCACCAAGATCGCAAAGCTGGCATCCTAACCCAGGTTTTCTATTACCAAATTTAGCGTTCCTTCCCCTGTACAACATGGCTTTACTTGCCCTCCTCCTTGGGAGTTTCTCATTCAAAGTCCCCCAGACAGAAGATCACATATTCCAAGAAACCCAAGAGCCCAGATGGGCAGAAGTAGAAACCTCAGATTTAGCATAGATAAGGCTAAGAAGAATGAGGGTCCAGGGCTCTGCCCTGAGGAAACTGGTTCCCTCAAAAAACAGCAGGTGTCCCTCTTTCTTCTTATCCAGTAGGTGACCCCTAGCCCAACCTGAGTTGTCTAATATTACTGTCATCAGGCTCTCTAAACCTGTTTCTTCATCTGTACAGTAAGTGGTTTAGACCAGAAAGTTTCTCACATCCCTTCCAGCACTGGTATTCACTGGTTCTATGATTATATCTCAAAGATCCCCAGATCTGAAATTTACTTTCCCACTGGTCTTTGGGGCTCTCACACTTGGAAGAGCATCTCATCTTCCACTGAGGACAGAATGAGAGGAAACCAGTTGAGAACACAGGAAGGAAGGCAGGAAGGAAACCATTTATTAAAAGGAAGCTTTTATTAAGCACTTACTATGTGCCAAGCACTGTGTTAAATACTCTACAAATATTACTTTGATCCTCACGGTAGCCCTGGGAGAGGGGAGGTATTATGCTATACTAGTATGATCCCCATTTTAACAGTTGAGGAAACTGAGGCAGATAGTGACTGAGTTGCCCAGAGTCACACAACTGGTAAGTGTCTGAGATCAGATTTTATTTTATTTTATTTTATTTAGGCAATTGGGGTTAAGTGACTTGCCCAATGTCACATAGCTAGTAAGTCTCAAGTGTCTGGTCTGAGGCTGGATTTGAACTCAGTTCCTCCTGACTTCAGGGCCAGTGCTCTATCCACTGCACCACCTAGCAGCCCCTTGAGATCAAATTTTAACTTGTCTTCTTGACTCCAGGCCCAGCACTCTATCCAATGTACCAGGTAGCTGCCTTATAGGATGGGGGAATGAAGTTAGACAACAGGTGGAATTTTCTGGAAGTCTTGACTTCTGAATGGGAGAAAACCTAGGGAATTGCCTTCTCTTTGTTAGAAGGAAGAGGGTTGTCCTAAAAAATCCTGGGGTGGGGAGGGAGAGGAGAATAGAGAATATGTCTATATTCTCTATAGAGAGGACATATCTAGGTAGGTTGAATACCTAGAGATCAATGGAAGGGCTATACGGTCTTGCATAGGTCTCCTCAGCCCTGGGATTCAGGTTCCTGTCCAGGCCTGTCCACCACCCCCAATAGGGAGAGGCTGCTGGCAATAGCTGTTAGGGCAGCTCCCTGGGCATCTTGCCCCAACCATCTCTCAGCACCTCTACCCAAAGCAAAGAGGAGGAGAAAGGCGAGTGAGTTCTCTCTGCCCTGGGTCTTAGGGCCTCCACAGGCTAAGGGCATAAAGAGAGAACAGGAGGAGCTCCTGCCCTGGAGAGGTAAGGGAGACAGTCTCTTGTGTATACCATTCCCCACTCTGCATGGCTTCTGCCAGATGATCCCCCAGGGCTGATTCAAGGAAGGGGGAATCATGGAATCACAAGAGTGTAGTTGTTTTGTTTTATTTTTGAAGCAATCAGGGTTAAGTGACTTGCCTAGGGTGACACAGCTAGTAATATCTGAAGTCAGATTTGAACTCAGGTACTCCTGACTCCAGGGCCGGTGCTCTCTCCACTGTGCCACCCAGCTGCCCCAGGAGTGCAGATTTAAAGCTAGAAAGAACATATCTAGTTCAAACCTTTTATTTTACAAATGAAGAAACTCGGAAACAAAAAGGGTTAGGTGTCCAAAGTCATGCATATGCCCAAGTGGCATAGCTGGGATCTGAGTCTCCAAATCTATCCATCACTCTTTCCACCACACCTTTCTATACAAGAACACTGCTCATTCCTATCTCATTGGTGGATAAGACAGCTTCCCAGGGTTGCCCAGAGGATATGGAGGGCTGGGGGGAGGGAAAAATGGAGTTATGACATTCACTGTGAGAATCTCCATGATGCTGTCAGTGTGGAACACTGGTGGGCAAGAGGCTAAAAAGAGACAAAACAGCTATCAGTTAAGCATGTTTGGGATGCAGGCTTCCCTGCGTACAGAACATGCTTAATTTGTGTTGGGTGGTAATTCAACAAGTATACAATTCAATAAGCATTTATTAAGCACCTACTACACACAAGGCCATATGCTAGGCTGGGGATATCAAGACAAAAATGAAATAGCATCTGCCTTCAAGGAGCTAACATTCTACCAGGTGATTGAGAAATGAGAGAGAGCACGAGAGACAGAAAGAGACGAGACAGAAAAAGAGAGAGAGAAATAATGATATGGTGGTAGAGAGGAGGAAGGACGAAGAGAGAGGGAGACAGAGACAGAGGCTAAACATCCTCCACCACCTATAGTCCTGAAGATTTGGAATGGAATTTGAAGGGGTATGACAAATACCACTGAAATTCACAGTTAGGGGGCCCAAGACCAGGGTAGAAGGAACAAATGATCCCAGGTAGAGAGGAGACCACCTCTGACAGCTATTTATCACAGCCAGTCCTACTTAGGCTTTTTCCTTCATCACTGCACCATCGATGGCATGTGACAAGAGGCCACCACCCCCAGTAGCTCAAATCTATAAGCAGCCTGAGAAATGGAGTAAAGCAAAAGCCTGGGTGGGACAGGCCTGGTCTGAGGCGCCCTGAGAAAGCCAGCTCATGGTTCCATAGGGGCAGAGAGGAGTGTTCTAGTTAACTATGAGTCTTCAGTCCCCTATTAGACCAAAAGCTCTATGAGGGGAAGGGATTGTATCATATTTTCCTGTTCCTTAGGCACACAACATTCTACATCCCTCTCTGTGCCTTTATAAAGACTGTTTCCCACACACATACATACACACAAACCTCTTAGACTGTAAGCTCCTTGTGGGCAGAAACTGTCTTTGGCCTCTTTTTTAATCCCTGGCACTTAGCCCAGTACCTGGCACATAATAGGTGCTTAATAAAATTTTTGATTGATGGGCAGCTACGTGGAGCAGTGGATAGAGCACTGGCCCTGGATTCAGGAGGACCTGAGTTCAAATCTGACCCCAGACATATAACACTTACTAGCTGTGTGACCTTGGGCAAGTCACTTAACCCCACTGCCTAACCAAAAAGCAAAAAAAAAAAAATTTTCTTGATTAGAATCCCTAGCTCCCTTCAAAGTTCATCATCCCCTGCAGGAGTTCATTCCTGATCCCCTAGACCGAAAATTATCTTGCATATATTTTGTATGTACAAGATGTATAAATGTTGCTTCCCCCATAGAATGTAAGCTCCTGGAGGGCAGGCACGGTTACATTTTTGTCTTTGTGTCACCAGTGCCTCGTACAGTACATGACACAACATAGGGACTTAAGTGTGTGCTGAATGAATAGATAGATGGATAGATTCATATTCACAGCCATTAGTTAGAACAGTCTAGAACAGCTAGAACAATAAGAATAGTCATTAGCTTTGGTGACTAAGAGGAGAAAGGCTGGATAGGACTAGAGGGGGAGAAGTGCTGGATGGTGGAGGAAGGCTAGAAAATATGGAGGGGGGTGAGATCCCCTATGTTCTAGGGCCAAGGTGAGAAGACCTTCTCCCTCCAGAAAAGGAGAAGGCCCAAAATGGCTGGTGCAACAGGCAACATCCCACTGACAATCCCAACAATCACACAGAGGAGCAGCTCTATCCCCCTAAAGCCTGCTGGCATTGCTGTGTACCACTGGCCCTCATCTGACTCCCCAGTCCCACACCTGAAGTCCTGTTGCTCTTCCACCCTCAGCCTGACATGAGGCCTCAGCCCCTGAATCCTTCACGAATCACCTCACTCCCTTCTCATCACCTCTTCAACAAGCCTAAATCACTGTCCTGCCTGGATTCAGTCTCCAACCAGTCACAGCATCCTGCTCTGGGCCCCACACCACCCCATCCCCATTACCTCACCCCCAAAGTATCCCAGGGTGGCCCTGTCCTCTCCCCGGTCCACGCCCTCAGCCCCACAGCCCATTATCTGATTCCCACTGCCCTGCCCATTCCAGCATCCCCAACCCTCAAGGAAGGCCTCAGCACCTTCACCCCACCCCCTTAAGCTCTCCTATTTCCCCACTTCCACTGCTCACTCAGAAGATTCCTTTGTCTCCTTGCTCATCTATTGAGGACCTGCCTTAGGAGGCCCTGGGGCTCAAGGCTCACCCACTAAAGGTTTGTTTCTTGCTTCAAACAGAGGAGGTAAGGTGCCTCCTCCCCCAGTTCCACCCTTCACTTTCCCCTCCAGTGATGCTAGAAAACTGGGGAACATTCCGACTGGTTTATCCCTGGAGTCTGGGACTAAGGCCTGCCTCTTCCCAGACGTGAGAGCCACAGGCCCAGTCCTATCCCCTTCTGGCTTACACACCCCTCTCCCTCCTCCCAATCCTGGCCTCTGGGGATTCAGGAAGCAGAACTCTAAAATTGTCCCAGGGAAAAATCACTTCAGTTTAAGTTCAATTCAATAAACATTTTTTAGACACCTACCATGTGCCAAGCACTATGCCAGGTGCTAGGGATAGCAAGACAAAAATGACATAGTGCCTACCCTCAAGGAGCTTACATTAGATTGGACATAGACTATGCACAAATAAGTACATGAAAAATATATACAGACTAAGTAGAAAGTGGTGGCAACTAAGTAGTGCAGTGGATAGAGTGCTGGGCCTGGAGTCACTCCTCTTCCCAAGTTCAAATCTGGTCTCAGACACTTATTAGCTGTGTGACCCTGGGTAAGTCACTTAACCCTGTTGGCCTCAGTCTCCTCATCTGTAAAATGAGCTGGAGAAGGAAATGGCAAAATACTCCAGTATCTTTGCTAAGAAAACCCCAAATGGAATCACAAAGAGTCTGACATGACTGAAAAATGACTGAACAACAACAAAAGTAGAAATCGATTGAAGTGGGGTGAAGTTAGAGAATGAACAGCTGGGTAGATCAAGGAATTCCTCCCTTAGGAGGTAGCCCCTGAGCATGCCCCTGAAGGAGGTATCCTCTGAGCTAGGCTCTAAAGAAAGCTGGAGACTCAGTGAGGCCTTAGTTAGGTGAGAAAGCATTCCAGGCATGGGGCATAGCGTGAGTGAAAAAAGATGGCACGTCACATACAGTGAACAGCAAGGAAGTTCAGGAAGTTTGAAATATTGCCAATTACTACCAATCAGAATTAGGGTGGGATATTGAAAAAGACATTAGATCAGCTACCTCGGGACATTTTGAACGCTTGCCTGTATCCAAATGCCAGAGTGATTATGATGAAAATCAGAACCACCAAATGGCTCTGGAGAATGCCAATTTGGTTGGAATTCAGAGTGTGTGAGGGGGAGTAATGTGATATCAGGCTGGAAAGATAGATTAAAATCAAATTATAAAGGGATTAAAATGTCAGAGGCATTTTTTTTAAATCTTAGAGGCAATGTGGAACAATTAAAGAGAGTGACATGCTCAGAGCTGCGTCCTGGGAATATCAACTTGACAGCTATGTAGAGAATGAATTAGAAAGACTGGAAGCAAGAAGACCAATTAGGAGGTTATTGAAATAATCCAGTTTGCTGTTGTTACTCATACATTTTGGTCATATCCAACTCTGTACTTTGTCATTTCCTTCTCCAGCTCATTTTACAGATGAAGAAACTGAAGCACACAGGGTTAGGTGATTTGCCCAGGGTCACACAGCTAGTTACTGTTTGAGGCCAGATTTGAACCCAAGATGAATCTTCCTGACTTTAAGCCAGCACTCTATCCACTGCACCACCTAGCTGCTGCAGAAATTCGTCACCCCTTTTGGGGTTTTCCTAGCAAAGATACTGGAGTGGTTTGCCATTTCCTTCTACAGCTCATTTTACAGATGAGGAAACTGAGGCAAATAGGGTTAAATGACTTGCCCAGGGTGATACAGCTATTAAGTGTCTGAAACCAGGTTTGAATTCAGTTCCTGACTCCAGGCCTGGCACTCTATCCTCTGTGCCACCCGGCTGCCCCAAATAGTCCCAATAAGAGGTTATAAAGGCCAGAAATAGTGCAGTAGAGAGAAATAGACAAGTGGAAATAAGGAGACAGATAGATAGCCAAAGAATCGAAAGGACTTAGTGATTCCTATGTAAGGAATAAGGGAAAAGTGAAAGGTAAAGATGACTCTAACCATGGATTTCCCCTTTGTGGATCTCAATCTCCTCTTCTGAATGTGTTGGACAAGAGCAGTAGTTCTTTTTTTTTAATTAATTTATTTATTTTTAGTTTTCAACATTCACTTCTATAAGATTTTGAGTTCTAAATTTTCTCCCCCTTCCTCCCCTTCACCCTCCCCAATATGGCATGCTATCTGATATAGGCTCTATATATACATTTATATTAAACGTATTTTCACATTAGTCATGCTGTAAAGAAGAATTAGAACCAATGGGAGGAACCACAAGAAGGAAGAAACAAAAGAGAAAGAGAAACAGAGACAGAGAGAGACAGAGAGTAAATAGTATGCTTCCATCTGCATTCAGACTCCATAGTTGTTGTTTTGGTTTTTTTTTTCTGGATATGGATAGCATTTTCCACCATGAGTCTTTTGGAGTTGCAAAAGCAGTAATTCTCAAAGTGTAGACCCCAAGAGGTCCCCAAAACCCTTTCAGGGGGTCCATGAAGTCCAAACTATTTTCATAATACCAAGATGTGATTTGCCTGTCAAAATATTCCTCCCTTTTCCAACTACATATCTGTGTGAAACCAGGTTTTCTTCATATGCTCTAGTTCCTTGGCAATCAATTGAATGTGAAAGCAGATATAAGAACCCAGCTGCCTTCTGTTAAGCCAGACATTAAAGAGATTTGCAAAAAAAAAAATGTAAAATGATACGACTCTTCTCATTAACTTCTTTTTGTTTTGGAAAATATAGTTGGGTTTTTTTTTCAGAAAAATGTTATTCAGGCTAACATTTAATGGGCTTATTTTATTTTAAATGAGTTAATGAATATATTTAAATTTTATGTTTTATTTCTAATATGGTCAATATCAATAAATACAACCCACATAAACAAAAGTACTTGGAGGGTCCTCTTGAGAGTCAAAGGGTTGAGAGGACAAAATGTTTGAGAATCAGTGGATTAGAAGATCCCTAAGGTTCTTTCCAGTTCCAAATTCATTGGATACCACTACCACTTTGGCATGAGAAGTGCCCTCCCTCAGAGACAGAAAAGCATACTCCCATGACGGAAGTCATACGACTAGCATCAGGGCCATGGGCCATGGCTGCTCCCTCTCCCTGGGAAAAGTGGTTGTAAGACAAGCTTCCCCAACTCAGACCCCCAAACAAATTCCCCATTGATCCTCTTTGGAGAAGCAGTGCCCCTCAGATTGATACATGATAACATCTATCCACCCTGATAAGGAAACTCTAAACCATCCCCCTCTCCCCCATCTTCCCTATTACTTACTGTAGAGGGCAACACCATATTCCCAGTCCCTCAGACTCAAAATATAGGAGCCATCCAGGACTCCTCACTATGTCTCACCCCCCATATCCAAGCTGTTGCCAACATCTACAGATTTCACCTCCGCAATATCTCCCTATGAGCCCCCTTTCCTCCTCTGACATTGCCACCACTCCAGTGCAGGCCTTCATCACCTCACCCTGGACTATTGCAGAAGCCTGCTGATGTACCTGCCTGATTCAGTTCTCTCCCCAGTCCAAAACATCCTCTATTCAGACACCGAAGCGATTTTCCTAAAGTCTAAGTCCAACTACTTCACATCTTTACCCCAGTAAAACTCCATTGGCTTCCTATTGCCTCCGGGATCAAATACAAAATTCCCTGTTTGGCATTCAAAGCCCTTCATAACCTAGTCCTTCCTATCTTTCCCGTCTTCTTACACCTTAATCCCCAGCAAATAATCTTTGATCCCATGACACTGACCTCCTGGTTGTTCCACGAACATGACATTCCATCACTCGTCTCTGGTTATTTTCTCTCAACGTCCCCCGTGCCCAGAATGCTCTTTCTCCTCTCTGCCTCCAGGCTCCCCTGGCTTCCTTTAAGTCCCAACTAAAATCCCATCTTCTACAAGAAGCCTTCCCCAACCCCTCTTAATTCTACCGTCCTCTCTCTATTGATTATTTCCTATTTATCTGTTATAGTGCTTGTTTGTATATCTGCCTCATTTGATTGTAAGTTCTTTGAGGACTGGGACTGTCTTTTGCCTTTTTTTTTTTTTTTTTTTTTTGCATCCCCAGCACTTAGTACAGTACCTGACACATAATATATGCTTAATAAATGATTGATTGATTGATTGGGAAACAGTAAGACGTCCTCTAGAGCTCCCAGCCTTAGCAATTGACAGATTCCTCCTGCTCCCCAGACCTTCGATGCATTTAACCCTTTGTGGAGTCTTTCTCCATCACAATGTAAGCTCCTTGAGGGCCAGAACTGTTTGCTCACTTGTATTTGTGTCCCTGGCACTTAGCACTGTGCCTGACTGAGAGTAAATGATTTTTCATTCATTTATTCACTCACAGGGGAGAAAAAGATAGGGAGGTCAACACCCTTTTCCAGATAGAGATAAGGAGACAGACAGAGAAAGTGAGAGAAGGAGGAGGAGGAGGAGGAGGAAGAGAAGAAGAAGGAGGAAAAAAAGGAGGAGGAGGAGGAGAAGAAGTAATAGGAGAAGAAGAAGAAGAATGAGGAGAGGAAGGAGGAGGATGAGGAGAAGAAGGAGGAGGAAGAGAAGGAGAAGAAGAAGGGGGGGAGGAGAACCACCATCACCACCCCCACTCACACATATATTGGAAGGCTAGAAGGACTATGACTTGGATGTCATAAGTCCAACCCCTTCATTTTAAAGATGAGGAAACAGACCCAAAAAAATTATTTGCCCAAAGTATTTAGTGACAACTGGGAAACAATTCTGACTAATCCCAGGACTACCCTCCCAGAGCTCATATTCCCCTTTGTCCTTGTATGACTTCAACACTCTGACTCTGCTTTTAGGAATCATTTCCCCTAGGGTGGGGCCAGGTGTCACCCAGTCTTGGTGCTTAGCTTCTTGCCCCTACCCAAACCTAGAACATAACCAAGGCTCAAGTTAGGGAGGAGGTCTTGGGGGAATCCTATCCCTCCTGCTTAAGAACTGTGATGTAGCAGGAAGAGCACTGGACTGAGAGGGTCTGAAGACCCGGGTTCAGATTCTAGCTCTGCCATCTGTACGGTCTCGGGCAAATTGCTTAATCTCCCCAGGCCTCAGTTTCTTCATGAATAAAGTATAGGCATTGACCTACAAGGTTTCTAAAGTGCCTTCCAGTTCTAAAGCTTCTGATAAGCCCAGAGTTCAGCCTAAGGAGGGGAGACCAAAAGATGCTACAAAGAGAGAGGAGGAAAGAGTGAGAGGAAAGAGACTGTGATCAGGAGGACCAGAAAGATCTGAGGTTGTAGAGGGAGAGAGCCAGGCCTGGAGAACCTGAAGAGAGAACCAGGCCCCAAGACACTCAGAGACAGACCTGGGAAAGGGAAGCAGGAAAGGGCAGAGGAAGGGGATAGGAGGAGATCCCTGAAATGTAACCCAAGGCTCAAGGGCAAAACTGGTTTGGGAAATGAGGCTTCCAGGAAGTCTTCCCCCTCTGGGTGAACTTGACTGAGTCCTCTGTCACAGTGCCTCCTCACCAGAGTGCGCCTGTATGCATGGTCAGGAAAGTATCTGGGGAGCCTCCTTTCTTCCCTATGAAGCCTCAATCCCCTTTCCCATGAAGAATCATAGGATCACAGATTTAGAAAGGGAAAGGACCTCAGATCCTCTGGTCCATCATTCTGTAGGAAACTAAGGCTAAATATTCACAAAGGTAGTGTTACAAACAAGATTTGAACCCAGCTCCTTTGACTCCTGAGTCAGCTCTCCTCTCTGTCTGTGTCTGTCTGTCTCTCTCCCCCTCTTTCTCTTACTCTGTCTTTCTCCCTCTGTTCCTCTCTCTCTCTCTCTCTCTCTCCCTCCCTCTCTCTCTCTGGCTCTGTTTCTTCCTGTCTAAGCACCAAACTAGCTCTGAGCTGTGAAAGTTCTGAGGGGCCTATGGAAGAAAATTCTTTCAGTCTGTAAGTTTCAAGGATCGCATTTAAAACTCAGCTCCTCCAGGAGGCCTTCCCTGATTAGTTCCACCCTACCCTAATGGCTCTTCCAGTTCTTATCCCCTAGGGACTGGGCTTTCATCCATTAATTTGCACTCATTTGTATGCTACCTGTTAAATGCTCTTAAGTGGTTTCCTCTCTATAACCGCTCTGATTAACTTCGGATAGGAAATGCACCTCCTCTGCCTTCCTATGAATCATTTGCACACTGAGGGCCTCCAAGGAACAGCTCCCCCCACGCCCCAGGTTGGGGCACTGTCCATAGTGCTGAGGCTACTAAGCTTTGCCCTGCATCGCAGAGCTGCCATGGGACCACGCGAGATCATGGCTGTGATGGAACATCATAAACATCGACGTCTTGTCGATGCAAAAATGAAGGGAAAGGGAAAGCCAAAGATGTGTTTAGAGTGGGAGTCATCGTCATATTATGGAAAGCGTGCTGGGTTTGGAGTCAGCGACCTTGGGTTTGAATCTTGGCTCAACTGTAAAACAAGAGAATTGGGCTCTAAGGTGCCTTCCAGTCCTAGGCTTGCAATCCTATCATTCTACCAAGGTCCAGACTACTCTTCCTTCCTAATATACAGGAGTCACGCAATGGAAGGGTAAAAGACCAGGAGTACCTGACTCACCTATGATGACCTCTGGATAGCATTGAGGAATAGAGATGGCAGCTAGGTGGCGCCATAGTGCACAGAGCACTGACCTGGAGTCAAGAAGACTCATCTTTGTGAGTTCAAATCTGGCCTCAGACACTTACTAGCTGTGTGACCCTAAGCAAGTCATTTAACCCTGTTTGCCTCAGTTTCTTCATCTGTAAAATGAGTTAGAGAAGAAATGGTAAACCACTCCAGTATCTTTGCCAAGAAAATCCCAAATGGGGTCATGAAGAGTTGGACACAACTGAAAATGACTGAACAACAACAAATGGATGGATATTGAGAAAAACTGATGTGGGGTCTATAAAAGGAAAAAAATACCACTAATAAGATCTATTCCTAAGTGGCAATGTGCCACTATAGGAAGACATGGATTCCTCCTACTTTGAACAAAGATTAGATGACCAGCTGTTAAGGTGAAATGCATCAGGATTTGGACTAGATTCAATGGTCTCTGATGGTCAAGTCAGCTCTATCACAATACCAGCTTCTTTTCCAGAGAGGTTCTATAAGTACTATCAAGGCCCTTTTAGAAGCTAGGTGGCATAGTAGCAAGACAGCTGGACTTGGAATCAGTAAGATTTGTGTAAGAATCTGCCCTCAGACACATAATTAGCTGTTAGATCCTGGGCAAGTACCTTAACCTCTATTTTCCTCAGTTTTCTCATCTGTAAAATGGGGATAATAATAGCACCTACCTCCTAGGGTTGTTATATGGATAAAATGAGATAAAGGTGCTTTGCAAACTTTAAAGCGCAATATAAATGCTAGCTGTTATTTATTGCTATTATAATTTTACATCACTTTATACACATAAGTCATTATTGGTAATATTCAGCAGCCTACTTCCACCCATTGTGAGTGTCTCCAATGACCTTTGAGTCATCCACAGTTGTGAATATTCTGGAATGAATGAATGAGTAAACGAAAAAGCATGCATTGAGTGCCAATTATGTGCCAAGTGTTGTGTTTTGTGATCCTAGCAGGACCCATGGTGCTTTATGATTCATAGTCATAAAGGAGCCCTGGGAGAGCATTGGTGTGTAAAAAGAAAAGGTGGGCTTTTTAGTCAGGCATCACAGAACCCTAGATCTAGACATGGAAGGCACTTCAGAAGTCATCTAAGTATCTCCTCCCCCATCTCCTGCCACCATTTTACAAATGAGAAACCTGAGACCCAGAGAAATGAAATGACTTGTCCAAGGCCACACAGAATGTGATTGGTTGCAAAGGTGGGATTCAAACCCAGGTCCCCTAACTCCTGAGCCAGGGTTCTTTATACTACAACATAAAGCCTCCTTAAGCATCTTGGGATCACTGAGGCCACAGTTTCCCAAATGCAATCCAGTCTCTTTCCCCCTCTGATTGGTTCTGGGCCCTGCTCATTGTCCATCAGCCACGTCTGTCCAAAAGAGAAACCACTAAATGCAGGGGAAAGTGGCCTAGCCATTCCAGATCTTAAATTGTATTAGAAAGCAGCAATCATCAAAACTGCTTGGTACTGGCTAAGAAATAGAGTGGTGGATCAGTGGAATAGGTTAAATATGCAAGACACAGTAGTCAATGACTTAGTAATCTATTATTTGATAAACCCAAAGACCTCAGCTTCTAGGATAAGAACCCACTCTTTGGAAAAAACTGCTGGGAAAACTGGAAAAGAGTATGGCAGAAACTAGGCACAGACCAAAATCTCACACCATATACCAAAATAAAGTCAAAATGGGTTCATGATTTAGATATAAAGGCTGATACTATAAGCAAATTGGAGAGCAAGGAATAGTTTGCTTATCAGATCTATGGAGAACAGAAGAATTCATGACCAAACAGGAGATAGAGAACATTATGAAAAGCAAAATGGATAATTTTGATTACATTAAATTGAAAAGTTTTTGCACAAACAAAGCCAATGCAATTGAGATTAGAAGGAAGGTAGAAAATTGGGAAAGAATTTTTACAACCAGTCTCTCTGATAAAGGCCTCATTTCTAAAATATATAGACAATTAAGTCAAATTTATAAAAATACAAGCCATTCCCCAATTGATAAATGGTCAAAGGATATGAACAGACAGTTCTCAGATGAAGAAATTAAAGCCATCTATAGTCATATGAAAAAATGCTCTAAATCACTATTGATTAGAGAAATGCAAATCAAAACAACTCTAAGGTACCACATCACACCTATCAGATTAACCAACATGACAAAACAGGAAAGTCATAAATGTTGGAGATGTGGGGAAATTGGAACACTAATGCATTGTTGGTGGAGTTGTGAAATGATCCAACCATTTTGGAGAGCAATTTGGAACTATGCCCAAAGAGCTATAAAAATGTGCATACCCTTTGACCCAGCAATAGTACTTCTAGGGCTATATCCCAGAGAGATCATACAAAAAGGAAAAGGACCAACATGCCCAAAAATATTCATAGCAGCTCTTTTTGTGGTGGCAAAGAATTGGAAATTGAGAGGCTGCCCATCAATTGGGGAATGGCTGAGCAAGTTGTGGTATATGAATGTAATGGAATACTATTGTGCTATAAGAAACGATGAACAGGCTGACTTCACAAAAACCTGGAAAGACTTGTATGGTCTGATGCTGAGTGAAGTTAGCAGACCCAAGAGAAAGTTGTGCCACGTTGTGCGATGACTAATAGTGAAACTTAACTCTTCCCAGCAATACAAGGATCTAAGACATCTCCAGAGGCCTCATGATGGAAAATGCTATCCACATCCAAAGAAAGAACAATGAAAGTTGAATTGCTATTTTTTTTCTCTTCTGTTGAGTTTTGTTTCCTCTTTCTGATGGTTCCTCCTATTGGTTTTAATTCTTACTTACAATCACTAATGTGAAAATATGTTTAATAGGAATGTAAATGTATAGCCTATATCAGATTGTGCACCAACTTGGGGAGGGTGGTGGGGAGGAAGGGGGAGAAAAATTTTAAACTCAAAAGCATATGGAAATGATTATTGATAAGTCAAAATAAATTAATAAAAAAAAGAGAAACCACTGACTGACCAGCTCATTAGACTGCTCATCCAGCTGTGAGATGATCTGGATAATAGATGTCCTTGTGGAGAAGGGTCCGCCATCCCTGACACCACCAGTACCAAATGTTGGACAATGCCACCCATAGGCAGGTGACCCCAGAAGCCCCAGAAATAGCAATGGTTCCCAAACCTCCAACCTACCAAGCCCTCCTTCAGGGGAGCAAACCCTGTGGAGATGCACTCCGACAACTATCTATGCAGTTGCCATAGCTCCCACCCCATCAGCAGGCACAGTTACTGAAGACCTAGAAAAGAAAGTTCTCGCTGCCAAAGTCCTAGAGCTGCCAAACGGGTCAACACTATATGTGGATATTGTTTTATCAGTGGAAATTACATTAACGATCATACCTATAACCAAGAACCCCTGGGCCTTTCCATTTATCTTGCAACTGAAATCTTCTATATGAGTTGTCTCCATCCATTGGAATGTATGGGCAGCTACATGGTGAAGTGGATAGAGTACTAGGCCCGGAGTCAGGAATAATCATCTTCCTGAGTTCACCTCTGAACTCAGACACTTACTAGCTGTGTGACCATGAAGTCAGGAAGACTCATCTCCATGAGTTCAAATCTGGCCTCAGACACTTACTAGCTGTGTGACCCTAAGTGAGTCTCTTAATCCTGTTTGTCTCAGTTTCCTTACCTATAAAATGAACTAGAGAAGGAAATGGCTAACTTCTCCAATATCTTTGCCAAGAAAATCCCAAATGGGGTCACAGAGAGTCAGACATGACTGAAAAATGACTCAGTAATTAAAATGTAAGCTCCTTGAGGACAGATTTGAACCCCATTCCTTCCTGACATCAAGTTAGGGCACTTTGTCAGGGGAATTGGGGCAATGGTTGTTTCCATGTTGCACAGCCTTGTGGGGTGGTGACCTGGGACCAGGAAGGTGTGTTCTGGAGGATGAGGGGTTGGGAGACCCTAGGAAGATATATGGGACACTGCCCCAAATTTCCAGTTCATGAGCTGACCCCTGTCCCCACAGAGCACCTCACTTTGTTTCCTCCCTTCTCTGCTTCAGTGGGCAACATTCAGTCTCTGCAGAAAAGTCAATGGTACTCAGTTTCTCTGCACTCTGGCTGCAGCAGTTGCCATGGTTACTTTGCATCTTAGTACTCCCAACATTCAAAGCTTCCTGAAAGATGCAACCCCGTCAGACTTAGCCTAGGTCCTAAACTCAGTCACCTCCCTACCAAGAGCAAAAGACAGCCACCCAGAGGAGAGCAGATGAAAAACCTGGGCATCCGTAAAGGCTGAAGCTGCCAACCACTGTCCCCAAATCTTTTACAGGCACTCCCTCTACTGGCTTATTGGCAGTACTGCAGTTCTGCTGTGCTGTGGCTAAGAAACGAGGCTAGTCCAGAATACAGTCTGGATATAACTGGAATGAATTGTAAAGATTAAAACAAGGCGCGAACTCAGAGGCCAACCTCTCCCATTTTATGGATGAGGAAACTGAGGCTTAGAGGGACTAAGGGATGCCCGAGATCACACAGCTAGTAATCTCCAGATTTAACACCACCCCAAAAAAATTTTTAGAAGTGAAGAAACTGAGGCCCAGAGAAAAATGATTAGCCCAAGGTCATACAGTGAGAAGAGTCAGGATTCATACCCAAGTGCTCTGATTCCTAACCTGGATCTCCTTCTACCACACCTCATTGCTGTGGAGTTTCTGGTAATTCCAGGTAGCTGTATGGTAAAGAAGAAGGCAGCTGTGGAGTGCTTGGGGGAGGCAGTAGGCAGAACACAGACACCTAAGTTCAGGCATTAGATCGTTGCTGAAAGAAAGGCGTGTGTGTCTCACCAGGTGCGTCTGTGTGTCTGCCTGCCTCTGTCTATAGGTAACAATGTACAGTCGTGTCTAGGAGTGTACGGACCCCAACACAATCATATGGGACTACATGACCATGTGGGCACCTTCCCCCCTACCCCAACAACCCCCTATCGCCATCCTCCAGGAAAGGGGTTCTGTGCAGGGCAGCTCTCGGTCCCCTTGGACCCCCAGAATAACTCGGAATTTAATTGTCATCCACCCACTCCCCCATCTCTAAGTGAGAAGATACCTAAAGGAAGGGGATGAAAGAGAAGCAGATTTAAGGAATTAGGGGGAGATTTGCTTTCCAAGGCTACTGAAAGCTGAGCAGGGGAATTTTCTGATATCCACCACCCCCAGAGGGCAGCACTGAGCCACCTGCAAGAGTATGACACTAAGCCCTTGGTAACAGCCAATGGAAATTCAAACCCATGTCCTCTGATTTCATTATCAGATGGGCTACCTCCTACCTGTGTGACCAGGGACAGTCAATCTTTCTGTGTCTCAGTTTCCTGATCTGTAAAATGAAGAAGTTGTGCTACATGGCTTCTGAATTCCCTTCCAACTCTCAATCTAAAATCCAATAAACAATTGGGGAACCCAGGGTTCAACTTCTCCTAGACCTTTAGGGAAAGGGGAAAGAAAGGATGGTGTTGGGGGTGGGGGAGAGGTTAAATACCTTCCCAAGTAAGAAATTGGGAATTTCCCCCACCCAGCCCCTTCATCAATGGAATCATTAGTATCTAACCCCTCATGCCCAGTACCTTCCAGACCACAGACATTATGTCTAGGGGCATTTTCCCATGTCCACCATTAACATCTTCTTCCCTCTCCCCCTATCTTGTGTAGACCTTACCCTCTCCTATCATAAGAGGGCAATGGAGTATCTTCAAAGCCCCCTCTCCTGATGTGCAGGTCATGGGACAAGGGGAGGCAGTTAAGACCTTCAAATTCAAATTCAATAAACATTTATTAAGAATATAAGTAGAATATAAGCTACAAAGATGAAAAATGAAATAATAATAGCCCATATGTGTGAAGCACTTTAAGGTATGCAGAACACTTTATATACATTCACACATACACACACACACACACACACACACACACCCCAAGCACAAAAAGATCATTTTCCTCTATGAGGCAGCCGGTTGATGTAGCGGTTAGAATGTGTGACTTGGAGTCTAGAAGACTCGAGTTCAAATCCTGATTCAGATACTTACTAGTTAGCTGTGTCATCCTGGAGCAAGTCACTTAACCTCTCTGTCTCTGTTTCCTGGGGATAATAATAGCACCTATCTCAAAGGGTTGTGGGGATCAAATGAAATGATGTATGTAAAATGATTTGCAAACCTTAAAGTACTATATTGTTGTTATTCAGCATTTTCAGAGGTGTCTGATTCTTCATGATCCCATTTGGAGTTTTCTTGGCAAAGATATTGGAATAATTTGCCATTGCCTTCTCCAGCTCACTTGACAGATGAGAAAATTGAGGCAAACAAGGTTAAGTGACTTGCCCAGGGTCACATAGCTAATAAATGTCTGATGCCAGATTTGAATTTAGGTCTTCCTGACTCCAGGCCCAGCCCTCTATCCACTGAACTACCTAGCTGCCCAAAGTGCCATATAAATGGTACCTATTGTCATTGTTTATGGTTATTCCACTAGCAGAGTTTAGTCATTTACACAAAAGTTAGGGACAAGGGAGAAACCTAAACAAAGTACTCTAGGAAAAATAAAAGAAGATGAAAAAAAGACTTTCATCTGGAGATGGGGAAGAGACAGGGAAGGTAATTTGAGAAAGCTTCATGGAGGAGGTGGTACCTGAACTGGGTCTGAAAGACAATTTACAATAGTAATAATAGCACTTGAAGATTTACAAAATCTTTTCTCATAACTATATGAGCTGGGCTGTGCATATATTATTGTCCCCTTTTTACAGATTAGGAAACTGAGGCTCAGAGACATTAAGTGACTGGTCCAAGGTCAGTCAGTGCTAGAGGAATCAGGATTTGAACCCTTATCTCCAACAAATAGAGATGTGGGAGGAGTGTCCAGTAAAGCTCAGGACAAGATTAGGAATGGTGAATAGTCTAATTTCAGTGGACCGTGGAATGCACAAAGGGGGATAATATGAAACAAGACTGGGAGAGTAGATTGGAATCTGACTACAGAGGTCCTTGAACACCAGGCTGATGAGCTTCTATTTTATCCTGAAAGCCATAGAGAGCTACTGAAGATTTTTGAGCAAGGGAAAAGGATGGTCAGACCTTTTGCTGTTGTTCATTTGTTTCAGTTGTGTCTGACTCTTCATGACCCCATGCGGGATTTTCTTGGCAGAGATACTGGAATGGTTTGCCATTTCCAGCTCATTTTACAGATGAGAAAACTGAGGCTGACAGGGTAAAGTGACTTGGCTAATACATATGAGGCTGAATTTGAACTCAGGTCTTCTTGATTCCAGGACCAGTGCTCTATCACCTGTGCAACATAGCTGACCCTGGGTCAAACTTACCAAATTCTTTTAGACTAGATGCATGATTTTATTGGTGTGGGGAAACCAGTGCAAGTCAGCCCCTTTTCTGCAACTTAGATTCTTAGAAAATTGCCTGGGACGCCAAGAAATTAGGTGACTTTCTCAAGATCATATGTGTCAAAGGCAGAATTTGAACCCAAGTCTTGCTGACTGAAGCCAGTTCTCCAGACTGTACTGAGAAGTACAGTCCCCCACTCTTTGAATGGTCAGATGTGAGCCACAGCAATGACAAAATGGTTCTGGAAGGGAGTACACTCTATGGAAAGAACAGTGTCAATCAGGAGACTTAGGGGGAGCCCTGGCTGAGACACGAGCCATCTGTGTGACCTTAGACAAGTCACTTGCTGAATCAATCCTTCCCTCTCTCCCACCTCAGTTTCCCTGTCTGTAGAATGAAAAAGAAGGGGGCAACTAGGTGGCGCAGTGGATTGAGCACCAGCCCTGGAATCAGGAGGACCTGAGTTCAAATCCAGCCTCAGACACTTGACACTTACTAGCTGTGTGACCCTGGACAAGTCACTTAACCCCATTGCCTAGCCAAAAAATAAAATGAAGGGGATGATTTCCAAGGTCCCTTCTAGGTCTAATATAAAGAGGCAGCTAGGTGGTGCTATGCCTGGAGTTGGGAAGACCCAAGTTCAAATGTGACCTTAGACACTTACTAGCTATATGACCCTGGATAAGTCACTTAACTTCTGTTTACTTCAGTTTTCTCATCTGTAAAATTGGAATAATAATAGCACCTACCTCCCAAGGTTGGTGTGAGGATCAAATGAGATAATAATTGTAATTGCTATAGTGCACACTATATAAATATTGGTTAATCGTGGCTAGTCTTTTGTGACTTCATGGACCATAGCAGGCCAATGCTGTTCATGGAGTTTTCTTGGCAAAGATACTGGAGTAGTTTGCCATTTCCTTCTCCACTGGATTAAGGGAAACAGGGTTGAGTGACTTGCCCAGGATCACACAGGTAGTGTCTGAGGCCAGATTTGACCTTAGGTCTTCCTGACTCCAGGCCTGGTACTCTATCCACTACGCCACCTAGCCGCCTCTATATAAATGTGTGTGTGTATACACACATATATTTACACACGTATATACATACACAAACACATATACACATGTGTGTATATGCATATACATATATGACCGCCTCTATGTGAGTGTGCGTGTATATATGTACGCTGTTACTATTGTGTCATTGTCATCCCAAGAATTCTCTGGTTTGTTTTGGGTAAACCTAGAAGGCCCCCTATCTCAGCCTCAGGCACTCACTTTGCACCAAACGAGGGGGAAGTGGTAGCTTCATGAATACGTGGGATGAAGCAGGTTTCCCATTACTAACCCCTACCTCTGAGGCCCCAGGACCCCGAGGAGAAGTAAACATCTTCCCTGACCTGGGCCCCTCCTTGCTCCCACTCTACCCCTGTGACCTCCCTAGTGAAAATAAAGGGCCTCTGAGAACATTCCTGGCTCTAAGGTCAAATGCTACTGCCCTGGCCAACCCACGACCAGTCTCTGGGAACCGGACTGTGCTGTACGTAGCCAGCAAAGCCAGAGGAGGGGAGCTGAAGAGAAGCTAGTCTTCTCCAGAGGGAGCCTCTCAGCCCAAGGGCCAAGGTGCAGGAGAGCCTGCCGTCATCCCTACCCAATTTACCCATTAGTGCTGAGAGGGGGAAACTGGAAACAGGGGAACCAACCTAGAGAGAGAAGGATACTGACTGAAGGGGGCGGGCCACTCGGATGGAGGGAAGAGGGCTGGGGGACCTGAGAAGGAAAGAGGCTGGGGAAACCCTGGAAGGCAGGGGAGCGGGCTGGGAGAACACTAGGGGAAAGAGTGAGGGACTGGGGCTGCTGGAGGATTAGGAGAGAGGTCTGAGGGAAGGAGACGGGGCCCAGTGGGGGAGAGGAAGCTGAGGGATGTTGGTGGAGAAGCAGAAGCTGGGGGTCACAGGGAGAAGGAAAAAGGGTAGGGAAACACTGGGAGAGACAGAAAGGGGTGGACTGGACAGTTTGGGAGGACACTGGGGATCAGGGCAGGGTGGTAAAGGGAGACAATAAGGATAAGAGAGGGAATTGGGGGATGTTAGTGGAGGGGCAGGGGCTGGAGACGTGAAGAGAAAGGGAAGGTAGCTGGGAGGCATTAGGGGAGGGGGATAGGGAAGAGAATATACTGGGAGAGAGGGGAAAGTCTGAGAGAAGGGAATCACTGGAGAAGAGGGGCAAGAACCAGGAAGGCATTAGGGGAAGAGGCGCTGAGACTGAGGCCCTCTGTCTCCCCATGATTTACAAGCACATTCTTGAGCTGGGTGGGAGCCTGGGCAAAGACCCAGAATGGGGCCTTGCTGGGCCTGCAGGCCTCCTACATTCCCGGAGCCACACCCTACCAGGTACTGAGTCCTTTCTCACTAGCACCCTCCCTCCCCAGAATGGCCTGGTTCTCATGCCTCAGCCTCTCAGGCTGGGCTTTTAGGGCCTAGCCCTATGTCCATTTCCAGACAGCAAGTTGCTCCTTCTCTTTGGGCCTCAGTTTCCTTTTTTGTAAAATGTTGTGGGACTAGAATGACCTAGAAAAGGAGGACATTGATTAGATGGTCTCCCTCTAAGATCCTTCTACCTTCTTCTTCAAATGAGACCCATATTTTGGACATGGCCAGGGTAGGAATTTGTTTTGATTGACTGTGCAAATTTGTTACTAGGATTTTGTTTCTTATTCTTTTAAGGGGGGAAAGGTGGGAGCAAAGGAAAATACATGCTTGTTACCGATAAATTTTTTTTAAATTTTTTTCTAAAAGGGTGAACTGAGGAGGTCCCCCCAAGCCAGAAGCACAGTCCCCTACTAGAGAAGTCCCTGGACTCCTGACCAGGCCTAAGCCTCAAGACAAAACAGATATTTTTTAAACATAATTCATAGACCCTGTGCCAGTCTCTCCCACCCTAAAACTCCCATCATAGCTGGGTCTGCCCATTGAAAGGCTAACTAGGCTCCTTAAGGGTTCTCTCCTGAAAAATATAGGGTAATGTTCCCTTAACAAAGCTAGAGAGTCAAAGAAGATTCAGGGTTGGAGAGACAAGCATATTCAATGACTTAAGGTCCTTACCATGGGGAGGGGTGGATGTTACTCTACACCCGTTCTATGCCAGTATAGGTCACCTGGACTTTCCTAGGCATAAGGTCATTCTGAAGCTGTCAGGAAGAGAGGTGAAGGAAGGGTGCCAAGGAAGGGCTGGAAAGCTCCCCTCAAGGGAAGCTGGAGAAATTAATCAGTCAATAAATATCAAGTATCTGTGAAAGCTATGACTCCAGCCCTAACGTGGGGAGGAGAACCCAGCCTAGATCTTGACCCCTCATCCCCTTCTAAACCTCAAACATCTTACTGAATCAGGCCCAGCCTGTTCTTCCTCCCCCAGAATCCTCCACTACCACCCCAGTGTTTAGAGGAAGGAAAAGATGAAGGGAGCTAACCACTGGCATACACCAGAATGTACTTCCTGGACAGAATAATTTTTTTTTTAAATCTGAACTTAGCAAACACCAAATAAAATTGGCTTTTCCACATATGAAATAGAATGGAAAAAAAAAAAGAGGATTGTACATGAAACTGCAAATCTCTTAGTTGTGGCTTACTTTTCCTTGTAAGCATATAATAAATTCAACATGTAACTTTCAGAGCTAGACTTGTTTATTTGTGTTTCCTTCTCTTGGCAGAATTTAGAAAGGGAGCTGAAGCAGCTAAGTAGTGTAGGGAGCTGGCGGAGTGTCGGATTTGAAGTCAAGAAGGTGTGAGTTTAAATCCTAGCTCCACTACTAGCTGAGTTATCCTAGGCAAGTCACATAACCTTTCTCTTCTTAGTTTCTATCATCTGCAGTAACACCTCTCCAGGCTATTGCAAGGACCAAGTGAAATAATAAATGTAAAGTGTTTTGTAGACCTTAAACAACAAAAATTTTAATTATTACTACTTACCCAAGACCACCCCACCCAAATGAAGAACCAAAGGCACTTCTGTCAGCCACCCGCCCATCCCACCCTCAAATCAATCCCCTACCTCTGCCCCACGTCGGGGGGGATGGATCAGGAGCTGGGCATTCATAAAATAAGATTTAGACCTGGAATGAACCTTAAAGGCCTACTTACCATGGGCTCTTAACCTGGGGTCTGTGAACTTTTTTAAAAAAAAATATTTTTGATAACTATATTTCAGTACAATAAGTTTCCTTTGTAGTTCTATGTATTTTATTCTGTGCTTTTTATTTTATTTTATAATTCTGAGGAGTCCATAGACTTCACCAGACTGCCAAAAAAGTCCCCTGACCCCAATAAAGGTTAAGGAATCCCTCCCCCAGACCTAGATAATGCCCAAGGACTCTTCCAACTCTAATATCCTATGAGTGTAGAAATCTACCTATGTCAAGAAAACCTTGGTGATAGAATCAGAGATGAGCTGGAAAGGCGGACTAGCTCTAAAGTTCAACTTCATTTTGCAGATGAGGAAACAGAGGTCCACACAAGTGAAATGACCTGCCTAATGTCAGTAAAATAGCCGACCTCGGATTAAAAAACCACATCTACTTCTAGACCTAATGCTCTTTCCCACTTAGTTCCCAAGATTTCTTTGGCCCCCTCCTCTCTTCCTCCTTCACCACCCCCCTCCCCCTCAATAACCAATCTCCTCCTTCAAGCCTAGCTGGCATTTCTCCCTCTAGAGAAGAATTCTCAGACCCTGCCACAGGCCTCAACCCTTGTTTAGGACTGGAAACCTAGTTAAGTGATTCCCACTCTGTTCCAGGAACTTGGTGGCAGACCTAGCCTCCCTCCCTGTAATGTTCCTGGGCACACCCTGCCCTGGCCCAGCTGGAGGGGCATGACTGAGCTGAGCTGGGACACTGGGGCAGAAGTCAGACCCAGCACAAAGGCTCTAAGCTCAGAAATAGCTCCCTAGGCAGGTAGCATGAAACTCACAGGTTGGTGCAACCAGCCATGCCCCAGAACCTACAGAAACAAGAATTCTACCCAATACTCTCTCCTCTCCCTTGACTGAGACAATAAGAAGACAGAGCCCAAGGCGTAATGGACTCTGATTGCATCTCCTCTGTCTCTGTTTTCAGTTCATAAGATCTGGAGCTGGAAGGGACCTCACAGCCCATGAAGCCCGACCCCCTCACTTTACAGATGAGGAAACCGAGGCCCAGGGAATTGAACTGACTTGCCCCGGGTCCCACAGATGGGAGGCATCCAAGGCAAGATTTGAACAAAAGTCCTTTCAGTACATTGCCCTCATGATGCTTCTGTTCCTCACCCAACCCCACCAGCTTTTGCTCCCTCCCAGAGTGAGAACTCTCCCAAAGGGCAACAGGGCCTGTGCCTAGGGGGAGAAATAAAGAAGGAAAGTAGCTCGAGGATCTAGCATCATGGTGGAGGGCAGGTGCCCAGTTGGTACTAATGAAGTCTTAACCTGAAAGGAAAAGCAGTCAGACCTCCCAAAAAAACCCAGCTGCCATATTGTGCCAAATGCAAACCCAGTCTCCCCAACTAGGGTAAAGAATGGGAGTAGAAACAGGGTGGCTAATTCTGGGGCTAGGGGCCATTCTAGCAGCTCCCCCTCTTTCTATGCCTACACACACGCACACACACGCACACACACACACACACACTCCTCCCTCAGGCACTAGCAGCTTCCCTTCCCTTCCCTTCCATCAGAAGTAGAATTACCACACACCTCACCCTCCCTTTGCCTTTCTTCAGATCCCCAGCACTTAGCACAGCAGCTGGCACATAGTAGGTATTTCATAAATGCCTGTTGACTAGCTAACTGACTGATTCTTTGCATCCCCAGAGCTTAGCTCAGTGCCTGGAACATAATACACACTTAATAAGTCCTTTTCACTCACTGACTTCATGAGACCTGAGGCCAAGTGCCTCTTTCAAGCCAGGGGGCCCCTTCCCGGGGATCTCTGCTTGCAGAGTCAATCAGGGGCGGGGGGGGGGGGGGCTGAACTGGCTGATACTAAGGCACGGAAGAGAAAATAGAGGAGGTTGACACAGAGGATAAGACTCAGGGACAAAGAGAATCAAAGGATAGAGCCGAAGGGACCTGAGTAGCCAGTCATTTCTTTCTTGTCCAACTCTTCATGACTTGGCAGAGATACTAGAATGGTTTGCCATGTCCTTCTCTAGCTCATTTTACAGATGAGGAAACTGATGCAAGCAGGGTTAAATGACTTGCCCAGGGTCACACAGCTATTAAGTGTCTGAGGCCACGTTTGAACTCAGGTCTTCCTGACTCCAGGCCCAGCACTCTATCTATCCACTGAGCCACCTAGCTCCCTTTCTTCATTTTACAGCAAAGGAAACTGAAGCCCAGGATGGTTATATGACTTGTCCCAGGTCACATACCAGGCGTAAGCAATCAAAGATGGGATACGAAACCAGGTCCCCTAATTCCAAAGCCAGTTAGTTCTCTTTCCACTGGGCCACACTGCTGCCTCTTCCTTAGTCATAACAGCTCACATTTTTCGAGTGCTTCAGTTTGTCAGACTTTACACTTTCTTCACAACAACCCTGTGAGGTTGGTAAGTGCCACAATCATCCCTACTTTCTACCTCAGAGAGGTTCAGAGAGTTTAAGTGACTTGCCCATATTCACAGAGCTTGTAGGGACTAGAACCCAGGTCTTTAGGGTCCCTGCATTCCATGTCACCTTCCCCCACTGCCCTCAGTTCTTGGAAACTTGAGTTCCTAAATATTTAGTAACCCCAACACCTCTCCTCTCAAACAGTCTGTTCTTCCCAAATTCGTAGGCATCCATGTCTCCCCTAATCCAGCACCCAAATCTTCCCAAGCCCTACAACCCTACCAGTTCCCTAGTCTCAGAACTAAAAGGGGTTGGGTGGGTAAAGTAGTTGTGAGGACAAAGTGTGGGGTGCCAACCAGAGGGACCTCCAAAGGATGCATCTATCCTGGGGTTTCCGGGGGCTACGTCCTCCCCTAAGCCTATCAGTGCTAAGCCAGCAGTTCTCAGAGCCCAACCCCAGCTCAAGAAAAGCAGCCTGTTACCTTACAAGGTCACAGAACTGAGCTGGCCCCAGGCAGGGCGATGGGGTGGAGGCTTTAGGAGGGGTGCACACACCTGGCTTGGCCAAGCCTGAAAGACATTGTAACAGGAACATGGGCGCCGCCCAGACTCGTAGCCTGGGAAAAATGCCAGAACCCCGAGGCTCCCACCCATCCCTTCTGCCTGACTCATCCCTGGGGAATAAAGAAAACAGCTGCCTCAGCAGAACAAGAGACATCCCCACCCCAGCCCTCAGCCTCCAGCTCCAGCCTCTCCAGGCCTGGGAAAGAAGACCTAAGATTCTGAGGTTCTTGGGCCTCAAGAACAGGGTCAGGGTAGAGAGACCTAGCACTCACAGGACATCAAAACCTGGGACCAGGAAGGAATGGAATAGCAAACATGACTTATTTGCTCTTTTCCCATGGGGTTGGAAGAATAGTGATTTAAGTTTCCTGTACATCCTGCCCTGTGGGCTGGCATGGGGGGAGGCATATCCCTGGCTAACTTGGATAGACAAGGAGGGTGTTTCACCCTAGGGTGCCCCCCAGCAAAGTTAAACAAAGTGTCTACTAATTCCCCACCCCGACAGAAGCAGCCTGGGGAAGGAGAGGAGGAAAGAGAATAGGGCAAGGGTCTGCCAGACTGAGGGTTACTGAGTTTCCCAGTTCCCAGGAAAGCGAAGACAGAGAGGGGTTGGCCCCTTGCTCATCCTGGGCCTAAGACTAAGATATTGGAATGACAAGGGAGAGGAATCAGTCATTTGTATGCAGTGTCTTCCATACGTGATTCCTGCTGCAGGTTCCTGGGAGAACAGGCCAGAATAGGCTCCCTCCTGCATTCTCTCTTTCCCCAGACTGTGTAAGGTTTTCTTCAGCCCCAAAAGCCTCTGACTTCACTTAGCACTCTGAGAGTTAGAAGTTGGAGAGATGGCCACTATTGATGGGGCCATTTTGTACTCTAAAAAACTAGGAAAGAAGTGGAAAGTGAGGGTTGTGTTGCCCTACTGTCTGGACAGTACAATAGGCATTAGCAACTTTCCCTCCTTACATTTTAATGGATTCACTGAGCTGTTGTTTATGGTTTTTTTTCCCCAATATGAAGTAATTGGTGTAAAGTGACTTGCCCAGGGTCACACAGCTAGTAAGTATCAAGTGTCTGGTCTGTGACCGGATTTGAACTTAGGTCCTCCTGACTCCAGGGCCGGCGCTCTATCCACTGCGCTGCCCAGCTGCCCCATGTTGTTGTTTTTCAGTGGATCTATTATTAGAGACTAAATTTTGTACTTAAATATTTGCCTGGGATACTGCAATGTTCTCAAACCCACAGTTGTGGTAGCATGACATTTAGAACTAGATCGTCTGGGGTTTGGTTTTTTTTGGTTTGTTTTTACAGAACTGCTGTGTGCCTGAACTACTTTTTGAGAGAGTTAAGATATATCAATATTAAATACTGCGTTGCCATATCCATTTTTTTAAGGTTACCTGTTCAATGTACTTACACATTCTAATTACTTTTGTTCATTACATGTTCTGTATGTTAATACGTTGCCCATGACTGGGTCTTATAACATGTACTTTAAACTTTAATTTTTGTAGTTTACAGGAATCTTATTTTTTTTTTGCACTTGTTTCATTTTACACGTATTTGAACCACTAGGAGCAATTTAAATTTTTGTGCCATAAGTATTTTTGTGGTAAGGTACTATTTTTTTAAGCTCTGGGAGAGATTAAGAGAAACACACTGTCCAGTTTGGGAGAACTATAATCTTGATTTTGTTGTAAGATGAGTACAAAATAATCAACGAGTTCAGGGGAGACAGCAAGGGAGTACAGTGATTTTGGTCTTGATACTGTTTCCTTAAATGTTCATTTATTATCACATCCTGTTTGGTATTTGTGGATCAAATCACAGAATCCCAGAGGCAGAAATGCACATTGCATTTATCACTATGTAATGGTCTCTACACTAACTGTTGGATTTCAATATTTTATTACAAAGGATGAAATTGTAATGTTTTACTAACATTTGCTTCTGGAAAAAAAAAATGAATGCATTTTAATGCAAATAAATCTTTTTGATAGACCTTTTACAGAATCCAGTTGCACCAATGAATGCTTTCTTATGGCATATGACCTAATATTTGTTCCTGTATATACCGTTAAAAAGGAAGGTTTCAGAAATAAAGAATCTATTTCAGCAATATCAGGGCACACATGACTGCAATATAATGTCAATAGATATGTTTTCCTATAGCTGAGCTTTGTTATAATTTTGAAGACAAAAAAAGGCACTTAACAGGCTTGGTTTGTGCTGTAGTACCTGCCTCATCTCCTCAACCTCTATAGATTGCAAACTCCCTGAGGACAGGGGAATTATGCCTCTCTTCCACTGGAAGCCCTGGTGGTAGTGCACTGTACTCTGGCTGGGCTCACTCATCTGAGCCTCCCCAGACCTCTTTCTCTAGGGAGGGAAGGCACAAAAGACATGAAGATGGAGCAGTAGGGGCCTTTCTTTCTTTCCTGAACACCTCCATTTCCCCAGCCAGCCAGCCCCAAGACATGGGCCTGTGAACAGCCTCAGTGAGCTCAGGAACCCCATACTGGGTGCTGTGTTAAGAGACCTGAGTTCTATGCCTGACTCTGCAGCTAACTCTTTGGGCAAATCCCTCATGTGTTCTCTGGAAAATGATAGAGATTGGCTCTAGAGTGAATTCCAGATCTTATCATTCAGACTCAAAGAGATCAACAAGAAACAACCAATTCCAGGCTGATTAGGTCTCCCCTTTCTCACAAGCAGGTTACCCTCTTCTCCAGTCAATATAGTAGATTGGGGGCTCTCTTATTTCAAGGGAAGTCACAGCCTCCCTTGTTACCCATAATTCCCCAGGGCCATGACCCTGAGAGCCAGAAAGGTCTATCCCAGGGGTGGGGAACCTGTAGCCTCATGGCCACATGTGGTCGTCTAGGTCCTCAAGCTCGGCCCTTTGAATCCTTGGGTTCAGTCAAAGGGCTGCACTTGAGGACCATATCGGGTCTCAAGGTCAAAGGTTCCCCACCCCAGGTCTATTGAATAGCCACACTCAACTGCTCTCATGAAAGCCCTTTTTTCCCTCATCCATCCTTTCCACTTGTTCTCACTGTCCCCTCAAAGCAACTAGGGAAGAAAGGATATTAGGTTGAAGAACCACAGGGTTCACGGCTGAAGTTACAGCCTCTTTAGGAGGGGGAGAATGATATAAGGTATGAGATGCTGTTGGGTTCTGGTGTCGTATGCCAACCCTCTATCTTTGAGGTATTGCACTACTTTAGAAAAATCAAAGTCCCTTTTTCTGAGCCTCAGTTTCCCCAACTAAGAAAGGAAGAGAACAATACTGGCTCTGTCACAAGAAATGAGACCAATGGTTGGTGCAGAAAGGAGCCAGCCTGCACTGAGATCTGGAAGGCAGAGGCAAAAAGGAAAGAAAATGGTGGGGAGAGGGCTTTGAGTAGGAGTAGAGATATAACCCATTCCTCATCCTCAGGATCCTGCCCCCTCCCCACTGGTGTTTAGGCTTGGGTGTACGTGTAAGGGGGAAGCGGAGTAGAGACACAGTGTTTGTTGTGAATTGTGCCTAAGGTTGCCAAGGAGGAGAGGGAGGGATGGGCTGGCTGGTGCTGAGTTAATGTTTGGGCCCTAGGCAATAAACGTAGGTGGGGAGGGGGAAAGAGGGAGAGGCCAGCCTGCCTGGGCTTCCAGGTACTAGGGCCCCCGGCCAAGGAGCACCCTGTTGGGGCAAGCAGTTCCCAGGCGAATTGAAACAGGCTCTGTTCTCTACCTTTCTGCTGGCTCTGGGAAACTTGAGTCCCTGACAGATTGGGTGGGGCAGGACACAGGCTGTCTTACTGAAAAGAGGGCGAGGGGGAGCAGAGGAAACAGAGTTCTGGGGGGATTAAATTCTGATGCTCCCACTGGGTGGTCCTCCAAATCCCTCCAGCCCCAAAGAACTGGCTCATAACAGTAAGGGAGAGAGGACTCCTGGGTCTTAAGGACTTCCCCAAAAGCAATGAGGCCTTTTTTTCTGGGAGACTGGACGTTCCTCACCTCATAGACTCAAGGCCTGGAACGACTTTAGAGATCATCTTATCCAACTTTCTAGTCCATTGTGCAGAAGAATAAACCGAGGTTCATAAAGATATTAGGGGATGGCAGGCAGCATGGCACAGTGGGAAGAGCACTGCATTTAGAACCAAAAGACCTAGGTCCAAATCCTGGCTCAGCTACCTGTAAGACCTTGGTTAAGTCACTTTATCTTGGACTTCAGTTTCCTCCATAAAAAGAAACAGATGGATCAGATGTTCTGTAAGGTCATTTCCAGTTCCAAATCTATGATATCGTGGCTTGTCCAAGGTCATAGAGGTAGCAGCCTTGTGTTATAGTTATTTTTGTGTTAGGGTCTTAGCTCTGCCTTTAGACAGTAAGCTCCCTGAAGGGAAGGAGTGTTCCCTAATTCATCTTTGAATTCCCTTTAGGGCCCAAGTACAGTGTTTTGCACATGGTAAGTACACATTAATCATTAATTAATGATCTTTGAAAGAATGAATGGAAGGGCAGACAGTTGAGGCAGCTAGGAGGCAGGCAAAAGCACTGGACTTGGGATTAGAAAGACCTAGGTGCCACTAGCTATGTAACTCTGGGCAAGTCATTTAACCTGTGTCTGCTTCCATTTCCTTATCTGTTAAATGGGGATAATAAGTACACCTACCTCTCCAGATTATTTAGAGAATCAAAGAGATAATATTTGTAAAAACACTTTACAAATCTATTATTATTACTATTACCATAGCTGAAGAACATTGGACTTTAAGCCAGAGGACCTGAATTTGAATCCTGCTTCAGATGACTTACTAGCTGTGTGACCCTGGGCAAGTCATTTCTCTATGCCTTGGTTTTCTGATCTATAAAAAGAGGGAGTTGAGCTAGATGGCCTCTGAGGATCCTCCCAACTCGAGATCTATGTTCTTATGATCCTATCCCCCAAATAAAGAAATAGAAAGTCTAACAAAGTGACAAAAGGTCATTTCAACATGGAGAGAATGCTAATAACCAGCCAGATCAACTGGGTGCTTTGCATCTCCCACCTGTGGCTTCTAGTTCTATCTTTCATTACCAAATGAAACAAGCCCAATCCCTCTCCCCCTCAAAGCCCTAAAAACACATGGCCTTGGCTATTGCATCTCTTCTCCAGGCTAAAAATCCCCAATTCTTTCAGTGGATTCTCATTTAGCACAATGTGGAGGCCTTTCCCCTCTTTCCTGGTTGCCCTCTTCCAAATGCTCTCTGGGTTATCTACATCCTTCCTAAAAATATGGTGCCCAATTGAACCCAACACTCCAGCTGTGTTCTGAGCTGTTCCATGTCCCTAGTCCTGGGAGTGGGGCCTCTCTTTATGAAGCCCAAGATCATGTTTCTTTTCTAGGCTACCAGATCACACTGTGGACTCGTATCAAGCTTACAGTTCACTAATTCCCTCAGATTTCTCTCCAGCGAATTTCTCTCTAGTTCTACTTCCTCCATCTTGTACTTAGGAAGGTGATTTTTGGGGAACCCAAATGGAAGACTCTACATTTAACATGAGAAATTTTATCTTGTTGGAGTCAACATTGACGTCTAACTATCATCCAGTGTTTGAGCTAACCTTCATAGCTTTGTGCCATCTGCAAATTTAATGAGCCTGCCATCACCTTTATCCAAGTTGTTGATCAAAATGTTCAATGACATGAAACCAAGCACAGACCCAATTGGCCCATGTTCCATTATGGAAGCCACTTGCTTCTCATTGATTTGTTGGTTGTCTTGTTTTTATTTTATTTTTTTTTTTTTTTTTGGCTAGGCAATGGGATTAAGTGATTTGCCCAGGGTCACACAGCTAGTAAGTGTTATGTGTCTGAGGCCGGATTTGAACACAGGTCCTCCAGAATCCAAGGCCAGTGATCTATCCACTACACCACCTAGTTGCCCTTTTCTTGTCTTTATTTTGATAGCACTATTCCTCTTCTCTTTTAACTACAACTACTCTTCCAACTACAACCATGTATACACAGACACATACACACCATACATGTATACATGTACAAACGTACATAAGAGGTATAGTATAAACAATGGTATGCAGGTAAATGTTTAACAACTGACTCTCCAGGGGGGAAATGTACACATAGCACACTTTTAGATTTAATTTTCATTATTAACATTTTCTGCAGCCCTTTCTTAAATCTAGACAATCAATGGAACAATAAATCCAACCTGGTTGTGAAGCACTTGCCAATTTTCAAAATGTAAATGTTCACACTGAAAATTTAACAATTGGCTCTCATGAGCTGATTCAAGCTGGCTCTAGCAACCTTTGTATGTATAGTCTAAGCAGCAGTAGAGCTGAAATAATATTTGACCTAGGTTCTAATTCAGTCTTTGCCATTTCCTATAACCTGTAACCTTAGGTAAGTCACTTCCCATCTTTATTTCTCTGCCTTCTCCTCTATAAAGTGAGAGGATTAGACAAGAACAGAGTTCTTAATTTTTTTGTGTCATGGATCACCCCACCCCACCTTAACAGCCTGGCAAAATCTATGGCCTCCTTCTCAAAATAATGTTTTCAAATACTTAAAATAAAATAGATATAATTACAAAGGGGAACCAATTATACAGAAATGCAGTTATCAAAACATTTTTTAAAAACAATCTCCCAGATTCCAGATCTCTTAGGTCCCTTCCAGCTCTAATTTCTGTGATTAACTGTGGTCTTCTTAGGTGAAGAACACAATGGTGATTAACTCTAAGCAGAAAAAGAAAGAGTTAAGACCTCAGATGGGTGGGAGCACCTCCCTACCTCTAGCCCATCACTGAGAACAAGAGCTCCCAAAAACATATTTTGGATAAAGCGTGTGTGCTCATTCTCATCTAATTCAGGCTTAGGTCACCAAATTCCAGGTTTGCAAAATAAAAAGGAAAATAAGCCTGTCAGCACATGAGCTTCCTGCCTCATCTGCCTAGGCAAGGCCCTTGCAAGGAGGGGATGGAGGAGAGAAGGATTTGGGGACATGGTCCTGGGTTTGAGACTTATTCACCCCACACGAAAAATTAAAAGCCACGGCAGATTATCATGGCTGAACGAGAAAACATTTAGAAGTTCTATCACAATCCGCCTCACTCCCTAGCTCCTCATTGAGACCCCAGAAAAGAGAACGAAGGGTATACAGACACAGGGTACTTTTCCACCTCTCCCCTAAATGCCCTCCAAGCTGAAGGGATGCACAACTAGCCTTCCATCCGCCAGTGATCTCTGTACCCCCGGATTACAGCCAGGCTTGGGGTTCTCAGCACACAGTCATAACCAGCTACCCCCCTCACAAGATTTCCACTTTGACTTGGGATGTAGGTAAAGCTAGAGCTGACTCAGGACAGAGGCAGGCAGGTGCCGACTGGCCAGGCTTGTGGGTGGGGATAGGAGAAGCTGCTCAGAAGACACCTTCCCCCTCTACCTGTCTCCTTCCCAGAGCTCAGTTTCCCTTCTCTCCTTCTGAGCACAGCTGGACTGAGCTGGGTCTCAGCGTGGTCTGGGGATGGATGGATACTGCCTGACTTGACTAGAATAAAATCATTAGAATGCTGTCCCTAATCTACTAAGAAGTGGTTCTCAGGATGAAGAGGAAATGCAGTAATTTGCTTTTGAATTATTGCCATGCCAGGGAACTGGAGTTTGCTCAGCTAAGTATTCTTCAGCCTGAGCATTGAAAGAGTCGGAAAGAAACTCGGAGGCCATTAATCCCACTGCCTCAAATTACTTGCCCAAGGCCTCTCAGGTAATAAGTATGAGAGGCAGAATTTGAACTCAGGTCTTCTAGCTGCAGGGCAAGGGCTATATTTGACGTACTGACATACCTCCCTAAATCCCATCTCTCCAAACACTTTGGTGCCTTCTGTTTCCATTGCTTTGCCCCACAATTAATCCCAACCTACAGCTTGGGCATTTAAAATACATGCAATGTTGGAGCTGACAAAAAATCTTTACATCACTTCTTTGGTTTTATTTCTTTTTTGGCAAGGCAATCAGGGTTAAATAACTTGCCTAGGGTCACACACATAGTGTCAAGTGTCTCAAGGGGAATTTGAATTCAGGTCCTCCTGACTCCGGGGGGAGGGGGTGTGGAGTCCACTGTGCCACCCAGTTGCCCCTATTACCTCATTTATTTTAAAGCCCTCAGACCTAGAGCCATCGCGCCCGCGCCCACACACACACACACACACACACACACACACACACACGCACTATATTTAGCCACAACTTTGTAGGATGGCCACGTTGATCCCACCCTACAAAGAAACCCAAGGGACCATACTAAAGTTGGGAGAGCTCAGGCCTACCTTCCCTGGGACTGCTTCTACATTCCTGTTTCCAAAACTTGCTGCAATTTAGACATGACCTTTATACCTTAAATCACCAAACGGAAATGGTATTCAGGGGATCTGAACTCCCCCAGCTCCTACATAAACTTCCCCATAATAGGAAAGATTTAAAGGAGTATTTATTCAACATATAATTACCATATGTTCAAAGCACACTGCACTAGGACCTGAGGATATAAGCATGATTAAGAATAAAGTACCACCTTCAAGAAGCTTACAGTCTTCAAAAGGGATGTGTGTGTGTGTGTGTGAGAGAGAGAGAGAGAGAGACAGAGACAGAGGGAGACAGAGAGAGAGGGAGACAGAGAGAGAGACAGAGAGAGAGAGAGAGTCCTAAAAGTCTTAGTGCAGTTTTAAGCTTTTAAAAACAGAAAATTACACTAAGATTTTTGGGAAACCCTGTATAATAAAAAGTACAATGTGATAGGGGAAACAAAAGATCCAAGGTGAGCTAAGAAAATTGAAGAATAAAGATCATTTTCATCTGGGGGGATGGAAATCAGAGAAGACTTCATGGGAAAGGGATTTCCTGAGCTGGGCCTTGGAAGAAAATTTCCTAAGGCAGAGATAAGAAAGAAGTGACTAGCTGGTGCAAAGGACAGAGTACGTTCCTGCCAGCTCTGGAGTCAAGAAGACCAAAGGTCAAATGCTGCCTAAGACACTCACTTGCTGGGTGACTGAGGACAAGTTGTTTAACCTCTCTCTATCTCAGTTTCCTCATTTATAAGATGAAGATTAGTAAGATGTACCCTCTTGTGAGGTTAATACTTGTAAAGTGTTTCATAAACCTTTAAGTGCTATCTTTAAAATAAAATGCTAGCTCTTATTAAAACACCAGTACAAGATGGAAGAGGTAACAGTAGTTTGTCTGAAAATGATCTGGGGGTCCAAGGGAACTACAAGGTTCATATGAGTTGACATGACTTCAGCCAGGAAAGCTAAAGCTAATGTAATTTTGGGCTTCATTAAGTGAAAAATGGCATCCAAGCCTAGGTAGGTAATGGAAATCCTGTACTCTGCCCTGGCCAGGCCACGTCTGGAGTACTGTGCTATGTATACTGGATGTCACATTTTAGGAAGGATATTGATCTTCTGGAGCCTGTCTAGAAAAGGGTAACCAGGATAATGAAGGGCCTCAAGTTAATGTAATGTAAGGATTCACTAAAAGAATTGGAGTGGTTTACCCAGGAGAAAAGAAGACAGCAAAAATGTGAGTCGTGTTCACTTTGTTCAAATATTTGTGTTCAGCTTGGGCCCAGAGGGCAGAATGTGGAGTGAAGGGTAGGGGGGTGTACAGAAGAAAATTTAGGTCTGATGTCAGAAAAATTTTCCTGAAACATAGCACCGGCCAAAAATGGAAAGGGCAGCCTTGGGAGGAGCTAGTATCCCCTCAGTGAAAATCTTCAAGCAGCTGCTATCTTTACACTTGTTGAATGTGTGGTAAAGGGGATTCTTGTTCAGGAATGGTTTGAAATGGATGGCCTCTGAAGTCATTAACTGATTCTAAGTTTATACCAATCACCGTGTGTAATCCAGGCTCTATGAATCCATAGAAGCAGAATGTGGCAGAATGAGATGAGGAACAGCTAACACTGCAATCTGCCTTGAATACAGAGAGAATAAAGGGGATTAATCAGATCATGGAAGGCCTTGAATGCCATGTTAAGAAGTTCACACTTTATTCAATAGCCGGTAGGAAGCCAGCGAAGGCTCACAGGAAGCAGAGTCACATGGTCATACCTGTATATTAGGAAGACTATTTTGACAAGGATATGGAAGTTGGACTGGTGAGGAAGAGACTGTTAGGAAGTTAGTATGAAAATCCAGCAAGAATTAGGGTAGTGGCCATATGAGTGAAGACAAGGGAACTTACTGTGAAAGGGAGAAATATTGTGGAGGTAGAACTGACAGAATTTGGCATCTGATTGGTATGGGGGTGACAGAGAAGTTGGAGACCACCAAGGTTTCAAACCTGGGCTGATGGGAGGTAGGTTGGTGGTACTATCAACAGAAACAGGGAGCAACAGCTTTAAAAGGAAAATAAATGAGTTCCATTTTGGACTTGATGAGTTTGAGGTGCTAATGGGATATCCAAGAAGAGATATCCAGCAGGCCATTGGAGATGTGGGACTAGAGTTCATGGAAGAGATTGTGACAAGACAGATATGCCTTTACAGCCCCCAGGAATATAGCTTTACCTCAAACAACCCAGACCCTAAATGCCCTTCTTTCTCCCTTCTTTCTTCCCAAAATCTCATAAAATACTATCTTCCTCTTCCTGGAGGCACTGCGCTTTCACAGAAAGAACAATGCAGAGGATCTTAGTTCAAATCCCATTTCCAATACTTATTACCTCGGTGAGCTTGGGAAAGTCACTTAAACTCTCTAGGCCTCAGTTTTCCTGTTAAATGAGAGGTTTGGACTTGTTGGCCTCTGAGGTCCCTTCTAGCTCTAAATTTATAAGCCTGTAGTCCTCCTTGTAGCCTCCCCTCCCCCATCCCCTTCCAAATCTTTCCCTCTAACTTGTCCTATCCCACCCAGAAAATCCAAATGGAAGACAAAGATGAAAGAAAGCAATGTGGCCCATAGCAGAAAAGAACCTTGGATTTAGAGCCAGAGGACCTGGAGAGTCAAATCCTAACTCTGCCCCTTAACTACCTGTGTGACCTTGAGAAGTCCTCTGACCTCTCTGGACCTCTGTACAATGAAAAGTCTCTAAGGCCCCTTCCACCTCGAAATCCTCCAATCTTCTGTGATACAGGAGGAAAGGCACAGGAAACAGATGCTAAGTGCAAGCAAAAGACAGACAAACAGATTTGGACTCTCCTGTATTTCTAGAAGCATTTGGAACTAGAGTGAGTCCTGTCCGAGGCATTTAGGTGATGTTGTGGATAAAGTACTAGTGCTGGATTCAGGAAGACCAGAGCTCAAATCTGCCTCAAACACTCACTAGCTATATAATGCTGGGTGAATCACTGAGTCTACCTCAGTTTCCTCAACTGTTAAATATAAATAATAGCACCTGCATCCCATGGTTGTTGTGAAGATTAAATGAGACCATATTTGCCAAGTGCCTGGCACATAGTAGGCACTTAATAAGTGCTTGCTTGCTTCTTCTCTTTTCATTTGATAGATGAGAATAATCAACGAATTATTTATAAAGCACCTACTATGTGCCGGGCACTATGCTAAATGCTGGGGATACAAAAAGAGGTAAAAATTTATTTAGCTTTCCTGGCTAAAGTCATGTCAACTCATATGAACCTTATAGTTCCCTTGGACTCCCAGATCATTTTCAGACAAACTACTGTTACCTCTTCCATCTCTTACCTCTTTCTTATCACTGCCTTAGGAAACTCTTTTCCAAGGCCCAGCTCAGGAAATCCCTTTCCCATGAAGTCTTCTCTGATTTCCATCTCCCCAGATGAAAATGATCTATATTCTTCAATTTTCTTAGCTCACCTTGGATCTTTTGTTTCCCCTATCACATTGTACTTTTTATTATACAAGATGTCCCAAAAATCTTGTGTAATTTTCTGTTTTTAAAAGCTTAAAACTGCAGTAAGACTTTTGGGACTCTCTCTCTCTCTCTCTCTCTCTCTCTCTCACACACACACACACACACACACACACACACACACACACACTCACACCCATTTAGCTAAAGCTGAATACTTGAGTAATCTGAGATACGGGGATGTTAAGTGACTTGCCCAAGATCACACAGCTAGTAATTATGTGAGGCTTATTTTGAACTCAGGTCTTCCTGACTCCAGGCCCAGCATTCTATCTACTGCACCACCTTGCTGTCTCAGACCTAAAACTCCATCTCTATAGCCTTAGATTACATTATATTTTCTATGTCATATATGTTATTATATTATATGTTATAATTATATTATATCATATATTCTCTATGGTCACAAAGGTGCTTCACATATATGATCCCATACAACAACCCTACTAGGTAAATAGTGCAACCATTTATTATGTCCATACAGATGAGAAAACAAGCTCAAAGTTACCTTATACAAAGTTACACAGCTAATAAGTGATGGAGTCTGGACTCAAAACCAAGTCTTTCAATTCAGGTTCCAGGGCTGTTTCTAATAGAATGAAAGCTTCTAGAGGGCAAAGACCATTTATTTTTTGGTCTTCATATTTCCAGTGCCACATAACTAGGCCTGTTCAACTGAATTGAATTACACCATGACCATGATGACCAACTATTCCCAGAGAGCAAGGAACATTGTTCCCATTGCAGTCCTATCCAGAGAGAAACAGGGAATAATAGAATTCTTTCCCAATATTCACTTACTTCCCCTGCTCCTCTGACTATGTCTGAGCTACAAGAGATTGGGATGAGAGCAAGATGGTTCAGGGCACTCAAGCAGAGACTGGGAGGGATAAAGAGATAAGTTACAGGCCCCTCATGTGGCAACAAAGAATCTCAGTGTTGGAGGGGACCACAGAGGCCTTGTTGTCCAGCCAGCACCCAAACCAGAATCATTTTCCACATGCTCAACAAGCAGCCTCTGCTTATAGATCAGCAGTTAGTGACGGAGAGCCCTTCACCTCCAGGGACAGCCTAATGCACTCTGGGACAGCCCTGACCACTAGCAGTGTTTCTGGACATCAAACCTAAATCTACCTCTGCAAATTTAGCTCCTACTTCTGCCCCCTGGGACAAGCAAAACAAAGCTAACCCCTCTTCCAAATAATCAGCCTTCAAATATGTGAACACAGTTAAGATATATTTTCTTTCTTCTATTGCTGTTAATTTTTTTTATTTTTATTTTCAGTCCCAAGTTCTCCCCCATCACTGTCCATTGAAAAGGCAAGAAATACAATATCCATTCTACATATGAAGTCATATCATATACAGTTATCCCTTCCACATCGCTACTTTCCCCATCTCGATTTCAATATATCATGGGTAGCATAAGAAATTAAATGAGAATTCTGGGAGAGTTTTGTGGAAGTCCCAGACATGCAAAGGCCAGTAGATGACACAGAAAAAGTTCTTTTTCATACAATATTTTTACTTAACATTGACCTATGTATAGTTTATGACCAAACACTTAACCCAAATTTTACAATAAGGTACTATAAATACCTCATTAAAAAAAAAGAAAAAATTCAGACTTCTTCTCTGGTATGAAGGGAGGGCCAAAAACTTTTATATGGATTTTCCAGGGGCATCGTGCCCCTAACCCCATGATGTGGAAGGGATAACTGCCCAGTATTTTCTATATCTTCTCTCCTCCAAGCTAAACACACCCAATTCATTTAACCAATACTCACATGCCATTAACTAGGGGCCCTTCATCATGCCAAACACCTTCCTTGGGGTTCTTAACCTGGGCTTCATGAACTTGTTTTTTTTAATATTTGATAAATGTTTTAATATTATTCACTTTCTTTATAATCCTATGTATTTTATTTGATGCATTTGAAGATATTCACAGGCTTTACTAGTCTGCCCAAGGGGTCCATGACACAAAAGAAAATTAAGAACTCCCTATTCATGGGGCAGCTAGGTGCTGCAGTAGATAGAGCACAGGCCCTGGAGTCAAAGGACCAAGTTCAAATCCGGCCTCAGACACTTACTAGCTGTGTGACCCTGGTCAAGTCACTTAATCCTGATTGCTTCACCAAAAAATAAAAATAAAAAAGAAGCACCGCTGCTCTAGATATTCTCCAGCTTTTAATAACAGTGATATAACCTAAAATTTGCAAAGCATCTTATATATTTCCTCTCATCTGATCCTCACAACAACCCTATGAGGTAGGTGCTATTTATTATTCCCATTTTGCAGATGGGGCTGAGAGAGGCCAGGAAGCAACATAGCAAAGTAGATAAAACACTAAACTTGGAGTCAGAAAGGCCCGGGTTCAACTCCTACCTCAGACATTTACCAGCTGCCATTTGACATCTCCAGTATCTTTGCCAAGAAGACCCCAAATGGGGTCAAATAGAGTCAGACACGGCTGAATAACAACTTGACATCTCTGGGCCTCATATTCCCTAAGGGGTTAAACTAGATGGCCCCTGAGGTCCCTTCCAGCTCTAAATCTATGTTACAAATGACTCGTCCAAGATCATACAGCTGGTGAGTGAGTGAGGCAAGATTCAGATTTGTCTTCCTGACTCCAAGCCCAGCACTCTAACTACTGAGCAACCTGGCTGCTTCTCATCGGTCTTCTTCAACTGGGGCACCCAGAACTGACCACAGGACTTTTCATCATCATCATCGTCATCGTCATGGTTAACATTTATATAGAGCTTTGAAGTTTACAAGGTGCTTTTGCATATCATCGGGTCAGTATCCTAGAACGACCACCTCATTCTTCAATAGGCAGAAAGGCCCATGGAGTCATTCCAGCTGAGATGCCCTCCTGGGCTAGCTGGGCACACCCCATAATGCTTGGTCAACCAGCAGTTAGGAGGGAGGGGGAGGAGTCAGGCCTGCTATGCAAAACCTCCATGCAAAGCCCAGGAAAGTCAGGGAGGAATGCTAAGAACCCAAAAATCAAAAGCATAAATGTTCTATCATGGTCCTTCTACCTTTGGCCTCCCTACTTCACCACCATCACTGCGGCAAAGCAAAACCCCCAAATTTTCTAGCTCTGCGGACTTGAAACTGGGACCAGCAAGAGACCAACCAGGTATTGGTCAATCCCTGGCTGTGCCTTGCCCCTCCCCCCAGAACTCTGGGCAGAGGCCGAGAGCCTCCTGCTGGCTCACTAGGCCCACATGGGAGAAGCTGAGACAGGTAGTATGCTAATCAATATTCTTCTACTGCCACCTTGTGGCCTCTTGGGAAAAGGATTCTGAAAGCACCCCAGATGGAATCTGACCAGGCCCTACCCAGCTCCAGCTCTCACAATGATGTTGAGCGTTAAACCTTCGGATTTACCTAGCCTGAAGGAGCTATACATAGGCTGCAGCCAGTGCTAAAGTAACAGAGGGCCCTTCTGCGCTGTATGCTAGTGCAAGGCCTGGGTATGATGGAAGGAATCCCTTTTTTTTTTAATTTAATCTAATTTTTTTTAAATGTTTATTTTTTCCAGTTGCATTTTAAAAGAATTTTAACACTTTTTTATTTTGAATTCCAAATTCTCTCTCTCCTTCTCTTCTCTTCCCCTTCATTGAGAAGGCAAGCAAATTGATATAGCTTACACATGTACCATCATACAAAATATATTTCCATATTAGTCATGTTAGGAAAGAAAACAAAGTTCAAAAAAAGAAAAAGAAAGGTTTTTTTTTTTAAGTGTGCTTTGATCTGCATTTAGACTCCATTAATTTTTTTTTCCTTTTTGGTGAGGCAATCAGGGTTAAGTGACCTGCCCAGGGCACACAGCCAGTATGTGTCAAGCATGCGAGATCGAATTTGAACTCAGGTCCTCCTGGCTCTAAGGCCGGAGATCTATCCACTGCGCCACCTTGCTGCCCCAGATTCTTAATTCTTTCTCAGGAAGTGGATAGCATTTTTCATCCTAAAACTGGAAAGGACCTCTGCAGTCATCTGATCCAAGACCCTCATTTTACAGCTGAAGGAACTGAAAAGCTTAAGATCACATATGTAGTGAAGGGCAGAAGCAAGAGATTTGAATCCGGCTCACCTAACTCCAAATCCAGCCTTCTTCCCACTCTACTAATGCCAGACTTGATTCTAATGCCACCTCTTACACTTACTAGCTGTCTGACCGTGGGAAAGTCATCCAAACTTCTCCCAGCCTCCATTTCTTCATCTGTAAAATGAAGTTTATAATCCTTTTAGTACCTATCCAACAGGTAGTTTGTTAAGAGGTTCAGAAAAGATCGGGTATTGCTAAGCACTTTGCAAACTTCAGAGTAATTTTTATAAATGTTCATTATTATTATTATTATTAACTGGAAAGCAGTTACATAATGCTCTCAGAGTCCTCAGGGTACAGGACAAGGAAGCTGAGATATAGAATCCAAGAACCGTAGAATCTGAGAGTCCAACAGGGCCTCAGAGAGAGTGTGGTGTGAAAAGAGCAAATTGTATTGGGAGGTAAAACACCTGGGTTCAAGTTCCAGCTCTGCCATTAATTCATTGTGTAACTTTGGGCAAGTCTATTTTCCTTCCTAGGTCTCAGTTTCCTCATCTGTTAAATGGAGGGGTTGAACTACATGGCTTCTGGGGTCCCTCTCAGTTCTAAAGCTATGATCCCATGATCTTTGAGCTCCCTTAAAGTCCTAAGATTCCATGATTCTAGTCCAACCTCCTAGCCCATGCTGGAATATCCCTCACAATTCAGTGAGTCTCATTTATTAAGTATCATTATTAAGTACCTACTATGTGCTGATCCATATGAGCTATGTCATAGGGACTATTTGTGCCCGACCTGTGGTACAGCCTTCTGAGCTCCTTTGGTCTGAGCAGCCACCATGGAGATGGATGTCTATAAAGAGGCCAGTGTCACTGGATCACAGAGGAGGTTGGAGCAGTAAGGTGTAAAAAGACAAGAAAGGTAGGAAGGAGCTGGGTTATGAGGGGCTTTAAAAGTCAAATACAAGGTTCTATATTTGGTCCTGGAGTTAATAGGGAGCCACTCCAGTTTATTGAATAGTTAATGGAAAATGACTACTTTAGGGGCAGCTAGGTGGCACAGTGGATGGAGCTCCGGCCTTGGAGTCAGCAGGACCTGAGTTCAAATCTGACCTCAGATACTTGACACTTACTAGCTGTGTGACCCTGGGCAAGTCACTTAACCCTGAATGCCTCACCAAAAAGGAAAAAAAAAAAGGAAAATGACTACTTTATAGAATGTCTGATCTGACTTCTATTTGAATACCTCAAAAGGTAGCCCATTCAAACACAATGAGCCTTCCTCAGTCTTTATCCTTCTTGACCATTCTGCATTATTTGACAATATTGACCTCTCCATCCTTGAAATTTTCCCCTCCATTGCTACAATAACATTGCCTTTTATTGTTCTCTTCCTACTTTTCTACCTTTTTAATTCCCTCTCTTTCTCTTTCGTTGCTCCTCTTCCTCCTCCCACAACTTAACAAGGGCAATGCCTAAGGACCTGGCCTTGGCCTTCACTTCTGCATGGGATTCTTTCCCAGTGATCTTACCTACAATCGTGGTTTCAGCGCTCGCCTCCACACTCATAACCCCCAAGGGCCTGCCTCTTTCCTGAGTTCCAGTCCAGCATTTTTCAACAACAGTACATTAGGTATCATTGCCAGATATCTAGTGAGCATCTCAATCTCAACATGCCCCAGACAGAACTCATTTTCCAAAACAAAACCCCCTACTCTTCCTCCCAGATGCCATATTCCTATTAATGGCACCATCAGTCAGTCCCCCAGGTTTAGGGGACCCTGGCCTTATTCAAGCTTTTCATGTCTCTATGAATTTGCTCATGTCATCCAGTCTTCTCCCACCTCACCCCCATATTTGCCTTTTGAAACTGCCTATTCAAGTTCCAACTCAAGTGATACATCCTCTGGTAAAAAGTGCCTCACCAGAAGTGACCTAGCCTTCACCCCCATGTCCAAACAGCTGCTGAATCATGTTAACTCTAACTCTCTCATTAATTCTTCCCCTTTCCACTCCCATTGCCAGCTCTAGAGTTCTGAGTCATCTGACCTCTGACTTAGACCATTGCAAACTCAGAACCTCTCTTCGCTCCCAGTCTCTTCATCTTATAATTCATTCTTCGCACTGCTTATACATTCCTGATGTATAAGTCAGACCCCATCATTCCCTTCCTCTAAAACTTTCTCCAAAACAAAACCAAAATATTTCAAAATTACAAAAATTTGAAAATAAATTATATTCTTCATATCAAGTTATTGTATTAAAGCAAAAAATAAATATCTAAAATGCTTAGAAATCATGATAAGGACTTTGAGATGAATGTGAAACTGATTAAGAGTCTGTCAATGTAATAAAACATATAATAGAGTTTCAGTTGAGACTATGGCAGTGCTTCCTATTTCATAATTGGTCATGACAATGGTCAATAACAAATTTAAAAAGCTACTTATAATTAATCACCCTTAGAATCCATCACGTGGGGTGCCTCATTTAACACTGAAATAACAAGTTTTCATTGTATTTAGAATTCCTGTAGAACTCGGGGTGTGATTCCTCATCACCTACAGAACAAAGTCCCAACACCTTAGCCCAGCATTTAAAGTCCTCCACAATCTGGATCGAACTTTACACTACTCTTCCTTCAAGTCATCAACATTGTAGCCAAAATGGACTACTCGGTGTCCCCAGCTTCATTCTATCCTTTCGTATCTCTGTGTTGCTCATGATATCCAGTCTTTTCCCACCCCATCCCCCATATCTGCCTATAGAAACTCTGCCCATTCTTCAAGCTTCAACTCAAATGATACATGACCTCCAGTAAGCCTTTTCTGATCCCCTTACCAAAAGCACTCTGTCCCCTCCTGATATCTCAAATCATTCTCTTAGTACCTCTTCTATGCAATTATCCCACATGCATGTATGTATGTATGAATGTATATATGTGTGTATGCATGTATACACACATACATACATGCAGCACCTCTCTGGGCTATTCTCCCAACTTAAATCTCCATTCTCAGGTTGGATCCCCAGAGGGTAGCTACCACCTTGGGTTTTCATGGTAAACCTGTGGGTCTGTATGTCTAAATACTATAGCTCCTGAGCCCCCATTGGTGTGCTTCCCATTAACCATCAGCCAGTAGATACAACTAGCTCTTAGCAAAGACATTTACTAAAATGACAACAAAACAATAAGTTCCTTCCAATAAATTTGTGGTATACTATCCCACAAATACACTCAGCACCTATGGAAAAAGTAGACTCAAACTTATATTACAATGGTTTGAGACAGGTATATAGAATACATATGTGTCAAAGACATCCCACAACCCTTGACACTGCAGGATCTGGAGGTATTTTGTTTAAAATCTTCAAACCACTCCTCTTGGGTGCAGCATATTTGCTAGATGAGGTGCTCATCTAACATCCTAGGGTCTGCTATTCTCTATAGTTGGTTCTTCTCTCTGATGCCAGGAGTCTCATTCCTCATAGCTGCTTCCTCCCTTGAGCAACCACCTTCTGTCTGGAGTGTATGTGTTACTGCTCACTCATTTGTGCCTCAAACTCTTTTTAACAGACAAATTCTCAGACTTCTGAATGAGATGTCTTCCACTGTGTTATTAGATACCATGACAAGTAGGAGACAGCATCTTCTTCTCCTTCTTCAGAAGTCCTCACCACAAAATGATTCTCAAGACTGTACTTTATTAGAACTGGATTCTATTCCCACTGACAACTTAGCTACTTAAAGCCGTTTCTACAATGAGGTTGTATTTGGTAATTCCATCAAAGAAAAGTGATCACACTTCCCAGGAGGTGGACTTAGAGGCATCTTTACAGTTAGTTCAACATCTCTTTAATACCTTATGATTACATTCTTGACTTTTTTATGTAAGAGAAGACTGGAAAATGAGGGCCAGTCCTTAAAACATTCTTATATTTGCTCTTCCTGGTAGTTTTATACAAACCATATGTAATATCCCTTGCTTAGTTGCCATCCAACATACAGAAATCTTGAGAAGCCTCCTTCAGTGACTGGGGGGGTGAAGGGGGCTGGTGTTGTGTGGTGACACAACTGTTAGGTCTTCTGGTTGGCTGAAGAGCCAGAAGCACTGTTGACTCAGGAGGCACTGGGACAGAACTGAGTTCACATTCAAAGGGAACAATACTCTGTCCTTTAGCTTTTCTTTCCTGAGGCAAAAACTGCTATTAGCTGTCAGATGGGAGAAAGGGCATCAGCTGACCAATTCCCCACTTGGCCACCATGTGTCCCTGAATACACAGCACCTCTTTTTTTCCTTTTATTTATTCTTTCCTGATTTTAGGCAAATGGGTATTCTAAGAGGGGAGTTCCTAAACAACCTGTGAGACCAGTAGATTCATCAAAACCATTAAGGGTCCAACCAACAACCAGAACCCGTCACAGCAACAGTTGAGTCTGGTGAGAAGCCAGAATAACAATCGAGTGACCTGATTGATCCATCACAACAGTGAATTGACCTGTAAGCCAAGATATGCCACCCTGCAAGGAGCCAGCCCAGCTGAGCAAGGGGAGTCACTTGTCCATCAAAGACACCTGACCTAGAAATAAACTTGGCAGGGACTCTGCAAGGGAGAAAAAGACTCCTAAGACCAAGAATCATGGGATATAACTATGTTCCAAATAGATGTATAATATAAATATTATACATATATACATGTGTATATAAATCTTATACATACAATATACACATATACACATGTATGTATAAAATAAATGTGTGTATGCACACACACACACTCATACTTGACTGCCATTACACTTTAAATTAGAGCCCATTATCCCTAGAGACCTTCTATGTGTGAGAAGAGGAGGATGCACCTCCTGGTTTGAAAGGATTGTTTTGTGAGGAGTGTAGGCAACTGGGTGGTATAGGAATAGAGCTCTGGGCTTGAAGTCAGGAAGACTTGAGTTAAAATCCTACTTCAGACACTCACTAGCTATGGGATTCTTGATAAGTCATTTATCTTCTGTGGGCTTCAATCTGCTTATCCATAAAATGATGAGGGTAAACTCAATGGTCTCTAAGGTCCCTTGCAACTCTAAATCTACACTCTCAAGTTCTTGCTATACCTTCTCAGTAAGTTCCCTTTTATAAAAGCTGGCTGATAACAATTGATTGATTGAACTGGGCGGCACATCGGATGAGGGCTCATGAGCAACAGCAATGAAAACCCTAATCTCTTGGGGTTCCCCCAGAATCCCGAGGGGATCAGTATTCATTGTCCTCTGGGAAACCTAACCTGTTAGTATAAGTTGGGAGAGTACATCCAGAGAGGATGCTATATATACACATATCAACATACATACATATATCAATATATGTACATATGTACATATGTACACTGCACGCATATATACATATGCACACAAGCACTAAATATGCATATATTGATCTTTGCCTGGCTGGGGTGAAAGATGAAATACAAAAATGACACTTCCCTACCTAGTGTTACCTCTTTCTTCAGGATATATCAGAATTCTTTGAAAATTATGAAGTGTTAAGGAGGGATAGAAATTCCAAGAATAAGTCATCATACTCCAGACTTTCAGAGAAGTAAACTGAGGCAGTGTGATGCTAGATCTAGACTCAGAAAACCTGGATTTCCATCCTAGTTCTGCTATTTTCTAACTGTGTGACCTCACCTTGTTAATATGACCCTTCATATTATTCATATCATTTCCACTCTGCTGGGTTTAAAAATTCTTGCTCTAATATTTGTTGTTGCATTACTGCCTTTTTCATATTCTGTCTCCATTTGTTTTCTTTTCAATGCCTTTTGCTTTATTTTCCACCTTCTGTTCTAAACCTTCAATTCTCTTTTTTGTCCTTTCAAATTCTTCCTGAATGGCTCTAATTTCCCTCCTTATATCTTCATTAAATTCTTCTATTACAGTACTAACCCACTTTGTATGTTCTTCTGGTTATTTCATTCTTAATTCCAGGGGACTAGTTATTATTACAGTATGATTCCTTTCTCCTGGGGATTTTCCTTCATCTTCTTTTATCCCATAGCATTTAATAACAACATCAGGGCCTCCTTTGTTAATTCATTTCTTTGGTTGTTCTACTGGTTTTATGATAATAATTTATTTCCTTTCCTCTTTTTGTCTTTCTTTTACTTTGGGAGGTTAAATGCTCTTTGGGAGGTGATGAAGAGGAGCTATTCTTAGACCCAACTACTCAGCCATCTTGCCAAAAGCATCAGCTGCGTGACTTTGAACAAATCACATAACTTCTCTGAATGTTGGTCTCCTCTACTAAAAAATAATAATAATTTATCATCATACTACCAACCTTATAGGGTTATTGTGAAGCACTTCCTAGCTATGCTACTCTGGGTTTTGCATTCAGACTCCATTAGTTCTTTCTCTGGAGGTGGATAGCATTTTTCATCACAAGTCCTTTGTAATTGTCTTCTCCTCACTCAGTGCATAGGACCAATGACCCTGGTAACCAGTCTACAGTTAATCAAATAGTCAATTATTTCCAAAGCATTCCTCTAATCGCCTGCTAATCCATCCTATTATGTCTTATCTCAAACATAAGCACAAGCAAGGCAAACAAGAATGTTCTTAATAGACCAAATTTACAACTCTCCTGGTTTGTCAATACGGACGCAACAGTGTAGAACGTGGTAGCAGCTCCCTCTACTGGCCATATCCTGCTCTGTCACTTCCCAGTTCATCTTATCATCATGGCTCTGACCCTCTGGGATAGCATAGAACCAAAGGGAGCTGGACGAGATCTTGCAGGACAGTCTAATCCAGGGGTTCCCCATGGGTTTTGTTCTGTATCGTCCTTTCAATGACAACAACAACAAATGCGTTATGATCTACCAAAACAAGTTAGACTTATAATATTCTTTACAATTATTTACTGCTTAAAGTGCTATTAAACAATTTTCTAGCGAGAACCCCTTGTACCATCATTGGGAACCCCCAAGTGATTTACAAATCACTAAATAGAAACCATTGATCCAATCCAACCTTCTTAGATTACAGAAGGAAACAGAGCCCTGGAGAAGAATAGTGATGTTACTGTTGTTGTTTGTCTTCCATTCTCGAAGAGGACCGTGACATCAGGGAGGTGTCTTCTAGGAGGACTCAGTCGTTTGATTATTCGTTAATATGACCCTTCATATTATTCATATCATTTCCACTCTGCTGGGTTTAAAAATTCTTGCTCTAATATTTGTTGTTGCATTACTGCCTTTTTCATATTCTGTCTCCGTTTGTTTTCCTTTCAATGCCTTTTGCTTTATTTTCCACCTTCTGTTCTAAACCTTCAATTCTCTTTTTTGTCCTTTCAGATTCTTCCTGAATGGCTCTAATTTCCCTCCTTATATCTTCATTAAATTCTTTTATTACAGTACTGGAGGGATCTTAGAGATCATTGAATTCAACCTCCTCATTTTACAACTGCCCAAGACTACATGATTTGTCCAGAGTCACACAGATGGTTAGTGCCTCAAGTAGGATTTGAACCCAGGTCTTCCTGACTTCAAGCACAATACTCTATCCACATATCCATAGAACCATCTTGTTCTACATTTCTAGTTGTTGTCCCCCCAGGGGAGGCTGCAAGTCACCTTCTGGTCCATCCTTGAAAATGCCAGCACCACCTCCATCCCATACCTGTCTTCTGGATTGATGATAAAATAAAGTTGGGAAAATATAATATCCAATTCAAACCCTTTTACAAAGGGGGAAACTGAGGCTGAGATAAAAGTGACTTTACCAAGGTCCCACAGCTAATCTTTAAAAAACTAGAAAGGTTCTCACCAGCTTTGTTAGATACGTTCTTGCCCTGAGACAGAAGAGGCCTGTCTACGAGACAGGGGTTAGCACAGTGCCTGGCACATAGGAGATGCTTAATAAACAGATGCAATCAAGGCCATATATAATCATATTAATAGATACTTGCTGACTCATCCTTCCTGCCCCTCCCCTACTCAGCTTATAAGTTTTGGCTGGAGAAGAACCACTTGGCAGGGGATTTCAGTCCTAGGGAGCAATGGGAGTATAGCTTCAGCCACTCTTGACCTCTTGCCTCTCCTCTAGGAAAAAGAACAGTCCTTACCAAGACAAAGGACCACCCCTTCAACTACCACCACCACTACCATCATCCCCCCGCCCCGACCACACACTTTCTAAGACTTATTAAACAGGACTGACGATCCCGTAGCTTTGCCAAAAACCCTAGGCTTATTAGGAGAAGTACTTCTGGCCCAGGCCAATGTCTGTGCCTGGGAGAGCTTCCTTGTAGAAGGCCTCGGGGATCCCAGAGCTTGGCAGCTTTATTCAGGTTTTACCAATGGCTAATTCATCCCACAACCCTGGTCTGTGCTGCCATCGTGTGGCCCTTTGGTGAAGTGTACCTTTCCGTTCGATTACCACTAATAAACAATTAATGCGGGAAGGAGGGGAAGGGAATAAGCATTTATATTGTACTTCCTATGTGCCAAGCAACATGCTAAGCACTTTACAAGCATTATCTCATTTGATCCTAACAATAACCCTGCAAGATGGGTGCTATTATTATCCCCATTTTACAACTGAGGAAACTGAGTCAAACAGAAGTCAAGTGACTTGTCCAGGTCACGCCATTAGTAAGTGTCTGATGCCAATTTGAACTCAGGTTTTCCTGATTCTAGGCCCAATGCTCTATCCACTGAGTCACCAGCTTCTCTTTGTCCTTGTGGCCATCTGGAACTGAGTATCACTGCTCTTCTAATCCACTATTATCCCCTCTCCCCCAAAGGATCAATAACCTGATCCCAAGTCTCTCCATGTTCCCCCAGACTATACCCTTTCCCTTCTTGTTCCCTCAGAGTCTACTTCTTTCTTATTCCGCTTTCCCCATATCCAGCTACTGATACTATCCACTTGCACAGTTCCCCCAATACTCTTGGAGATTTTTTTTTTAATTTTGAGTTCCAAATTCTTTCCTCCCCTCCAGCCTCTCCCTTACCTAATTTTTCATTAGGTAAGCAATATGATATCAATTATACATGTGAAATCATGCAAAATATATTTCCATATTAGTCATGTTGCAAAAATTAAAAAGAAAGTAAGGAAAAATAAAGTGAAAAAATTATACTTCAGTTTGCCCTCAGAATTCATCAGTTCTCTCTCTGGAGCTATCTCTCTGGATAGCATTTTTCATCATGAGTCCTTCGCAATTGTCTTGTATCATTGTATTGATCAGAGTAAAGTCGTTCACAGCTGATCATCCTTGCAATATGGCTGTTTCTGTGTATAATGTCCTCCTGATTCTGTTCACTTTACTTCGTATCAATTCATATAGGTCTTCTCTGAAAGATGCTTTAATGAGGAAAAGGTATTATATGCCAGTAAACTCTTATTGGTACATTTTCCTAAGACCTTAACTTTTAATGCAGGGGCAAAGGGCATAAACTCAAAATACCAAAGCAATCCATTCCCCAGGGAAATCAACTTTTTTTATTTAATATTTTATTTTCCCCAATTACACAATAAAACAATTTTAACATTCTTTTTTCAAATAAATTCTCTCCCTTCCTCCTTCCCTTCCCTCCACCATTGAGAAGACAAGCAATTTGACATAAGTTATACATGTGTAGTCATGCAAAACACAATTCCATGTAAGTCATTCTCTGAAAGAAAACACAGATTTCCCCCCTCCAAAAAAAAAAAGCAGGAAAAATAAAATAAAGAAAAAGTATGCTTCGATCTGCATTCAGACTACACTAGTTCTTTCTCTGGAGATAGACAGCACCTTTCATCATAAGATGAATTGTCCTGGGTCAATGTATGACTGAAAACAGATAAGTTATTCAGTTGACCATCATACAATACTGCTGTTACTGTGTACAAAGTTCTCCTGGTTCTGCTCATTTTCACTTTGCATCAGTTCATGTCTTTCCAGGTTTTTTCTGAAAGCATCCTGCTCATCATTTCTTCTAGCACAATAGTATTCCATCACAATCACATGCAACAACTTATTCGGCCGTTCCCCAATTGATAGACATCCCCTCAATAGGAAATCAACTTATTGAAAAAAGGGATGACCCATGGATCCAGCCAGGTATATAGGAGTTCAGGTCAAAGTTGCTAAGCCAAGCTCACCCTTCACGTGCATCTCCCCAGAATAAAACTGACAGGAAAGCAAGACCTAACTACAAGCATCATTCAATTCAATTCTGTTTCATGTTTGCCTTTTTATCTCCAGAACCTAAGTCCCAAAGCTCATTGGTATGGAACTCTCTCATCATTGGTGGAGATCAATGTCATTCACCTTCTTGAGGGGTGGAACAGAGCTGTTAGGAGCTGGAGAGAGCAGACCTCTGCTCTCCTCAGACTCTTCGAGGCTATTGGCATGGCTCTTCAAGCTCTTCAGGGCTTTTGAGTCTCTTCGTGTGTTGTAGTTGCTCGGGCACTTTGGGCTTCTAGATTCCAGAAGCTGGACGATACCAGTCCCTCTGGGGAACTTCCTCTTGGGTGAGTTCTAGGACTCTCTCTCTCAGTTGAGCTGCGCTTCCTTCACTCCTGTGTACACATTCTCTGATTTCATTTTGCTATTGACTTGGGTAACTGGGTCTCTTTGCTACTTCCTATGTGTGTGGTTTGTGGTTGTTGTTGTTGTTGTCGTTGTCATCGTTGTTTGCAGTTTGCAAAAACTGGCATTTGGTGGGAAAGGAGTCAGGTTTTGGATATGAAGTTTGGATCCTCCTTTCCCCACTAATGAATGGTGATGGAAAGCTTCCCTTGAATCTGAAAAACCACATCCTCTAGACTAATCATATTTAAGCAAGCAGATAGCATAATTCTAGCTCTGCACCCCTTCTCTCTGAGGAGAACAGAGTGGCTAAGCTTCTGGCCCCAACCTCTTGCCTCCCCTTTTGGCAGGAATCAAAGCCTTCCTTGAAGAAGGGTGGGAGAGAAGAGGCTAGAGATGTCTATTCTGCTTTTCTTTGTGCCATACACATGCTCCACCCCTACCCCCACTCCTTGCTACAAATGGGAGACAACCCTCACAACACTAGCCATTGGTATTATGGGTACTTGGGTAGGTGTAATCTGTCTTTGGGCATGCCCACAGGGGGCAGTTCCTTCCAGGGGAAGGAAAGGACCTGGTAGAGAGGTGGCTTGCCCCTTATTCCAAGTTTCAGGGTCTGATCTGACCTTGACCTTTTTTCCCTAATCAAAGGGAAAATCCTAATCACAGTCAAGTGGCAGCAGTATTTTTACTTAATGTGCTAACCCAAAAAATGTAAGTCTGAGTATTTTATTGATCTTATGAGAAGAAGAAGGAAATCATCACAAGTGATAAAAGGAGGATTCCAGGAGTGATGAGCACCTGAATGGAAAAGCCAGCATGATCACAGCAATAATCCAGGGAAGGGGGAAAGGAAGATGTTCTGAGAGCAAACCATGGGTTGGGCTAAATCCATATTGCTGACCAAAACTAATACAGAAAGAAGAGACAGTGATTTTTTTTCTCATCTATTTCTGTCTCTCCAGAAGGTTCTGACATCCTTGTGTGCTATTTGCTAAATTTCCTTTGCTGGTTCATTATCCCTTAACTCTTGGTGTTCCCCAAGCCTCTGCCCTAGTTCTCTTTTCTCCCTCTATACTTTCTTGCTTGACAATCTTATCAGTTACATTAAAATGTAAGCTTCTTGTGAGTATTTCATTTTTTGTACTTGAATCTCCAATGCCTAGTACTGTACCTAACACATAGTAGGGATGCTGAAAAATATTTGTTGATTGGTTGAATGAATGAATGAACATTCATTTCCACTCTCTGCTTCCTTCTATCTGTACTGGGCTATTAGAAAGGGCAAGCAGGGCTTTGAGAGCATTTTTCTTTGCCTAATTATTCACTTTCATCCCTTAGTCTTTAAAGTGTAAAGAAGAAAAAAGAAACCTTGCTAGTCAACGAAATCACAAATATAGATAAAAGGAGAGAATGAGGATTTCCCCTTCCAGAGAAAGAGAGATGAGTTTTGTGCAGCAAGACTGGGCTTCAGGCTGGAGGCTAGCATTTGGTACTATCTTTCACAAGCTTTGCAGAAATACCCAAAGGTATCCCCAGATTCCTTTCTTTTATGATGTCTCCTCTATAGGAAGAAGGACTGCCCTGGACCCACATAGACTGTTGGGATTTGGATTTCCTCCCCTCCCCTCCTTCTACTATGCTCTCCCTCCCCTTCCCCTTTCCCCCCACACCTTTCTCTCTCTCTCTCTCTCTC
>NW_020954575.1:17413606-17417650 GCF_900497805.2 Vombatus ursinus | reverse complement strand
CTCTCTCTCTCTCTCTCTCTCTCTCTCTCTCTCTCTCTCTCCCTCTCCCCTGTCTCCTCTCCTCTCCCTTCCCTTTATTCTTTCCCTCTCCTCTCTCCTCCCCTCTGAGTGTTTCTCTTACCTTCTTATGTCCCACCTCATTCCAAAACTACAGGGCATTTCCTTGCTTTGAGAGTTAAGCAAAAACTCCAGTTCCTGGCAGTATATGTGGGTCTAAGCCACTCTCCCCCCTGCAGAGGATGCATTACATCCCTCCACCACCCCCCTTTTTTTTTTCTGGTAAAGGCAAGCAACAAGCCAGAAAATTCAGACTGTGGAGGAAAAGGAAAGCCAGCACCGATTCATTGAGAGTCTTGGGGCTTCCTCACTCTTGTTTCAAAAGCTAACATCTAGAGAAAAGGGGGAGCAGAGACACAGCCCAGAGCCTCCTAGCTGAAGGGAATCAACTAAGCACTTTCAATCGGCGGAATGAAGCTCCCACAGCAATTCAGCAACGTTACTTGTGTCTAAAATTGATCACGAACTCCCAGCAGTGGTTAGGTTTGAAATGAACTGTACTGCATTGAATCCACAGTATGCCTGGATGGGAATCTTACCACTTAACTTCATCAGATCTCAAATCTTTATTAGCATCCAGCAGGAAAAGAAGGATGGGAGTCATTTTTCATTACAAAAGGGCTATCAAAGTAGAATTAAGATTATTTTCCCGTAGCAGGTGTTTGAAACTGATTCATTATTTTTTTTTCTCTTCAAAGTTAATGGCTGTCAAAATGTACTCTGTTTTAATAAAAGTGTGTTGATTGCCAAAAAAAAAAAAAAAAAAGTCAATTGGTACATTTTCATGGTAAGCATTTAAAATTCAGAAAGCTCCAAATCAGATACTGCATTGTTTTGTTGATTGTCTAAACCAGGGGTGGAAACCTGCCTCTGGCACTCTAAACTTAAGAAAGTGGTGGAGAAAACGTGAATAGTGTAGACTAAACTTAAGTCTGTTGTGGTTGCTTTTTTTTTTTTGAGAGCCTGTTGTTAAATATTTACCAGTATGCCCCCAGAAGGAGCTCATATTTTCCCAAGGCTGCCCATTCCACTTTGGAACAGCTCTTATCAGGAAGTTTTTCCTGACCTAAGCTCTCCTGGAAGAGTTCAAGGGTGAGAATGAGGAAAAATGTGTATGTCACCAGTTTTATTGTAGGCACAACTACAACCATTTTACAATTTTTTCTATAGTGGAACTTCAGTTTTTTCCTGGTTTATCTCAGAACACTCAGCCCTGCCAGTTCAGTCACAGCAACAAGCAGCAGTGGTGCTGGACCTGGAATCAGGAAGATTTGAGTTCAAATCAAGCCTCATATACTTACTAGCTGGGTGATCCTGGGGAAGTCACTTAACCTCTGCCTACTTCAGTTTCCTAATCAGTAAAATAGGGATACCTACTTCCCAGAGTGATTGTGAGAATCAAAAGAAGTAAAAAGTGCTTAGCACAGTGCTTGGCATATAGTAGGTGCTTAATAAATGCTTATTTTTTAAAAATAGTAGCAGGAGCTATGCATGAGGCAGCCCCTTTCTCTCATTTCCTCTCAAATATCCTAACATCATCACCTCCCTTGAGATCTCTCCACTGCTTCCAAGTCCCTTAGGAATAGGGAAGGGCTAAATCCTCCCATACTAATTAAATAAGCACTGGACAGTGGTCTCTAACACCCTACTATATCTGCTAGGTGGCACAGTGAATAGAGAATCTGAAAGACCTGCATTCAGATCTTGCCTCAGATACCAACTAGCTATATGATTCTAAACAAGTCATCTATCCTCTGTCTGCCTCAGTTTCCTCATCTGTAAGATGAAGATAATAATGTTACCTACCTCCCAGGGTAGTTATAAGGATTAAATACTGAGACATCTAGGTGATGCATTAGATAAACATTTCCCAGCTGAGTGACCCTGGGCAAGTCATTTATCCTCTGTTTGCTTCAGTTTCCTTAACTGCAAAATGAAGATAATGACAGTGCTTACCTCTCAGGTTTATTGTGAGGATCAAATGAGATAAAATTCATAAATATGCACAGTGCCTGGCACATCATAGGTACTTTAAAAAACTCTTGTTCCGTCTGTCCTTGAATTTTTCAAGGAATTTTGTAAAATTTTCACGTGTGCTTGGAAAATACCTTATTGGAGGAAAACCATTAAAACTGCATTTTGCTTTACCAAATCAAATGCTTTCTTACAGTCAACAAAGACTAACCACAGCGGTATCTTATATTCTCTGCCCCTTTCAGTCAATTGCAGGACTCTTTGACAGAATCTTACAGTTGGAAGGGACCACAACAAGGGTCTAGTCAAACTCATATGTTTTATTTCTCAGAAAGAGCAAATGTTTGCTGTTTCTGGGCTTTTTGAGTCTCCTTAGTGCAGCAAACAATTTTGCATCATTTCAATTTCCTTTGAAAACAGTGATAGCCCATGATTTCATGCATTTCCCATTTTCCATATCAATAGCTTATTTAAATGGATCAGTTTGGAATTGTTTTGATTACCATGCTGTCTTCTCATTTTTATTCTTTCTTCTCATTTGGGATTGGTTTCTGTCCTTCCTCTAAAAAACTATTTGGTCTTACTGAACAAAGACTCAGAAATGACTCACATTGGTCAAGTCTGTATATAATATAATATGATATGATATGATATGATATGATATGATGTGATATGATATATTATGATATGATATATAATACAACATGTAATACATACCACATATAATGTATATTATATTATAAAATTTAATATATAATATAATGTTATATAATATTATATTATAAAATATAATATAAAATATAATATAAAGTCTGTCTGTTAGTATAGTTGTAATATATTGAAAAGGGGCAGCTAGGTGGCAGAGTGGACAGAGCACTGGGCCTGGAGTCAGGAAGACCTGAGTTCAAATCTGACTTTAGTCACTAGTTGTGTGACCTTGGACAAGAATCCTGTTTGTCTCAGTTTCTTCATCTGTAAAATGAGCTGGAGAAGGAAATGGCAAGCCACCGTAATATCTTTGCTCAGATCACTCTCTGATAGTAAGTGTCTGAGACTGGACCTGAACTCAGGTCTTCCTGACTCCAGGCACTGTCACCTAACTTTGCTATCCTCTACTTTGAGAGGTTGCTATATTTTGGCTCTTATTATACTTTCTCAGTAGGCAGTTAGGAAGATAAAGTGCCAGGCCTAGAGTCAAGAAGACCTGAGTTCAGATCCAACCTTAGGCATTAGTCGTATGACCCTGAGCAAGTCACTTAACCCTATTTGCCTCAGTTTCCTCATCTCTCAAATGAGCTGGAGAAGGAAATGACAAACCACTCCAGTTATCTTTGCCAAGAAAACCCCAAATGGGGTCACAAAGAGTCGGACGCAACTGAACAACAACAACAATACCTTCTCGGTAAATATCCCTTTGCAGAAGTTAGTTGGTGTTAGTTGGTTAAATAGGGAGGCAGAAGAGCTGGGAGGTCACAAACAATAGTATTAGACAGCGTCCCCTCCAGCTCCTCAGATTTACCACTAGAACCCTGCAAGGAGATGTGTAGCCCGTCATGTTTTAGGGATCTGATGTGCCAGTTCATATGAGACTGGGAGCCGACGAGGCAGCTGCAACCTCGAAGGGTTGTTGTAAGGATCAAATGAGATCATATTTGTAAAGTCTGGTGCATCATAGGCACTCTACAAATGCTTGTTCCCTGTCCTTCGCCCCATGCACTGCAAAAGTCTTAAGAACTCTGCTCAATGCAATGACCGGCCTTAACTGCAAAGGATCCAGGATGAGGCATCCTTCATCAGTTAAGTCAAAGACTAGACTAGAATAGTTTTTCTGACTCCAACACTGGACCTCTCTCCAAGAGCACAGTGATAGAGCCCTGGAGTCAAGAGGACCTGAGTTCAAATCTGATCTCACTTAATAGCTGTGTGACCCTGGGCACGGCAATTACCCCACAATTGAAAGAAAGAAAGAAAGAAAGAAAGAAAGAGAGAGAGAGAGAGAGAGAAAGAGAGAGA
>NW_020954575.1:17411019-17413206 GCF_900497805.2 Vombatus ursinus | reverse complement strand
AGAAAGAAAGAAAGAAAGAAAGAAAGAAAGAAAGAAAGAAAGAAAGAAAGAAAGAAAGAAAGAAAGAAAGAAAGAAAGAAAGAAAGAAAGAAAGAAAGAAAGAAAGAAAGAAAGAACATGGTGGATACAGAGCTGGCCTTAGAGGCAGAAAAACCTGACTTTAAATCCTGCCTCTGAAACTTACTGGCTGTATGACCTTAGGCAAGTCACTTAATTTCTTAGTGTCCCAGGCAACTTGCTAAGACTATAAACAACAGAGTAATGCCAAACAGCTTTGGTAGAGGGAGTTTCCTCACTAAACCAAGTAAATCACAGGTCTGGACCTACCCTTCCCCTTAAAAAAAAAAAAAACAACTAGAGGATATTATCTAGTTTTTCAGAATCTCTGTATCTCCCTCCTCATTCTCTGCAACAGATGCTGGTGCATAAATTACAATTACATTGCTTTGAAAGCCCAAATTTGTTCCAATAAGACTTATAGAATAGGCAACAATTTGAGCATAATTAGAATTTCAAGTCTGCTGATGCGAGATTTTCACTTCCAGAAACAGCTGACAAGAAGACAGAAAACTGCACCACTTCCTATGCCCACTTCCACAAGCAAACCAGGGTGGTTGTTTTTTTCAAGGTCATATTTATTGTATATATTCTAGTGAAGTAGATGCTATGGGTGGAGGAGGGCTGGTCTGAACCAAGGCTTAAAGGCTAAGAGTTTCAGCCTACTCAACTTGGGCAAGAATTTGCCAGCCCAGGCCCCATGAGAGTTAGGCATAGGTCAAACTATATTTACTATTTATTGTAATATTTATGTATTTCTTAACCATTTAATATCTATCTTAATATCCTATCTTTTTTTATATGTTATGGACAAAATTTTTGAGCATTGTACCCATAAGCCCTGTGGTTTTTATTTAGTGATTTTGCATAGCAAGATGCTTTGGAGGAGTATATATGTCACATAATAGCAGAACCGACTGTATCTTCATGGCAGTTTCCTTATTTGTGCTGCTCAGGAACTCTGGAGTGAGGCATGAGATACTATCTCCATGCATTCTCTAACTCTGTGCATTCACAGTAAAGCATCCAGTGCAATGGTAACTCTTGTTGCTTTTGTATGCACAATAAAATCAACTCCAACTTCTTCATTTTTCTCTCCAAGCAGAACCTGAGTCATCCTTCCATTTAGTTGCAATTTCCTTATATCTTCTGGCTTCATTCATAGCAAGAACATCAATACTGATATGACTCAGTTCTTGCAGTAATACATCTATTAGTTGACCACTGAACAAGTATCTCACATTGAGAGTACCAACTATTAAGCTAATTCTTACAGATGGTCAAAAAACCATGATTTGTAGTACCCTCTATTCCCTTCTGTACCACTTTGCAACTATAAATATGGAAGCAGATGGGGGTCACACAGAACACAGGGAGATTGTACTTTGTTTCATAGGTTAACAAAATGCAAACAATCACTGCAGGTGGTGGGGAACTCCACTATGGAGTCCTTTCTCAGTTCTGGACCCACACAAGTGAACTAAGTTCGATGCCAGGGAGCCTGGTCCCTAAAGAGGAGGAATTGGGAAGGAGTTAGACATCCTCAAACTCTCTGTCTCTTTGCACCCCAACAGAGGAGGAGGAGGAGGAGGAAAAGGAGAAGGGGAAGGAGGGGGAGGAGGAGAAGGAGAGGAAGGGAAAGAGGAAGAGGAAAAGGAAGGAGGAGGAGAACAATAAAAACTAGCATTTATATAGCATTTTAAGACTTGTTTGCTTTGCAAATATCCTATTTGATCCTCACAAAAACCTTGGAAGGTAGGTATTATCATTATATCCATTTTACACAGATAAAAGGCAGACAAAGTCTTGCCCAGTCACACAGCTAGTGAGTGAGGTCATATCTGAACTCAGAGCCAAAGCACAACAGCATCATAAAGAGAAGTAACTCTGAAAAATGTTAGAATTCTAATTAATGCAATCATCAACCACAAGTCCAAGTCCAGAGCACTGAAGATGAATTATACCACCCGCCTCCTGCTAGGGAGATGATAAACTGAAAATCCAGAATGAGGCATGTCTCTTTGGACATGACCAATACGGGAATTTGTTTTACTGGACTGTGGGTATTTATTGTGAGGGAGTTTGTGTGTGTGTGTGTGTGTGTGTGTGTGTGTGTGTGTGTGTGTGTGT
>NW_020954575.1:17391564-17411009 GCF_900497805.2 Vombatus ursinus | reverse complement strand
TGTGTGTGTGTGTGTGTGTGTGTGTGTGTGTGTGTGTGTGTGTGTGTGTGTGTGGGCATGTGTTTGTCCTGTTGGGGAGGAATGGGTGTGATAAAAATAAATTAATAAATAGTAAATATTATTAATTAAATGTTTATTTTTAAAGTAAATATCAAAAAGTTAATTGTTTTTTAAAAGAATCCACTTGGCAGCTATCTGGGAGACGGACAAAAGAGGAAAGAGACTGGATAGAGAAATGCCTAGCATGAGGCTATTACTAATAGAGAAACTAATGAGGAAAAACTAATGAGAGCTGCCCAAGGGTAGTGGCTATGTGAGTAGAGAGAAGGAGAATGCACGAGATGTTATCATTAAAATATGGCCCTCCTCTAACTATGCTATATCCCTTGCAACCCTCCCCACTCATCCTTCTCCCACTCCCCCCAACTCATAGGATTGAGAGAAACGATTATTTTTCCCTTATATTAATAATCAATTATTGAATTAGGACTAAGGTTTTCCCCGTTCTATTTCTTCATTCATAAATTAGCTTCTGTAGGTTATTCAGCCAGCCTTTGAAGTGTAGGACTGATAATGAGATGAAATCTTGGGTAAACTTACCCAAGGTCTGATCAAATGGTAAAGAAATTCTAATCTAGGTCAATTGGTGAATTCCAGCCCATTGTGTTTTAGTCAGACAGGTCTGAGTAGAAGTAGATTCCCCTTTTGTCTAGACTGCCCTAAACTGAGGTGGTATGGGAAGAGATAAGTCTCTAAGTCCAGGAATGAGCAATCAGAGACTTGTCCCCCAGGCCATTGTTAGAATAAGCCCACCTCTCTTTATAACTCCCATCTTCTCATTAATTGTTAACCAATAAGAATTGGTTGCTGCCTGTAGGGAACACCCACTCTTCCAAGAGCATATAAGTGTTGAGAGAACTATTATGTGGGATCTTTGGTTTATGAGAGATGGTCAAATGGCCATCCTTTTATTAATTATTAGCTAGCCATAATTAATAAAATGATTAATTATCCAGAAATTATGTCTCTAAGTCACAGGGACAAGAAGAGAGGTGAGTATACTTTCTGATCTCCACTGCCATTTGCAAATCATTCTCTCACTAGCACCTTTTAATTACCTTTCCTCCTCTGAGGCCTATGCTGCCTGTTTGTGTATCCCTGACACATCCTTGTTGTCACCTACCCACCTCCAAGCCATCCTCCTAACTTTTTCAATGATTTTAGTACCTAGTTTGCTGTATTCCCTTCTTCCCTATCTCCTGGAAATTTCCTCAGTGCTTCAACCTCTCTGACAACTTGACCTCTATGGAGGCAGCTAGGTGGCATAATGGATTGCGCACCGGACCTGGACTCAGGAAGACCTCAATTCCAATCTCACCTTAGCTACTCACTGTGTATCCATGGGCAAGCAACCTAACTTCTATCTGCCTCATCTGTAAAAGTTCCCTCATCTGTAAAATGGGTATAATAATAGCTTGATTTCCTCATCTGCAAAATGGGGATAACAATAGCACAAACCCATCCCCACTCTAGGATTGAGGATCAAATGATCCTTGTGTAAATGTACAGCATTTTGGGGTGAAGGGAATAAGCCATTTACATAGAACCTACTACATGTTAATCACTGCGCTAAGCACTTTACAAATATTGTGTCATTTGAGATAATAGGGAATCCAAAAAGCACTGTTAGCTATCATCATTATTTACTAGCATTATTGTTCCTCAGTCTCCTCACTATGCCACTTCAGCCATATCTTACTATTCACCAGCTCTCAGAATTCTCCCATCTCCGCAACGCAGAACTTTGAAATTTCACTCTCCTATGGCAACCTCCTACATTCCTACTTCTCCTGTTCTTACCCACCAATGCTTCACGTCACCCTCATTATAATAATCATGACTATAGTAACATTTATGTAGTGCTTTGTGATTTACAAATCACTTACAATTGTTATCTCATTTGATCCTTACAAGAACCCTGGAAGGTAGGTGTTATAATTATCCCTATTTTACAGATGAGGAAACTGAGGCAAATAGCAAGTAAGTAACTTGTCCAGGGTCACACAACTGGTAAGTGTCTAAGGATGGATTTGAACTTAAATCTTCCTGACTCCAGGTCCAGTGCTCTATCAACTGCCCCAATCTGTCCCTTGACTCATCTCTCTTCTCCCAGTCCATCTCTCCTATTCTGGCTTCATTTTCTTCCTTACATAGCATTGACCCCATGGCTCACCACTTTATCATTTCAGTAGCTGAAAGGGGAAAGGAGAGAGAGGGAGGAGAGAGAAGAAGAAGAAGAAGGAGGAGGAGAGAGAAAATGAACTATAATACCTTTCATTAGAGGCCAAGCACCTCCCGGGCTGAACCTGATCTGAACCTCATTCCTGGTTCCAGAGCAGTTCCTCTTAGGGAGAAGGAATGGGTGGAATGCCAGCCCGTTGGGCCCAGCGATGGTTTCTAAAGCCCACATTTAAGAAACAAGTTCCCACTCTCCAACAAAATAGGTTTAAAAAAAAATAAATTAATTCAATATCCACTCACTGGAGCATTTCCTCTGAGGGCTTCCCTCCCTCTTTCATATGCAGCCTTTCGGTCTCACCTTTCCACAACACCATAACTGACTGAAGTAAACTCACTTAACCCACTATAGTGAGCCAGCCCCAGACCAGCATTGGCTCCAGGGAACAAGGGCCTACTTAGGTATCTAGCCATCTGTCCTAACTTACCCTTTCTACTTCTTGTTATAAAAACTAACTCAATAATACTATCAGTGCTACTAGAAAGAGCATAAAAATTCTCTTATCCCAGTCTAAATTCAGAGCCCCAGCTGCCCATGCCTCCACTTATACCCCCTCTATCCTTCAAACAAAAATGTCCTTCCCTGGTTATTACTCTCTCACATGTTAACCCTGAAAATAAATGACCAAAGAGCCAGAGAGGTTATAGAAAAAAGCTTTATGCCGACTGTCAACTCTGAAAAATAAAACAAAATAAAATACCAAAGAGCTCACAAAGATTGTAGGCAAATAGTCTTCTTTATTCCATAGACACTAGTGCCAGGGTCTCCTCCAGGAAAAGCCCTCCCTCCCCCACGTGTGTTGTTTCAGCTTTTAGAATGCATGTCTCTGGAGGGCAAGGGACTGTCTCACTTTCCTGTAACCCAGGATTCAAGCCTGGGATCATTTACTTTAGATTCTCATCAGAGGGGTGGAGATGAAACCTGCATGGTGCCTCAGGAGAGCAGAGCTGGCTCAAGAAAAGACATATTCTTCTTCCTTCCTGCTTGGAGAGTAAGCAGGTGTTGTTTTAGACTCTCTCCAGAGGAAGAGGAAAGAGATAAAAAAGTTTTTGAGAAGTAGCAGACATAAGTCTGCCACTTCCCAAAGTCTTTTCTTTCTCTTGTATCTGGAACCACTTGCACTCTCCCCTCTTACAATTATTAGGGTCTTATGCAAATGACCACGCTTGCACATTGGGTATCGTTTGTGTTTGTATGCTCAGCACCTGTACACAGTAGGTATTTAATAAGTGATTTTTTTTTCCTTCATTAACTTCATCCCAACATCACTTTTTAAAAGTGTGAAAATCTCTCCTTGTTTCAGTAAAGACCCACCTTGATACTGGCTCCCAAGTTCAAACAGACTGATTCATTCCACCCTCAAGGGAAAATTATCCAGCTAAGGGAAACCCCTGGAATCCCACAGGAAACACCTGACCAGGAGCTGTTGCTTTTCCTACCTACTGACAGATTCCCCCAGCCACGATGTTTCTGGGAACTTCCCCTGGGAAGCACCTATAGGCCTCCCCTCACAGAGTGATCTCCCACAAAGAATTTTGCACTTAGAAAGAGAAAGATTGCTTGGCCAAATTGAGAGAAGCCAGATCTGGCTCACCAAAGATTTTCTCCGGAGGCAGAGCAGATAATAAGCTAAACTTGCTAATGAGCCTGCTTGGCTTAGAGCCTGGGGGACTTGAGAGGAAGGAGGCTGTTAGAGGCCACCCAGCTCCTCCACCCCCTACAACACAGAAGAACAAAGAGGAACTAATCTGTTCTTGAGATCTGGGAATTCAAACAAACTTCTGCTAAAGGAAGGAAACCAAGGATAGCCCGGTTTGGGATTTTGGGAGGTGATCCCTCCTCTTTAGGGCAGCTAGGTGGTATGGTATAGTGGGTTGAGCACTGGGCCTGGAGTCAGGAAGACTCCTTTTTGGGAGTTCAAATCCAGCTTCAGTCACTTACTAGCTGTGTGACCCCTGGGGAAGTAACCTAACCTTGTTTGCCTCAGTTCCTCATCTATAAAACCTGCTGGAGAAGGAAATGACAAGTCACTCTGGTATCCTTGCCAAGAAAACCCCAAATGGGGCTGTGAAGAGTGGAACACAACTAAAGAGTCCCACACAACTGAACAACAGTCCCTACTCCCTGCTATATGAGCTGGGGAGATGGAAGGAGTGGGGTGAGTGGAAATTTAATTTAAGTCAGGTAGTAGAAAGAACACAAAGGAAAGGTATGGGGTTAGCCACTTTGAAAATGACAAAATGGTATAATGAAAGCACCCTATCCAAAGCAGTGATGCTCCATGGGGTGCTGGCATTTGACAGGCTTGGCCGGTATTTTCATATAGGAAGGAAGAGAAAAGAAAGTCATCCAGCCAAGGACATATGATTAGGTAGAGTAACTAAGGCTCTACTACCAGTAACCTGAATTTAGAAGGGGCTGACATCCCGATTAGCTCTTCGGTCACAGAAACAACAGAGCTGAGGGTCGGCCGGACCAGGATTGAGGAGCCGGCTGGCGCCTGGCTCCGCCTGAATCTCAATGAGCGCTTGCCTGACCCTCATCTCCTGGACCCGCTGCCCAGAGCCTCTGGCCCACCGTGGCCGCCTACAAGCTGGTGCTGGTCCAGCATGGAGAGAGCGCCTGGAACCTGGAGAACCGCTCCCATGGCTAGTTCGACACAGGAAACTGAGCCCCGGCGCAAGAGGAAGCCAAGCGCGGTGGCCAAGCATTTCTTAATGCTGACTATGAATTTGACATCGCTTCACCTCTGTCCAAAAGAGAGCAATTCGTACCCTTTGGACGATACTGGACGTCACTGACCAGATGTGGTTGCCTGTAGTGAGGACTTGGGGCCTCAATGAGCAGCACTAGGGAGCTCTGATAGACTGCTGCTAAGCACAGTGAAGTCCAGGTGAGGATCTGGTGATGATCCTACAACATCCCGCCATCTCCAATGGAGCCTGACCATCTCTTCTACAGCAATATCAGCAAGGACTGCTGCTATACAGATCTTACTGAGGATCAGCTGCCCTCCTGTGAGAGCCTGAAAGACACCGTTGCTGGGGTTCTACTTTTCTGGAATGAGGAAATTGTCCCCCAGATCAAGGAAGGAAAACGTGTTCTGATTGCAGCCCATGGCAATCATCTCAGAGGGATTGTCAAACATCTTGAGGGTCTATCTGAAGAGGCAATCAGGGAGCTGAATCTGCCCACTGGCATTCCCATCCTGTGTGAGTTGGGCAAGAACCTGAAACTCATCAAGTCCATGCAGTTCTTCCGGGATGAAGAGACCATAACAAAGCCATGGAGATTGTGACTGCCCAAAGCAAGGCCAAGAAGTGAAAGCAGGCTACTGGCACATGCCAACAAGTAGCCAGGTCCTTCCCTTCTCACTGTCTCCATCATCTCTCTCCCCTGCCTGCTCCACACACTAACCATCACCTCAGGGATCACAGCACATAGGTGCAGGTGGGGGACTGATGGTTCCTTTTCTCATTTCTTCCTATTTCAAACCAATTTCTTTCTCTCCTGTTGTCCATTCCCTCAACCACATTAGTCAAAATGCCTCCTGGGTGTTTGGCTCAATAAGGACCAGGTTAGGGGATAGGAATGGAGACATAGCTAGAAGCAACCAATGTGGGGAGTTGAAAGAAGCAGTTGTTTGAGTTATTCCTATGAGCCAGTCCTTCCAATAGAGCAGTCCTCTGCCTCGCTGTTGTAGGAAACTGTCTATATCCCAGGTAGTCATTTAAGGAATCATAAAAGTCTTGTTTGGATGTTTCCTCCCTAACCCAAGAAAAATGGATCTGGGAGGTTGAGATTATGTCCTAATATTTACTTGTTGCATTTGCTTTCACAAAAGACCCTTGAAGACTGGTGATTATTCGTGGCTTGTGAAATTAAACTGTCCCACTTGGTAGTCATCAGAGATATCAAGCTCTATCAGAGAGGGGAGAGTTTCTTGATTTCTAAGGGGTGGACGAGTACATCCCACTGTGTATTTTATAGCCCCTGCTCAGTTCTGTGGCAGTGAAATGCCCCTAGATTATATTGAAATATGTCTCAATGTCCTTCCACCTCTTGTCCAGCCACCTGGGTTCTCATCAGTTTTAGTATAACTGTACTAACCCTGCCCCTCCCCACCTTTTGTTGTTCGCTATAATAAAAGAGTGATGTGCAATACTTAAAAAAAAAAAGAAAAAAGAAAAGAAAAGAAACAACAGAACTTTGCATCTGACTAGCAATCAATCAAACAATTGACAAGTATTTATTAAGTGCCTACTATGTACTAGGCAAGAATAATTAGCTGATTCCTCCCTTTCTTCTTTGCAGAAGTGGCAGGAATATGGGTGTGGAATCTTGCATATACTGTCACTCTTGGTTGATAAATATAGATTGATTTTGCTAAGTTTTTTCTTCTCTTTTTTTTAAATTCTGTTTCACAAAACAGCTCTCTGGGTAGGGGATGAAAGATGTGTTTGGGAAAGAATATGTATAAACAAAACATATCAATAAAAATTTTTTGAAAGAATAATTAGTTAAAATAGCTAACAAATAACTTCTGGGATGAGCTCCTCCCTCACCCCACCCTTTCAGTGGTCATCCTCAGAGGTGTTCCACTCCCAAATGAGGCCACTTTGTGCTGATTAACAGGGTCCATGTTACTTGGGCCTAGCACAAACATTTCCTAGTTAAGGCCAAGGAATAGCAGCATACCTATTGGAAGAATTGGGTCACAAGGTTGGCCACAGCAACTCATATGTTGAAATTTGCCTACCAAGGCACAAGAGGGATTGTGTGGTACTGTAGAAAAGCAATATCTGCCAGGACTGGAAAATTCCTATGAGGTAGGCCAGCCAGGCTAATTTTTCCCTTAAAAGGCAATGAAATCATCCTTGAAATTTAATTAGTCCAGGGGACTAAGGCTCTAACCATTGATGTAACTCCCTGGTCATCTAAGGAATAAAAAGCCAGTATACAAGCAATCGACAGCTATTCACCCTTATGAGTAGACAAAAGCCACCATGGCAAATCTGGAACCCAAAGCTATGTGCTTGCAGAACATCCCTCCCATGCTTATTGCTAAGTAAACTTCCTTTCATAATATGTTATTTGGTGTACCTCATTTTTTTCCAGTCCAGAGCCTAAACTGCCAGACTGGCCTGAGTCACGCCTGCCCCACCTGCATTGATAGCCAAAATCAGAGCAGAGTGGCAACTTGGAAAGAATGCTGGTTCAAATCTTGCCTCAAACACATACTAGCTCTGTGATCTTGGGCAAGTCAGTTAATAAGTTAACATCTCGTTCCCTTGGTTTCCTCAGCCATTAAATGAAGATAATAGAATTTTTACTACTTGCAATGCAGCAAAATATTTATTGATCGCCTCTACTTTTTAGTCACTCTGCTGGTTGCTGGGGCCCCAAAGACAAAAATGATAATAGTTCCTGCCCTCAAAGGGCATACACTTATTACTATGGAAACATGTACACAGATAAAGGAAATATAAAATGTAAGCAGGGTAATGTAAGAGTGAACTCAAAGCCTTTTCAGATTTTACTTTCAGTATCTATATATGAACGGCCGGAAATGTGGCTTTGAAAGTAAGAGAGGCAATGTCTCTCTGGTCCCCCCATCCACCCCAGAGCAGAAGTTGAAAAAAACAAAACTGGAGAACCCCCAACCTCAGAGCTGTTTGACAGAAGATCCCATGCTTGATTAATGACCAGTGCAATCCAGCTCTTCAGAATTTAGCACCTGTTTAGCTATCCATCAAGCAATTGACAGGCATTTATTTATTGCCTCCTATGTGCTAGCTAGATTAATAGAAGCTTACTGATTGATTGAGTCTGGAAATGACATCATGAAGTAGCTCATTATAAAGCAGAATGCATTTTCTCACAGAAACACTGTATTCTTGAGTAAGAGATTAAATAAATCATAGCTATGAACAATTTGTAGTTAAAGTATGAATGCTTTTTCTTTTTTACACTGTAACAACAGTGTGGGCACCTAGGTGATGCAGTGGATGGAATGCCAGGCCCCAGAGTCCAGAAGACCTGAGTTCAAATCTGGCCTCCGACATTATGTCACATATGTGACCCTGGGTAAGTCACTTAACCCTGTTTGCCTCAGTTTCCTCATCTGTAAAACAAGCTGGAGAAGGAAATGGCAAATCACTCTGGTATCTTTGCTAAGAAAACACCAAATGGGGTCACTTAACCCTGTCTGCCTTAGTTTCCTCATCCATAAAATGAATTGGAGAAGGAAATGGCAAACACTCCAGTACCTTTGCCAAGAAAACCCCAAATGGGGTCACAAAGAGTTGGACATGACTGAAAGTGACTGAACAAAATGTGCTAGGCAAGATTAGCTAAGTCCTCCCTCCATTCTTTGCTGAGGTGGAAGGAGTAAGTTACAGCGAGTTTGCCCCATGAAGATCTTAAGCCCAGGTAATCGACTCCAAAGATAAGACACACTTTGGCTTGGAATCTACTTAGCTAGGAATATCTGTTCTTGTTTTCTGTGGAACTTGCTTCCGTTTGAGATGGAAGGCCTTCTAGACAGACCCGACATTCTCTAAAGAGAAACAAAGTTGTGCAGGGGTTTTTCTAGGACACATAGAAGTTGCTTAACACATTTGCTGAGCTGAATTAAAAATCCATAACCAAGCCTTTCCAATGTTTAAAGAGGTGCTGGAGTTTGCCCTCCATGGCATGGGGAAAAAGAGAAAAGAAGCCAAGCACCCAGAGGTTTGTCATGTTTCCCTCTCATTGGACTATCCTCTTTGCCTCCCTCTCTGAGAGGTGGCTGCCAGAGGAAAATGGCGGCTAAGATTCTGGTTTCTGGCTTTCCTCTCCCCAAAATCTCCGACAGTGCAGTCCCAGAAGTCCAAGTTTCAAATATATCACCTACTGGTGAACTCTAGGATAGCTTAAATCTCTCACAGGCACCGCAGGTCCAGCAATTCAGGGGCTACCTCAATCAACAAACATTTATTGTGGTAGGCCGGTGCCTAGAATAGGTATACCAGGAGCACCATATCATTGAGGGCTTTAAATGCCATTGGGCTAAGGATTTTGTATAGTTTTAGTAATATAATAAAAACTTGAAGTTAAGTCAGTATTTAATGCTATTACCCTGTTACAAAAGCAAAAAGGAAAAGCAAGTCCCTATCCTCACAGAGTTTACATTCTATTTTTTAGGGGATGAAGTCATCAGTCCACAAATATTTATTAAAGTGCCCGCCACTGTACCCTTATGTTGGAGAGACAAAGAAAGGCAAATGCATGGTTCCCTGACCAGGGATGTGGTAATAAATATTTAACAACTGGTCTTCTGAAAAGAACAGACACACTTTTACATTTACTTTGTATCATTAATATTTTCTCCATTCTTAGATGATCACAAAATAAATCTCTGATGTATAGGTTTGTAAATGTTCACATTGAAAATTTAAAAATCAGAAGCTCAAATCGCTCTAACATCACTCTCTGCCCTCGAGTACCTCACATTCTAATGGGTGAGACAATGTACCAAAAAATTATACACAGTATATACAGAAGGGGTGGGGAAGTACTAATAGTAAGGGGGGAGTAGGGGAGAGGGAACTGGGAAACACTTCTTGAAAATACATGCTCACAAGTAAATGTCAAGTAATTTCAAGAGTGAGAGTACTAATTACTGAAGGAATAAGAGGTAAGAAAAGGCCTAGTGTCAGAGATGGCACTTGAGCATTATGGGATATCACCTGAGCTGTATTTTGAAGGAAATAAAACACTCTAAATGGCCTCACAAATAAGGAGGTAGTACATTTTTGACAAGAGGACAGTCTGTGCAAAAGGTACAGGGAGCAGGAAGCCAGTTTGACTAGAACAGAGGGTGAGTGAAGTAGAGTAAACAGGAAAAATAAATTTAGAAAAATATACCAGAGGTACCATATTGTTGAGGACTTTAAATGCCACTGGACTGAGAATTTTGTATGGTTTTGATAACATAACAAAAACCTGAAGGGTATGTCATGTTTAATTAAGCTTTTCCCATAATATGGGGCAGTTGGGTGGCACAGTGGATAGAATGCCAGGTCTGGAGTCAGGAAGAGCTGAGTTCAAATCCAGCCTCAGACATTTACTAACTATGTGACCCTGGGCAAGTCACTTAACCCTGTTTGCCTCATTTTCCTCATCTGTCAAATGAGCTGGAAAAAGACATGGCAAACCCACTCCAATATCTTTTGCCAAGAAAACCCCAAGTGGGATCACAAAGAGTCAGACATAACTGAAATAATTTAACAACATCCCCAATCAGTGGGCATTTGTTTTGTTTTCAGGACTCTGTCTACCATAAAAAGTGCTGCAATGAATATTTTAGCATATATAGGACCTTTCCTTGTTTTTAATCCTCCCTTGGTTTTCATGCCTAGTGGTGGGATCTCTGGGTTGTTAGGCATTTTAATTATTCAAAATGCTTTTGGAGCTATGATCATATTGTTTTTCAGTCCTTGTCCGACTCTTTAAGGAGGTCTGTATGGGAAAAAATTCCCAGGACCAAGAAATGGAATTTCTTGTTCTTAGAACAGTCAGGAAGCCAGTGTCACTGGATGGAAAAGTGTGTGGTGGGGAGTAAGGAGTAAGAAGTAAGAAGACTGGAAGGGTGTTGGGGAGGGGAGGTTGCGAAGTGCTTTGAATGCTTTAGCTCCGAGCCCCCAGCCTCAAACCACATTTCTAGCAGAACATATCTCAGTGTTAGATTATCAATGTCTCCACTCTGGAAATGTTTCCCTACTCAGTTGCTATTGTTATATTGAGAAATTGACTATCATATAAAATCAAAAGGCATCAATAAAAAAGGAGGGGCAAGTGTCTATACAGTGGGTAATCTATTGTTTAATTATTATGTATAAATGACTTGCCTCTCCAAGAGAGATTGAAAAGACCCTTAGGGTGAAGAGAGAGCTCCCTCTCTTCTACCCTAACTTAATTATTCTCTCTTCTCCAATCTGTATGAATCCTGGATCTCTTCCTGTTTATTGAGTCAATGACTCCTGCTTGACCTCTGATCTGCTCCAACCAGCATTCGGTCCCTCCCTTAACCATGCATGTTTGTGTTTGCAGCAATAACTATTTACTGCCTATGAGCTCAATCCTAGCACCTGTCAGGAAGAGGTCATCAGAGGGGAAGCTGAAGAATGTGAGTTATCTGAGCTCTCCCTTCAGGGGCTTCCTGTCTGCAAGGAGCAACGAGGATTCAAAGGTTGTTTCTCAACTAAGTCATCTAGAAAGCCACAAGTTCCTGAGAGTGAGGGTCCAGCCTGGTGTAGAAGAGTGTTGGGGGGACTGTGAGGATCACACCCCATCCTGCCGCTGCCCGTAACACAATGATTTGCAATTGGGTAAGAGAAAGGTAGCTGATGTCAAATCAAGTGCATAGCCCTTGGCCCAAAAGAGATCCAGAGCAGGAGAAAAAAGGGCACACTGGCAAATTTACTCTAGATAGGCAGTGTTACTTCAACCAAAACTTAGGACATTATCTAACAAAATATATATCTATATCTATATATATGTGTGTGTGTGTGTGTATATAATATAGATATAGCACATATATGAATGTATATAGCACATATATGTGTATATATAGCACATATATATGTACATAAATATATCACATATATATGTCTTTGTGGGGGTGTGTGTGTGTGTATTCCTTTCCGAAAACCCTCTTCAAAGTAGGTTTAATTTTCTGAAAAATCCTAACCTATAGAGTCTCCATACCTGTGCAGTAGCAACAATGTGTGTAACTTCCTTCCTGAACGGAGATGACCTGCACTATGACTGACCTCTCCAACAGCATTACACTGCTGCCACTTGGTAAAATCCAAATTCCATACAAAACAGCCTACGAGCTGCTAGTGGGTAGGTAGACATAACAGCATTGGCTCTAGATTCACAAGTTTTTTGTTGTTTGTCGCTGTTTAGTCATTTTCATTAGTGTCCCACTCTTCGTGACTCCATTTGGGGTTTTCTTGGCAAAGATACTAGAGTGGTTTGCCATTTCCTTCTCCGGCTCATTTTACAGATGAGAAAACTGAGGCCACCAGGGTTCAGTGACTTGTCCAGGGTAGCACAGCGAGTAAGTATCTGAGACCTGTTAAGGCTGGATTTGAACTCAGGTCTTCCTAATTCTAGCCCTGGCACTCTGTCCACTGAGCCTCCTATTGGAATGCCAAGAGAAGGTTTCAAATGCAGTTACCCATGATGCTTACTACCTTTGTGACCTTGGGCAAATAAGTCGATTAGCCTCCCAGGTTCTTTATTTATAAAAAATGAAGGGCCCCTGAGGTCCCTTCCAGCTGTAGGATCCTAATAATCCTGGCAACTAGGTGGTGCAGTGGACAGAGTGCCAGGATTGGAATCAGGAAGACCTGAGTTCAAATTTGGCCTCAGACACTTCCCAGCTGTGTGACCCTGGGTAAGTCACTTAACCGCTGTTTGCTTCAGTTTTCTCATCAGTAAAATGGAGATAATAATAGCACCTACCTCCCAGGATTGTTGTAAGGATCAGATGAAATAATAGTTGTAAGCCACTCAGCACAGTATAAGCACTATATAAATGTTAGCTATCAATTATTATTATTATTATTATTATCATTATTATTATCATCATTATTCTTAGTAGTAGTAATAGTAAAATTTAACATTCCACCTCCCATTAGGTGCCTAAGAATAGTCCTTCAAGGCAAGTAGGTGGTACAGTGGATAGAGCAATGAACCTGGAGTCAGGAAGAACTAAGTTCAAATCCAGCCTCAAACACTTATTAACTGTGTGACTCTGGGCAAGTCATGTAAACTCTATTTACCTAAGTTTTCTCATCTGTAAAACGGGGATGATAATGGCACCTACCTCCCAAGGTTGTTGTGAGGATCAAATGAGACATTGTAAAGCACTTAGCACAGAGCCTGGTATATAGTAAGCCCTATATAAATGTTAGCTGTTATTATTTTTAAAGGAGCAGCTGGGTGATGCAATGGATAGAGTACCTGACCTGAAGTCAGGAAGACTCATCTTTGTGAGTTCAAATTAGACCTCAGCCACTTTCTAGTTGTGTGACCCTGGAAAAGTTACTTAACCCTATTTGCCTCAGTTTCCTCATTTGTAAAATGAGCTGGAGAAGGAAATGGCAAACCACTCCAGTGCTTTGCCAAGAAAACCCCAAATGGGGTCACAAAGAGACAGACACAACTGAACAATAACAAATTACTTGTAAGAATTAGCTCAAGTGGGGGCAGCTAGGTGGCACTATGGATAGAGTTGTGGATAGGCCCTGAAGTCAGGAGGACCTGAGTTCAAATCCTGCCTCAGACCAGACACTTGACACTAGCTGTGTGACCCTGGGCAAGTCACTTAACCCCAATTGCCTAAAAAAAATTTAAAAAAAAAAAAAGAATTAGTTCAAGTACACCTCCTACAGGAGCCTGATCCTTAACCCTACCTCCCAGCTCCAGTGTCCTCCATTCACCAAATTACTTGATATTATNTTAAAAAAAAAAAAAGAATTAGTTCAAGTACACCTCCTACAGGAGCTTGATCCTTAACCCTACCTCCCAGCTCCAGTGTCCTCCATTCACCAAATTACTTGATATTATGTGTGTGTATAGACACATACATACATACACACATACATACATACACATACACATATATATGCACATATACATACACACACATATATAATATTAAATACATGAATGTGTTTCCCATTCCCCCAAGAGACTGTAAGTTCCAGGAGGGCAGGGACAGTTTTTTTGTTTGTTTGTTTTTATATCCCGCCCCCTTCTCCAGCATCTTAGCATTATGTGTCCGTGGTTGGGTGCAAGATATTAACATTTGTTGAATGAATGCTGAATACATTTGGGAGAAGCACAGACAACAACTGGGAAATTGCAATTCCTCAGGAGCTGGCTCTTTGTTCTCATTAGTTTTCAAATCCTTATTAGCATCTAACAAAAATGAATAAGGATTGGGACTGGCCGGTGATTCATATCAGAGAACCTAGGTGAGGAAATTCCCTATACCAATACAGATTAGGACTTTCCAGTGAAAGGAAAATACAACTCCATTATCTTTACTGTTTGAAGAATAGGAGCAGAGGGTGTGACTATGGTAGATTATCACTATCCTACACTCCCTTCTTTCTAAACCCTGGCTCCTCAATTCCGGGTTGAGTTCTCCTTCCCTCAACTTCCTGTTATCATTTAGTATCACCTTGATTATGCTGTTTCTCCCTCTGTAATCACTTAACTCAGAAATGTAAACATCTTCCTCACCTATCTAACAACAAAAAAGAAAAAGAAAAGAAAAGAAAGAAAAAATGCAGCCAATCATGTGTGGTGTTTTTTTATTTAATCTGTGTGGGAACAAATGCTCAATGTTTGAATGCCCAGGCCCTGTCACGTGAGAGCTTGTTATACGTTCATCTATAAACTTAGTCTTTGATCAGTCCTAACATTCGGTGAACATATTAAATATTTGTTCACTCGACTAACTGGTATGAATCTCTGGGTTTGTTATCCATGCTGATGACATGCCAGTGAAGCTGGAGATGAGTCTCCAACAGAAGCTTAAACGCCAGGAAGAAACTATATTTAGGTTGGAGTTTACATGGAGGATATCCTCTTTAACAAGAGTTTCAACCCCTAAAACTTAAAAAGACCTATCTGCTGATTAGAAGAGAGATCTCTTTACCCCTGAAAGTATCAAGAATGAGGGTGCCTTCAATGGCACCATTATTAAGGAACATCACGCAAGATGGTTTCTTGTTTGGCTTTTTTGTTTTGTTGTGTTTTCTTTATACTCCTAGCACTTAGCACATAGTAAATACTTAATAAGTGCTTCTTGAATGAATAAACAAGATATATTCTTAGACCACATGCTACATAGGCACATAACGAGTTAATAGGATTGATATATGGAGAGCTCCTCAAAATCTCAGAGATTACTTAGTCCAGGGNGGATATATTCTTAGACCACATGCTACATAGGCACATAACAAGGAGTTAATAGGATTGATATATGGAGAGCTCCTCAAAATCTCAGAGATTACTTAGTCCAGGGGTGTGACCTTGAGGAGCTAGAGGGCCCTATGTGGCCTCAAGGCTGCAGGTTTCCCACCCCTGTTTCTAATCCCTCTTATTGTGTATTTAGGAGGAATCTGAAGCCCAGAGGGAAGAAATTATTTGTTCATAGTCATATAATTTCTAAGTGGCAAAACTGGAATTCACACCCAATATTGATGATCCCAAGACTAATACCTAACCCACCCAGTTCCCCAAATCCCATCTTTTTTTTTTTAACAGAATAACAAAGTTGGAAGAGACTTCATTTCAAGAATCCTGGAATTCTTAATCAGAGGGTCTGAGAACTTGGCTTTTTTTTTAATATTTTGATAACGATTTCAATAGAATTGGCTTCCTTGATAATTCTATATATTTTATTTGATGCATTTACAAACATCACTTTGAGAAGGGAACTATAGGCTTCCCCAGACTACTCAAAGGTCAAAAAGAACTGATCTATCTAATCCAACCAATATCCAAAGAGGAATCCCCATATAGCACCCCCAGAGTGATAACCCAGCCTCTGCTTGAAGACCTTTAATAAAAGGGAACTCAATACTCCCCAAGGCACACCAGTTTACTTGAGGCTCTAATTTAGATAAATTTTCCCCCAGGACAGGCCTCAATCGGCCCCTTTGCCTCTTTCACCCCCCTTAGCTCCAGGTTCTGCCCCCTGGAGCCAACATGGACACAACTGAGATCTCTCTTCTGAGAACCCTCCCCAATAGTGGAGCGCAGCAATCATCACATATCCCCCTCCCAGCCCACCTCACGCCCCCTAAGTCTTCTCTTTTCAGGCTTCAGCCTGGAGAAAAATTAAATTATCCCCAGTTCCTCCAACCAGTCCTCAAGGGACCTGAACTGAGAAAACTCACTAGCCTGGTTGCTCTTCTAGAGACACTCTCCAGTGATCAACAATACCCTATCAATATCCTAAACTGTACTCAGAACTGAACACAACCTCCAATGTGATTTCGGGGAATCTTGTCAGGATTTAGAGAGCTCTTCTAGGAAATAAAGTTTATGTGTCGGGGTGGAATTTGACAGATGTAACTGAGATCCGGAGACCTCTCTTGGGGGGGAGGGGAGTACTCTTGAGTACTCCACAGGAGAATGGACTCTGCCTGGGCAGTGCAAGGTTGGGCTGCTTGGCTCGACGTTTGACTGGTGATGTCTGGGCCGCACCCCTCCCTCCTAGGGTGAGGGGTATCTCAGACCGTGGAGGTGGTGATTGGAAAGGAGAAAAAAAAGCGGGCAAGTTTATCTAGTGCGCATGCGTCACAGATCTCTCCACCCTTCTCGGTCGCACCACACGGCGCAAATGCTTGGGGGGTTGAGGTCGGGGTTGGGGGGGGGCAGGAAGCCTCCCCAAGCCAAGAGAACGCCCTCCCCCGCAGTGGCCTGTGACTGCGCAGCCGTCTTCCCACCTTCCCTTCTCCCCGACCAATCAGAAGTGGCACAGCCCCAGGAGCTCGGGGCAGGGCTCCGTGGGTGGGGCTAGGACGTGAGGGCAGCGCGCTGGCGTCACAGGGGCGGCTATATAAGTGGGTGCCGGTGCCGCCCCCCCGCCCCAGTCACTGAGCCGCCGCCGAGGACTCAGCAGCCTCCCCCTCGAGCCCCCTCGCTTCCCGACGCTCCGTCCCCCCCGCCCGCCTTCTCCCGCCATCGCCTTCCGCAGGCCGTTTCCACCGAGGAAAAGGAATCGTATCGTATGTCCGCTATCCAGAACCTCCACTCTTTCGGTGAGCACTGGGCGGGGCTGGGGCGGGCGGAGAAGGGAAGGAAGGGGATCCGGGCCTGCAGAAGGCCTAAGCCTCCCAACACTTTGAGGTGGGGGAAATGGATGAAAGAAAGATGATCAAGCCGTGATTTCGGCCATATCTGAGGCGTTAGGTCATATTTTTCTTAACGCGGCTCGAAGCGGTGGGTACGAGGCCAACACTTGGGCGTACCCCTCCAAGAACCGAAGGTGGCGCATTTACTAGTGGCTTCTCGCCTGCCTTGGTCACACCCGCCGCGCGTCACGTCCTCCCACGTCACCGGCCATTGCCGTGGAGGGCGAGGTCTGAGTGGAGGCGGAGTCAGTTTTGAATGACGGGGGCGCAAGCCTGTAAGCTGCCCGATTGCGTCAGTGAGGCGGAGCCACTTGTGCTCTGGTTTCTCTGGCTTGTGATAGTCCAAAGGGGCTGGTTAGCGAGGGAAGGGCGGGACTTCTGGCCTGGATTGGGCTCTTCTTGGGAACTCTAACCCCAACTTTTGTGTACATTCTGGTCTCTGAAATTTTAACCGAGTTCTATAACCTTTTCAAGTTCTACTGAGGAACTACAGAAAGAAGATATTTGCCCTTTTGTGCCAGGCTAAAATTAACAGCTAAAAGGTTCCTAAGAACTTTTGTCTATTCTCCCAGACCCCTTTGCTGATGCAAGTAAGGGTGATGACCTGCTTCCTGCTGGGACTGAGGATTATATCCATATAAGAATTCAACAGAGAAACGGCAGGAAGACCCTCACTACAGTCCAGGGGATCGCTGATGATTACGATAAAAAGAAACTAGTGAAGGCATTCAAGAAGGTAGGTGGTGGGGTTTCAAGTTTGTCCATTACTTACAGTCAGATTGTTAAACATTTTAGCTGTGCAAAGTAAGATTGTAGGTAGGATATGCCAGAAGACAGTCCCATCATTCTCTGTCCCCCAGTTAATATGGTAATTGAAGTAATTTGAATTTAATTTTGCAGAAATTTGCCTGCAATGGTACTGTAATTGAGCATCCAGAATATGGAGAAGTAATTCAGCTACAGGGTGACCAGCGCAAGAACATATGCCAGTTCCTTGTCGAGGTAAAAACTGCTTTGGGCTTGGTTGAGAATATATCCAGAAAAGTAGACATGGCAGGTTTGAATTAAGCATCTTCATAAAAGCATTGTCAGTGAGGATTTAGAATTGGAGAGCAACCATTATCTTCTGTGCACACATTTATGTTTCGTAAATGGTTCAAAGAGTAGTGGCTTTGTCAAGGTTTCAAAAGTGTTGGTCAAGTAGCAGAGCCAAGATTTGATTTTATCATTTTGTGCTTCAAATCTCAAAATTGCTTAATAATGGCAAATTTTAATCCCAAGTTTTCTTCTACTGTCCTGTAGAGCCTTCAAGTGTTAATGTACCTAAATAAAGTGGCAGGAATAAATCCATTTGAATTGGCAAAACAAGCTATGCTAATTTCAAAACTTAAGTGGAAATTAAGTCCTGGCTCAGTCATTGTTAGCATGCTGTTAAAATTAGTGCTGATGTTCTATGTAGTAGCAAACAAACATATAGTGTATATGAAAGAAAAGTCTTATAATGAGGATATTTTTGCCCTAAAAACACTTTTTGTTTCATCTTCCAGATTGGACTGGCTAAGGACGACCAGCTGAAGGTTCATGGGTTTTAAGTGCTTGTGGCTCACTGAAGCTTAAGTGAGGATTTCCTTGCAATGAGTAGAAAAATTCCCTTCTGTCCCTTGTCACAAGTTTAAAAACCTCACAGCTTGTATAATGTAACCATTTGGGGTCCGCTGTTTAACTTGGACTAGTGTAACTCATTCATGTAATAAACTGAAAAGAGCCATGCTGTCTAGTCTTGCAGTCCCTCATTTAAACAGAGGTAAAGCCTGGCAGTTCCCAGCCTGAAACACAAGTAATCTAATGTTTCAGTCAAGTCTAAAGCCCTAGGTAGCATCTGAGACCATGTCTGTCCAGAGGCTCCTTGGTGATCCCTTTTCAGGCTCCTTGTCCATTTAAGAGAACATTACTACCCTCTGAGCTGCCCTTGATAATGCTCAGAAGAGTAAGTTAAGGCCACCACCATCCAGTCCAGTTATACCACCACAACAGTTAGCCTTTGGTAGCAAAACAGGGATTCCCCTGGTGATTTCCACCACCTGTCCAGGGAGGAGTTTCATTTTGGGGCAATGTCAGGACATCCTTACATCACACCAAGGTCCAAAGTTGTCTGACAAGACTTTTTTTAGTGGTAGTACTGCCCTACCTCTGGGGGATGCACAAGTGGAGAAAACACC
>NW_020954575.1:17391404-17391505 GCF_900497805.2 Vombatus ursinus | reverse complement strand
GTACTGTGAGGCCAACTTTACCTGAATTAAACTTTTGACAAGGGAACAAATTTTGAACTAATGTATCAAAACAGTCAATGTAGTAACTGCAGAGCTTGCAA
>NW_020954575.1:17390051-17391349 GCF_900497805.2 Vombatus ursinus | reverse complement strand
TTTACTAGCAACAGCTGCCCAATGCCATGTGAAGTAACAGACTGGTTTGGTTTTGTTTTTTTTTCTTTTTTTTTTTTTAGTTTAAATGTTATGTAATGTATTTAAACTCTTATTTAAATAAAACTGNATTACTAGCAACAGCTGCCCAATGCCATGTGAAGTAACAGACTGGTTTGGTTTTGGTTTTTTTTCTTTTTTTTTTTTAGTTTAAATGTTATGTAATGTATTTAAACTCTTATTTAAATAAAACTGGTTTTCAGAAATGTGACTTTGCATATATTCCCTTTTTTTGTAATAGCTTTTACAAACTTACATGTTATAAGGGAATAAACACTACCTGGAATGAGCCCGTAATTCTATTCCTGTAGGATACTTTCAGAATTTTAGAATAGATTCTTCATTACCTCCCAAACTGGTTTTGGTGCCCAGTAGACTCAGCTTGTTGAACCTAAGGGCAGGTTTATGGATTGAGCAAGTAGTTGGATAAGATTGTTACATGGTATATGTCATCACCATTTTAAATAGGTACAGAAGGGCAGTGGTTGGAATAAATAGCATATGACAGCTCTGGCATCTGACTCATCGAAGAGCCTCTGGACAGTGTAGGCCTACTGCTGGGTCACTGGACCCCACTTATATAGTATAAATCTTTTTAGTAAAATGTCTTAATCTCAGGAATGAGGTCACTGAGCTAAAAAGGTTGAGTTTGAAGGAAATACAATTAAGTATAAAGTCACTAATTAGTGGACAAGAGTTAAAGAATCACAAAGGGATTTATAGTGGAGTTAAGAGCATAGGTTCCCAATGTGGGTCTGGAACAATGGGGGGGGGGAGTGGTAGTAACCTCAGGTACAAAAAGGGGGCAGTGAAAGCATAAGGAAAGAAGAGAAAATTTTGAAAAGCTGTTCATATGTGTTACCATCTGTTGTGTAACAGTTAAAGTCATGGTGACTATTTTCCAAATAGACAAAATGCTGGTTATAACCTTAGTGGTCAAGTTCAGTGACAAGTCTTAACAAGCAAGTGCTGGCAGGTGAGGGTATTGCACAGCATTGTAGGGAAGTCCATGACATCAGGAATACATGCATGTGATGACTTGTTTATAATAATGATACTATATGGTTACATGGTGAAATATAGCTTCATCAAAATTTCAAGCAGGAAAAAACCCACAAATTTACAATGAATTAAAGATGCCTAATTTTTTTTTATTTTTTGAAGTGACAACTTTCAAAAAAATAAAAAAGGTTAAAGAAAAGTAGATTTCCAGGAGGGCACAGAGTATTTTTTGTTAAAGG
>NW_020954575.1:17389900-17390015 GCF_900497805.2 Vombatus ursinus | reverse complement strand
AGGGTAGGCCAATTAAGTCTGGGAACCTCAGGGTTAGAGAAAAGCACTGTTACTTTTTGCTGGAGGCATTCCCATACTATGAAATCCCAAATACCTCACCTCACTGTGTCCTAAT
>NW_020954575.1:17388994-17389852 GCF_900497805.2 Vombatus ursinus | reverse complement strand
AGGGATTACTTTAGTACCTTACCTAGTAATGCAGAAGTTTTCATGCATAAATTTGGAGCAGGGAATACAAAAAATAAAGCATTCTTCTCCACAACAACCTTGTGTATTAAGTGAATAAAAGTTGCTTTGATCAATGTGAAGTACTTTGACAGCAGGGCATTTCAATCTTCTATTTCTAGTGCTCATGAGATGTGTGCCTCCTGCCTTAAGTGGAAGAATTGAATCCTTATTAGGAAGCTCTGGTATTTTCACTTGTACAACTAGTGCGAATTGATGAGCAAAAGCCATTTTCGAAATAAGGATCCTATAGAGACACAATCCATCCTATTTTAGAATTGGACCTTGGGTTTTATTCATGTGAGGCCTGTCAGTAACAGCATGCTCAGTTGATAAAATGCAAAATTAGGAGTTGGTGTTACTCTTAAATTACCCTCTTGTATGTAGGGTTATGTATTTAGTAAATTGGAATTAAGCTTATTAGACTATCACAATATACATATTTTTGGAAGACCAACTTCATTCTGCAAATACTAAACCTCACTGTCAGAAAGGTTTAGTGAGAATTTTTATCGTTGGCCTGCACAGCTCCCCCTTCTTATAGGTGATGCCTAACTTCCCTACTGAGGTGCTAATAATTGTCAATTTTTTAGAAAGAGCCCTACCTGGCTTGCTTTGTGCCCAGGCTAACCTCAAGAAAGGTCTATAACAAAGTCTGACCTTGAAAAGTCTTTGCATGGGCTGAAGAAAGGTCGTGATTCCCAGAGTGCTTGACAGTGCCCTTTTTAGCACTTACCCCACCCCCCAAAAAAAAATATTGTGGAAAATGAATGAAAATTGTTCAGCTTTGGTCCAAGCACG
>NW_020954575.1:17387001-17388946 GCF_900497805.2 Vombatus ursinus | reverse complement strand
GGACGATTAAGGAGCATGGGTAGACTGTAGCAAAGAGACAAATTTAGATTTGATCTTTGAAAAAAAAAAATCTTAATTAGAGCTATCCAAAAGCAGAATGTTCCTAGTGTGGTCTGGTTCTCTCTGGAAGTCTTCAAGCCCAATACGTGGTGAGAGGGCACTTTGATGGATGTGTTGAAAAGTTCATTCAAGTATGGATTGGAATACCTCCACAGAATTGGTGTAAATAGTGTCCACTGAAGTGGTTGCATGTATTTAAATTTGCACTCTTTGAAGTTGTAATTATGCAAAATACAGTCATTGCTTCCAGTCCAAGGGAAATATTCACTGCAAATTAGAATAATATGATCAGTCAATAAACATTTTTTAAATGCCTAGTATGTGTGAGGCACTTATGCTAAGCACTGGAGATGCAAATAAAAAAAGACAGTCCCCAGCCCTCAAGGAGCTTACTGTCTAATGGAGGAAGACAGAACAGAAAAAGAAGTTAAGAAAGGAGAGAGGGAAGCTACAGGTGAAAGGGAGAGATAAAAATGTTCTATGCCCCTTCTTTAAACAGAGGTCCTGGAAACCCTGCCCTGACTTCAGTTATAGGATCTAATTTTAGAGGAGCAGAGGGCACTGATGAAATGTACCAGGCAGGTTCCATCTTGCAATGAAATTTCCCAGTGATGAGTTTCCTAGGAAAGGAAGACATTCTGGAGAGTTCCAGGGAAGTCCAAAAGCAGTGTAGCTGTGGATTTACAATCTATACTGACTGGGACCTGGGTGTAGATGGCTTCTGAGGTCCCTAACAACTCTGAAATGACTGAGGCAAGGCTTGAAGGATTTCAAAGGGATGTGTAAAGAAAAAGAGTTGACCCCTGACAAATAGATGATGGACTTAATATGCAGAATGAGATACATTTTTGGACACAGCAAATTTGTTTTGGGCATGTTGTTACAAGGGTTTTGTAACGTTTTTGAGGAGCGGGAGTGGGAAAGTGGTAGGGAAAGGGCAAAAAATGCATGTTAACTAGGAAAAAAAAATTTTAAGGGTTGAGTATTGGGCAGATGGATATAAAAAGCCAGGAGGAAATCTACCACATTACCAAGTCTGCAATTTAAGCCAGGAGGCATAGTGCCTCTGGGAGTCAGAAAGACCTGAGTTGAAATCAGCTAGGTGGCCCCAGGCAAATAGCTTAACCTCTGTCTGCCTCAATTACCTCAACTGTAAAATGGGGATAATAATACATCTACCTCCCAAGGTTGTTGTGAGGTTCAAATGAGATAATATTTGCAAGATGCTTAGTCACAGTGCCTGATATAGATGGTAAGCACTTAATAAATACTTTCTTTACCCCTAATCCCCCTCCAATAGGTTGAATTTATTACTGCACAGGCAGCTCCTGCTGGTTTCCCATCCTTTTATCAGCCATGGACAGCAGGTGATACCTCAGAATGCGTGAATTCAACTTCCTCTCCTAAGAGGATAATTGGTAATAGTGTTGACACTAACACTTCCAATAACGTAAATAGCTACACCATACAGTCCCAAAAGCTAAGGTTGCCAAGGGCTGGATGATTGGTCAAGCAATAAACAGTCATCATTTTGTTATCAATAACCAATTAGGAAGTTTCAGTACTGGTCAGAGATGACAGCAATCATGTGCAGGGAGGTAACTCTTTGCCACTCAGTGATCTCAGCCTGTTTCTAGGAATGGCCCACTCTGTTGTTGCAAGGGCATTAAGTGTTTGCCTGCTCTAGTGTGGGTGGGATGGGGGATGCCCCATTTCTTCTGCTAAGAGTATCTCACTAAAATGAACAGAACCAGGAGAACATTGTACACAATAACAGCCACATTGTTCGATGGCATACTTTGATAGCACTGCAAGGATCTAAGACAACTCCAAGAGACTCATGATGGAAAATCCTGTCCACATCCAGAGAAAGAACTATGGACTC
>NW_020954575.1:17386847-17386938 GCF_900497805.2 Vombatus ursinus | reverse complement strand
AATGCAGATGGAAGCATATTATTTGCTCTCCTTTTGTTGTTTTGTTTTGTTTCTTCTTTCTCATGGTTCCTCCCATTAATTTTAATTCTTC
>NW_020954575.1:17385524-17386779 GCF_900497805.2 Vombatus ursinus | reverse complement strand
TTTACATCATAATTAATGTGAAAATATGTTTAATATGAATGTATAAGTAGAGCCCATATCAGACTGCACACTGTCTTGGGGAGAAGAGGGAGGGGGAGAAAATTTAAAACTCAAAATCTTATGGAAATGAATGTTGAAAACTAAAAATAAATAAATTGTATAAAAAAGGAGTCTCACTAAAAGAGAAACTGAGGGGCTGGACTTAGGATTTTACAGGTGAGGAAACCCATCCATGGGGGTCACAAGGTTTCCTCCCCTCTAAAATATAAGGATGAAAGTAGACCTGTCTCACAGTTGAGGGTCTCAAATGAGACAAAATGTATGTAAAGCACTCGGTAAATCCTATAGCTAAGACTAAACATAATTTATATCTTTAATGAATCTGCTCATTACTCTTCACATAATGGTTAACTGATACATCCACTTAAAAATCTTGTACTGCAAACACAAAAGCATACATGGACTTCGAGAATCCATTTCTAAGCCAGGTCTCATAGAACAAAAAGAAATGAACAAATGTGGCTACGTAGTAACTTTCTCCAATTGTCATCCATGCTTTGTGAGGATTCACCTTGAAGGAACCATCAGGGATATTTTAGTCTGGAGAAGAGAAAACTCAGAGGCATGGCCTATAGATGACCAAATATCTGAAGGGCTATTAGTACATGAAAGAGGAATGAGGCGAATAGTATCATCCCAGCTGGCAGGACCTATGTAGGTGCAAATTACACAGGAAACCACTTCTCAGGGAGGTAGTAATCCATGTTTCCGGAAAGATTAAGAAGTTAAAGAGGGATGCATACCTCCAAAAAGGGTACCTGATTCCTTCTGTGGTGAGATTTCCATAAACGTTTGAGAAAGTAGCTTTCACGTGGCCAGGATTCTTCAAAACAGCAGAATCATTGCCTACGGTTCCTTTAACAATCCAGCTGAGTAAACTGCCCCCATGTGGAGAAGATACTACTTTGCACCACACGGCTACATTACTCCATTAAAATGCTGCTAGGTATGTGCCCTCTGTGCATCCTTTTTACACGGAAGTGTCTAGAATATAGCACACAGTCCAAGAATTCACACAGCATGAAACATTCCCCCCCCAGCAAAAGAAGGCAACCCTAAGCAGAAGTTCCAAGTACTCATGGATTGGAATCCTTTGGAAACTGACCACTCATTGAAAAAGATCAATTGTGGGGAGGGAGGAGGGGAGAGAATTTGGAACTCAGAGTTTTAAAAATGAACGTTAAAAATTGTTTCT
>NW_020954575.1:17384973-17385491 GCF_900497805.2 Vombatus ursinus | reverse complement strand
GCATGCAGCTGGGAAATAAGATACACAAGCAATGGGGTATAGAAATCTATCTCATCCTACAGGAAAATAGAAGGGGAAGGGAATAAGAGAAGGGGGGGGATGATAGAAGGGAGAGCAGATTGAGGGAAGGGTGAATGTATGCATGGGGTGGGGGGATGGGAGGGATAGGGAGGAAATTTGGAACTCAAAATCTCATGGTAGTGAATGTTAAAAACTAAAAAGAAATAAATTAATTGGAAAAAAGAAAAAGATCAATTGTGTCCTTTCTCTTTCTGTCTTTTCTACTCTATCAAATTAAACAAGTATTCTATTAATCTATTATTTGTCAGGTATGATTATAGACACTGGAAATACAAAGACAAAAGTTAAAACAGTTCCCCCAAGAAGCTCACATTCTATGGGGAAAACAACATGTATACAGATAAGTAAATTACAACATATGCAATGGGGGTAGGGGGGTGTTTGTTTTTTTGTTTTTGCTAGGGAGCATGCAGAGTTGAGTTAGATTAAAAAAAAAA
>NW_020954575.1:17383817-17384941 GCF_900497805.2 Vombatus ursinus | reverse complement strand
GTCCACTGTGAAGAGTTACTGCTTAATAGAACAATAATATTTACACTTGGTTCCAATCTACCTTTTTAAGTTTATTACATACTACTTTCATGCACTGCAGGGTCCAGCCAAACTTATCCTTCATGCTTTGACTTTTTCAACATTTCATCTTCCACAGGATGTCCTCACTACTTGAAAAAGCACACTCCTTCTTCACCTCCACCCCTTAAAATCCCTAGTTTCTCTCAAAACTCAGTACAAATGCAATCTTCCTAATCCCCTGGCTCTCAGCTTCTAATGCCTTTCTCCTGAAATTGCCTCATATATTGTATATATTTTGTTTTTGCTTATCTTTATACAGGTCTTATCACCCTAGAATGGAAGCTCCTCGAAGGAGGGACTGTTTGATTTTGTATCCCCAGAGCACCTAGCACAGTAGGCACATAATATAGAGGCATTTAATAAATGCCTATTTCTCATTGTTTGGTTTTATACCCAGAACCCTGCATGAGTTAAGGAAAGGATTGTAAGTACCATTTAATTGAGGAATCTAGATAAAAAGTGTTTTCAGAGATCCCAGGATCACAAAATCTCAGAGCATCTAGTCTGACCTATATGTGAACAATGTCCACAACATCTCTCAATAATGGTCTTCCAGCTACCACTTTAAGACACCCAATGAGTAATGAAGAAATCATTACCTCATTAATTGTCATTCATTCCATTTGTAATCAAATCTATTGTTGGAATTTTTTTTTCCTTACAGGAATCCAAAAGCTGCCTTTTTACACCCATTACTCCTGGTTCTGCTCTCTGGGACCAAAAAGAATAAATCTAAACCCTCTTCCATACTTGAAGAAAAATGGGATGAAACTTACCCATAAAACAGAAAAAGGCACCAGGATGGACTTTTTTAAAAATACAACAGTATTTCTATTTATAATCACATTTGAAGCAAAGATTTACAAGGAGTTAAAATTAAATGCTGAAGCAGACATTAGTGTGCTTTTTAGGCTTACTAGAAAAAAAGTAAGAGTAGCTAGCAACCATGATCTCAAGGCAACAGTGAAAAATAAACATGGCTAAAAGAGATGAAAAGGGAAATCATATTATATTTGAAGTCATCATAGGTAATCAAATAATGT
>NW_020954575.1:17381554-17383776 GCF_900497805.2 Vombatus ursinus | reverse complement strand
GCATATATGTGTGTGTGTGCGTGTGTGCACACATGCGCACATGATGGAAAAATTCATCAAATTACCCAGAGAAATAGACAGAAAAACTGAATAGTTGGGGGTCTTAGTGTTCTCCTTTCAGAGCTAAAGAAATCTAACATAGGAGACAGGTAGGTGGCTCAGTGGATAGAGCCTGGGACCTGGAGTCAGGTGGACCTGAGTTCAAATCCAGCCTCAGACACTTGACATGTACTATGTGACCCTGGGCAAGTCACTTAACCCCATTGCCTAATCAAAAAAAAAAAAAATCTAACATAAACAAGAAAAAAGTTAAGGACCTAAAATAGATTTTAGAAAAGTTAGATATGATAGATTTTTTGTGATTAATGAAAAAAAAAAGAAAGAAATATACATATTCCTCAACTGTACATAGCACCTTTGCAAAAATTGGCCATGTTCTACCCTAATGAATAAAAACTTCATAAACAAATGCAAAAGAGCAGAAATTTTTTTAAAAATCCTTTACTGACCTCACTACAATAAAAATTATAATCAATAAAGTACCTTTGAAAAAAGATCCTAACTTAAATGAAGAGTACCTAATTTAATCTTAAAGAATAGTTGGGCCAAAGCAAAAAAACATAAACAATAGATCATTTAATTAAAGAAAATTACAATAATGAGACAATATAATAGACCTGTTGGGAGCAGAGACAAAGCAGTTCCTTAAGGGAAAATTTATTTCTCTAAACATTTTCATCAACGAGAGAGAAAGAATAAATCAATAAGTTGGAGTGTGCACCTCAAAACTTTTAAAAGCAAAAATTTTAAGGCCAAAACAGAAATAGAAATTCTGAAAATAAAAGCTAAACAAAAGTTAAAACAAAATTAAAATAAAAACACTGAATTGACAAATTATACTAGGCACTGGTGTTTTGTTTTGTTTTTTTAATAAAATACATGAGCCACTAACAAATCTTAAGGGAAAAAAAGAGGAAAACCAAATTGCCAATATCAAAAAATAAAAAAGGAGAATTCACAACAAGAAAATAAAGTAAAATAATAATATAATATAATTTAAAATAATAAAAGGAAAAGAAAGTAACTTACTAGACACTATGTTGCCTAATTATATGCCAATAAAATGATGATATAATTGAAATGTGGTGAATATTTAAAAAACATGAAATATCCAGATTAACCAAAAAAGAAAATAGAGATTTTAAGTAACAGTCTCAGAAAAGGAAATTATGCATGTCATAAAGGAGCTCCCAAGGGGGTTAAAAAAAAAAAAAAGATGGACTGGCAAGTGAATTCCAAGAAACATTAAAAGAAGAGTTAATTCCAACATATAATTTATGTTATATATGTGTGTATACATATATACATAAACTTATTTTCAAAAAGAAGAAAAGAAGGGATCCTATAAATTCCTTCTATGAAATAATGATGGTCCTGATACCTAAACCAGGGAGAGACAAATCAGAGAAAGAAAACTATAAACTAACAATACTTGCTAATGAATACTGATACAAAAATATTGAAAAAAGAGACAACAACATGTTGAAAAAATTATACACTATAACCAGGTTAGATTTATAGCAGGAATGTAGGATTGGTTCAATATTAGAAAAACTATAAACATAATAGACCACATAAATAATAAAAAAAATTTAAATCACATGATTTTATCAATAGATGTAGAAAAAGTTTTAGACAAAATACAACACCATTTCACATAAGAATCATTACAAAGTATGGGGATAAATGGAAAAACATACAAAAAAATTCAGAAAAAAATACAAAAAGCTCCATACAAAAAACTTCAGAATGTATAAGATATATGGTATTAAGACATAAAGAGGAATCATATGAATACAAATATAAAACACTTTTCAGAAATAAAGACAGACTGCAGTGGATAGAGCGCCAGCCCTGGAGTCAAGAGAGGGGTGTTCAAATCCGGCCTCAGACACGTCATAACTACTAGCTTGTGACCCTGGGCAAGTCACTTAACCCCATTGCCTAGCAAAGAAAACAAAAATAAAAACAAACAAACAAACAAAGAAATAAAGACAGACTTAAATAATAGCGAGATATTAATTGCCCATGGTTGGGCCCTTCAAATATAATAAAAATTATATTTGCAGATATNGAAATAAAGACAGACTTAAATAATAGTGAGATATTAATTGCCCATGGTTGGGCCCTTCAAATATAATAAAAATTATATTTGCAGATAT
>NW_020954575.1:17379881-17381516 GCF_900497805.2 Vombatus ursinus | reverse complement strand
AACATAATAGAAGATAATAATTACAAATTTAGTGTCTTATCAGTCAAACTGCCAAAGAGTAGGTACCAAAAAATAATAACAAAATACATCTCAAGCAAGGAAAAGGTCAAGAATCTCAAGGGAAATAATGAAGGTGAGGGCTCCACATCAGTATTACATCTTAAACTATGCTATCAAACAGTAATCATCAAAACTATTTGGTACTGGTTAAAACATAGAAAGGTTGATCAATTCAAGAGATTAGTAAAACAAGACCCAGAGGCAAGCAAATACAGTAATCTGATGTTCAAAAACTCCAGCTACTGGGGAAAGGGTTTATTATTTGCCAAAACTATTGGGAAAAGTAGAAAGAAATCTGGCAAAAAAGAAAAGAATGGAACAATATCTCACAGTACATATCATAATAAGCTCCAAAGAGAGGTATGATCTAGACATGTAAAGGTTATATGATGAAAGAATTAGAAGGGCAAAGGAAATGTTTTTCACAATTATGGATAAGAAAAGAATTTTTGACCTATCAAGGGAGAGAGAACATCCCTGAAGATAAAATGAACAATTTCGATTACACAAAAATGAAAAATCTTTACACAAACAAAATTAATGTAGTTAAAATTAAAAAGGAAACACAACTGGGGAAAAATCTTTGGGACAAGTTTCTCTAGTAAAAGTCTGATATCCAAGATAAATAGGAAATTGATATAAATATTTTAGAACAAAAGCTATTCCTCAATAGACAAATGGTCAAAGGATATGGGCAGGTAGTTCTCAAAGAAGAAAGGCAAACAACCAGCAACTATATGGGGGGAAAATTCACCAAATAACTAATAAAGATTAGTTAATTAGCAAATTGAAACAGTTCTGAGGTTCCACCTCACACCAATCATATTGGCAAAGGTAACAAAAAAGAAAATGGCTGCTGTTGTTAGGTTATGTGTGAAGGCAGGTAGAGTTAAGAAGTGATCTCTTCGGTCTAGAAAACACTTCTGAACTATACCCCCAAAAAAGTATCTAAATTGTGCATATCCTTTGATCCAAGGATACCACTAGGTTCATACTCTTAGGAGATCAAAGAAAGAGGGAAAGGATCCATATGTATAAGAATATTTACAACAGAACTTTTTTGTTGTAGCAAAACAAAGTGGGTGTCCATCAGCTGGGGGAATGAATATCTGAAAGTAATTATGGTATATGAAAACAAAGGAATGTTTATACTATAAGAAACAATGATTCAGAAAAACAGGAACACTTGTATGAACTGCTGTAAAGTGAAATGAGTAGAACCAGAAGAACAATTTACACAATGACTACAGCATTGTGAGGGAAAATTCTGTGAAAGAATTAAGAATTCTGCTCAATGCAAAGACCAATCGATTCTCCAGAAGACTAATGATGAATCTTGGGTTTCCCGCTTCTTTTTTTTCTTCAGTTAATAGTATTTTATTTTTTCCAATTACATGTAAAGATAGTTTTCAACATTCATTTTTGTAACATTTTGAGTTCCAAATTTTTCTCCCTTCCTTCCTTCCTTCCCTCCCTCCTCCCCAACTCAGCAAGCAATCTGATAAAGGTTATACATGTACAACCATGTTAAACTTATTTCCACATTAGTCATGTTGTGAAAGAAGAAGAAGAAGA
>NW_020954575.1:17369892-17379602 GCF_900497805.2 Vombatus ursinus | reverse complement strand
CCATTCAGACTCCATAGTTCTTTCTCTAGATGTAGATAGCATTTTCCATCATGAGTCCTGGAATTGTCTTACATCATTGTATTGCTGAGAAGAGCTAAGTCTATCATAGTTGATCATCACACAATGTTACTGTTACTGTCTACAATGTTCTCCTGGTTCTGCTCACTTCACTCAGAATCAATTCTGGGTTTCCCACTTCTTGACAGAGATGAGACCTACATTTTCACACACAGTCAATGTGTGGGTTTGTATTCTATAAAAATATTTAATTGCTTACAAGGCAGGGCTTTTTGGGGAGGAGGGAAAAGAAGATACTGAAACACACTAAATTAAAAGATGAAAAGAGTGTCAGTGAATCATTTCAAAAGTACACAGAAAAGGGCAAAAGGAAGCTCCAAAAGGAATGCAGAGAAGAAGGGCAGTGTTGGAACCACCATGTTAAAACTAAAATATACTTTTAAAACAACTAGATATAATGGAGAGCCATGGTTTCATGTGTGTGTTTATCAAGTGCATAATAAAAAAAAGAAAAATACATTTGAAGATAGGTATCTATCTCCCTCTATAGAATGTAAGTTCCTTGAGGACAGGATCAATTTTCTTTTTGTCATTGTATCTCCATACCCCTGCATATATTAGACACTTGATAAATGCTTGTTGATTGATTGATGTCCTTCCCTCAACTCCAGGTATTCTCTTTTCCAGGATAAGCATCCCCAGTTCCTTCCATCAATGCTTGTGCAGCGTAGACTCCTGGCCTCTCACCATCCTGGTGGTCCTGTTTCCCGGAACTTAACCCAATACCCAAGATGTAATCTGACCAGGGCAGGAGTACGGCAAGGCTACCCCTTTGCTCAATCAGGACCCCAGGTCAAGATCACATGGCTGGTCCCAAGAACTTTAATCCAGGCTTTCTCTTTTCAAATTCAATGATCTTTCCACTACTCTCCACTGAAGTCATCAAAGAGAAAGAAGACCAGGGAGGGGGTGGGGAAGAGAGAGAGACAGAGACAGAGACAGAGAGAGGGAGAAAGACAGAGAGAGACAGGGAGAGAGACAGAGACAGAGACAGAGAGAGGGAGAAAGACAGCGAGACACAGAGAGACAGAAGGAGAGAGAGAGAGACAGAGAGAGGGAGAAAGACAGCGAGACACAGAGAGACAGAAGGAGAGAGAGAGAGACAGAGAGAGAGAGGAGACAATGGGGGACCCAAGATCATGCCAAGCTGAGCAGATGAAGTGACAGTCACAGGGTGACCACATGCCAGGGCAGGAGCATAGATCAGAAAGGATAAAAGCAAAGGATAAAGCAAAATTAATCCAAAGAACTGGAGATTGTTCAGTAATAAATGGAAAATGAAGGCCAGGAGAGAATACCACCTTGGATGGTATTCGCATTTGATAATCTCCATCAGGGGGTTTACCTGACCACCCCAACTACATATGTATTTTGTAATTTTTTAAATTTATATCATAGCATATAGGAAAGTGTATGCCATTTGGAGTCAGAAGACCTGGGTTCCGATGCAGTCACTGCTACATAAACTGAGTGACCTTGACAAAGTGACTTCCCCTTCTAGGCCTTCATTTCTTTTGTTGTTACTTAGTCATTCTGATTTCTGCTGCCTTCATTTCTACATCTTTCAAATGAAGAGGGATCTCTTAGATCCCTTCCAGCTCTAAATATTATACTAATGTTAGCTGATGTTTGTATAACACTATAATGGTTACAGGGCAGCTAAGTAGTGTAGTGGATAGAGACATTTGCCTCAGTTTCCTCATCTGTAAAATGACCTGGAGAAGGAAATGGCAAACCACTCCAGCATCTTCGTCAAGAAAACCTCAAATGGGGTCACAAAGAGTCAGTACTGAAAATAACTTAACAACAACAAATAATATTTCCAAAGCATTTGCAGACATTATCTCATTTGATCTTCACAGCAACCCTACAAAGTCGGTGGCATTAGTAATTGTTATCAACATTTTTCAGATTAGGAAACTGAGGCTCAGAGATGAAATGATTTGTCCAAGATCACCCAGCTGGGAACTGGTGGAGCTAGGATTCCAAGCCAGGCCATCTGATTCCAAATTCATTGGTTTTCCCTCTATACCAAGTTAAATTTTAGTGATAGATAGATGATGAATGGATGGATGGATGGATGAGTTGGATAAGTTATGAATGAATAAAATGAAATAAATTATGGAATTATAAATTATAAATGAAATACTATCAAGTAATAGAACCATAAAATATCATAGTTAAAAGAGATCTTAGAGGTTCTTTAGTTCAACCCTGTCAATTTATAGATGAGGACATGAAAACTCAAAAAGGTTGATAAAGAGGTATCTTAAGAAAAAGACTTTGCATAACGACTGTAGTAATATAAAGGAAAACAACAGCAGCAGACAGGAAGTTTGATGAGTGCAATGCAGAATACTGCCTGTGAAACACACCTCACTCCAGGGATGTTACTAGACCCTACATACAAAATGAGACCTGTATTGTCAGATATGACCAATGTGTCATTTTGTTTTACTTAACTATTTGTTACAATGGAGGGGTAAGTTGGGGTGGAAGAAGGGATTATTAAGAAGTGACAGCAAAGTAAAAAAAAATCAATAAAACATCTATTTAAAGAAAAAAAAAGTTATGTCTTAACTAAGATTGCACAGCAAATTAAAGGCAGATTAGAGACTTCAACCTTGTTCATTTGGAATACTAGATGGGGAGGAATAGAGCTAGTCTAGATTAATGTATGATTAAACTAAACACATGTTCAACTATTGGGGAACAAATTATATGAATGAAATGGAATATTATGATGAATCAAATAAATGGCAAAGTAGATAATTTTGGAGGAACCTGGGAAGACTTCTGTGAACTGAGGTTCTGCAGAGTGAAGGGAGAAGAACTAGGAGAACAACTTATACAATAGAAATACTGTTATAAAGAAAAACAACTTTGGAAGACTTTAGATCTTTGATCAATGCAACAACCACAAGTCTAGAGAACTGAAGATGAAGCATACTTCCCACCTCTGGCTAGAGAAGTGATGGACTTAAATGCAGAAAGAAATACATTTTTGGACTTGGAAATGTGCAATTTGTTTTGCTGAACCATGTGTGTTTGTTTTGAGTTTTAGATTTCATTTTTTAAAAATTTTCAATTTAGGGAGTACAGTAGGAGGGAGACACATTAAATGACTATAAAATGAATGAACATTAAAAGGTCACCTTTCTGAGATCTTGTAGAGGAAATTCATATTTTGGGTAGGGCTGGACTAGATGACCTCTAAGGTCCCTTCTAATGCTGAGATTCTGTCATGCACCTTGCAGTCCAAAACACATTTCCAGGATTTGATGTATCAGAACCACATCTATGTGCCTTCATTCTTCATTGGATAGCACTTCCTCCCTCTATTCTGATTGGTAGCCAACCCATTCTTCTCCTTGCACTCTTAATTTCCACTTACCTTGTCTCTTCTTTCTCCTCCCCACTGTCCCACCTTAGTTCTCATACTTTGTGACACACTCTGCAAAGTGGTTGACAACCTTGAGTCATGTGAGGGTGGGAGTGGGAAAGAAGATGGCAATACATTCAACACTCGTGCAGCAAATATTGTACTAAGAGCCTACTATGGGCAGTATGGTACAGCAGACAGAGAGCTGACCTTGGAACCAGGAAGACCTAGGTTCTAGCCCCACCTCTGATATTTAATGGCTGTGTCACCCAGGGCAAGTGACTTAACCTCTCAATGTCCCCAGAAAACTCTGTAAGACTATAAATCACAGAACTGCATTGGTACAAGGAGTGATCTCATTGGGAGTTCCATATACCAATGAAATCACAGCTGTTACCCCTCTCCCCCCAAAAAAAGATATGTGGGGTGCCATGTGCTGGAGATACAAAGACAAAAACAGACCCTGCCCTCCAGGAGTCAAGGGTTAGGTTTGGGGAGGTGACTCTATTCTGGGACCTTTGCTAAAAAAAAAAATGAAGCATCATGGAAAATTCATGGGGAAATGCCAGTTCCAAATAAGCCTTCTTTCCATTATAATTTCTCATTCACATGACATTTCTTTCATAGAGAAGATTTCATTGTTCAATTTGATTCAACAAACAGTTGTTAATCATCTACCAGGTTTGAGGCTCTGCAAAATACACAAAGTATAGGTAAGATATGAACTTTTCCCTCAGGGAGCTTATAATCTACTAGGGAGCTAAGATACAAACACAGATATTTAATACTACTCATACATGATAAATGTGTTAGAGGTGGTCCAAGTGCTATTTGAAATCTGAGGGGGTATGAAAGGTCCTTATAAAAATGAGGTCAAGAAAGTCTTCCTGAAAAAGATGGCATCTGATATAAGTTTTAAAAAGAGAAGAAATTCAATAGACAAAGAGGAGAGTGAATGGCATTCCAGGCATCAGAAACAACTAAGCATAAGAGGCAGGAAACCAATGTCAGGAAGCTGAATAAAGGAGAAGGGAGAAGCATGGCAAAAGATTGGATGAGTAGTGAAATGCCAGCTTGTAGAAGGGCTTGAATGTCAGGCCAAGTAAAGAGTTTGAATTATTTCACTTCTTTTTTTTTTTCTTTGGCTAGGCAATGGGGTTAAGGGACTTGCCCAGGGTCACATAGCTAGTGAGTGTTATGTGTCTGAGGTTGGATTTGAACTCAGGTTCTCCTGAATACAGGGCCGGGGCTCTATCCTCTGTCAAAGGTACCCTAAGTCAAAGGTACACTGAAGGAATCCTTAACTTGTTGAGTTTTTGCCTAGAATAATTTACTTATCAGATTCAAGAAGACTAAGAAGGAACAGTCCAATAGGTAAAGAGGAAAACCAGGAGAGAGAGCAGTAGTGCAGAAAGCAAAGGAGAAAAGAGTATCCAGAAGAATAGTATGGTCATGTAAGCAGACAAGGCCAACAGTGCAAAAAGGTCAAGAAGAACTAAGGAAAATCCACTGGATTGGTTCTGCCTGTGAAACTTCTTCTCTCAAGCACCAAAAGAAAAGGTCAGAAGGAATTATTCTAAACCAATGGCCCAATAAGAATCAAAGCAGGCTCCTAAATCATCACCAATTCCTAAATTGCCAGAATCTAAATCAGTGAGGCCTTACTATTAAGACACACTTAAGACAATGACCACCAAGAACAGTACAGAAGACAATAACCATAGGATCATAGGATCAAAGGATGTTTGATCTCATAGGCCACCCAGCACAGCTCCCTCAGAGACGAGCAGGGGAAAACTCATGGGAACATCACACCCAGAAGGGCTAATGCTATGGACTGGTGGTAAGAGGGCACACACCAAAGAGGAAAGATGGTGGGTGGTGGGTTTTGCTGACAGAATCAGAACTAATTCAAAAGAGCAAGAAGGGGAAGAATCTTTGAATTGGAAAGATAAGAGTTTAAGGGTTCTGTGCAGAGGGACAGCTGGCAGAGAGATGTACTGCCTAGGGGCTGGGGCTTGGACAGGAGTGCTAAGCAGCTGTCCAGTAGGCACCACTGGACTAGTAAACAGAACAAGTGAGGAAGTGTGTTATCGTTGCATGGCCCATTGGCCCCTGATAATCATGCACGTTCTGTTTGCCAAACCTGAGGGCAAGGAAAGATCAATACATATCTGCTCTCTCCATCATCTCCAGCCTCACCACTATGGGCTTCTGGTTCCAAGGTCATCTGGTCCATCCTTCTGCCTCCAGGGGTGGGGAGAGGCCTGGTTTAGAGAAGAGGAACTCTACCTGCTCTGACCAGCTTATTCTAAGGAAAGATGAGAAGTGGAAAATATTTCTTCTGGTTCCTCAACAGTTGGGATCATCCTGTCTCCCTGACCCCTCACTCTCTGCTTTGGGGTACTCAGAAAAAGAATATCCAGGCTATGATCAGATAAGATATAAGCTCCTTAGAGGCAAAGACTATTTGCATCTCCAGTGCCTCACAGGGTGCCTGGCACATAATGGGTGCTTAATAAATGCTCATTGAGTGATGGTCTGCTCCTGATATCCACAGCTGTGGCCAGAATCATCAAAGGAAGCAATTGGCGTGCTTTCCATCTGTGCCTCCACCTCCCTCCCCTTCCTCTCCTCCTCCTCCTCCACTTTCATGCACACCTCCTCTCCTTTCCTTCCTCTGACCTCATGGTGGGAGGCGGGGGGGAGGTAAAAGGAGGGGCCTCAGGACTATAAAAGGGAGAGCATTCTCCTGCAAAGCAGAGCACTCCCAGAGGACACTGAAGAGCTGCCCCCACCATCCAAGACCCTCCTCAGGAGTTCTACAGGTGAGAAACACTGGGAATGGAGAGAGTCGGGAGGGAGGAAGGAACTGGCACACACCCACGATGCCAAGCCAAGCTGAAGGGCCCAGGCTCCTCAGGGTAGCTCAGGACACCTCTGTCTGCTCCCCTCCGAAGAGGGACAGACAGGGAAGGATCCCACCACCGTCATCCCAGGCCTCTTTACATCAGGGTAGTGGCCAGATTCCCAAAGATGGGGGAGAACTGGAGCCTCCATCATCTCCATCATCACCAGCCCCACCACTGTGGGCTTCATTGCTTCAAAACTTTTTAGAGCAGCTTCAGGCTCCATCACCCCCCCAACAATCCTTATTCTGTCTTGGACATTCCCACAAATCCTGACAAATAGGGAGGAGGGCTACTGTAATCTCCTTCCACTCTAGATAAGGAAACTGAGGCTCAAGGTGGCAATTAGTGGTAGGGCTGGGAGTTCTGTAGAATCCACAACTCCCAAGGCAAAAAGCTCAAGGATTTTCCTTCTCCCAGGGCATTCTGCCCGGTTCAGTTTCTATAAGAAAAGCAAAAGCTAGGGGCACTCTGGTACAAGGGGAGGATATCAGCAGGGACTGGAGGAAAAAGAGGGATAGGAGAATGTCACCTAGTTTTCTAGGGAAAACTAGAGAAAATGCAAGTTGTTCCCATTAATTCACATCCCCCTTGGTATAGTGGGAAAAGCCTTGAATTGGGCGAATCCCTGGGTTTCAAGTGCCAGCTCTGTTGCTTATTATTTATTATTTTGAATTCACCCCCTCCCACTATAGTCCTCCTCTACGAAATGTGGGACTTGAATTAGACAATCTATCTCTAAGATTCTTGTTAGCTCTAAAGCCTATGATCCCATGACTGGGGTGGGCAGGAAAAGTGGAGCCCCACTTGGGGAAGGAAGGGACGGGAGCTCTCCGAGGGGCCTGCCTTTCCTCCTACCCTGAGTTATACCCTTCGCAGACAGGATGCGGCAGCTGTGGGGGTGCGTGCTGATCTCTGCCCTGGCCCTGGTCACGTTCTCTGAAGCCTCTCCAAAGCTCAAAGCCCTGCTCCAGGACACTCTCACAGGCCCTGAAGCCAGTAGGAGCCTGGGAATGAGATGGCCAGCTGCTCTGGGCTCTCCTTCCCACCACCGGAGACAACTCCGCCCTCAGGACCTTCCTCACCTCATGGCAGGTAGGAATTGTCCAGAACTCCCCAGCTGCCAGGGTAAGGATGGGGAAACAAACACCAGGCCTTAAAATCACTGACTTAGAGCTGGAAGGGGCCAAGTCAAACCTTTCATCTGACATATGAGGAAACTGAGGCCTAGAGAGATTAACTTGCCCAGGGTTCCACAGGTAGTAAGCTTCTTTGAACCCAGGTCTTTCTGACTTCAAGTCCAGTAAGTTGGTCTGAGAAGGACTAAGAACACAGGCTGCCTCCTCTCCTAAACTTCCTCAATTCATCCCCTCCGCTCTCGATTCTCTTATTCTCAACATATTCCCCTTTTTTCTTACTACCAGATCTTTCCAAGAAGCAAGGACCGTGGCAGGAAGAGGATGAGGCGTATGGCTGGATGGACTTTGGACGCCGCAGTGCCGAGGAAAGGGACCAGCTTCCCTAGTAGGCACCACCCCTCAACTATCCCCATCTCTTCTCCATACTACCCTCTGTTCGGTGCCAACTCAGAATAAACATTTTCTCACCCTACAGCACTGTCAGTCTCTTGATTTGTGTGGTGGCTGGGGAGTAGGGGAATGAGGGGGTATGAAAGAATGGAGAACAAAGAACATGAAAGCCAGCCCAGAGGGAGCTGCCCTCTCCCACTCAGGCCAAGAGCACAGGTGCTAAATGGACTTTTGCTCTGTTATGGATAAAGGAGATGAGGAGAAACAACTTGACATTTCTATAGAGTTTTCTTCACCCCAAGCCAGTGAGGCAGCTATTGCAGGTGCAATCCCCATTTTACAGATAAGAAAATAAAGGTTTAGAGAAGTGAAGCAATTCCCCAAAAGGTCATGCACAGAGTGACAAAACCAAGATTTGATCTGAAACCTTCTGATTCCAACTCTAGCATTCACTACACTTCGATCCAGGGGTGGGGAACAAATTTGTTCTGTGAAGTCTGTATTCAAAGGGCTGCACTTGAGGACCTAGAGGGCCACATGTGGCCTTGAGGCCACAAGTTCCCCACCCTTGCACTACACCAGGCAAAGTAAAAGACAATCAACACAATATTTCCCCATTCCACTCCCCCCGCCTCCCCCCAAAAAACCATACTTATCTCCCTAAAGGAGCAGAAATCTGAGAGGCAGAGTAGCAAAAAAATAGGCTAGGGACTTGGGAGCTCCAAATCTAATTAAGTCACTAACTCTGTGTGTGTGACCTGAACCTCAATTTCTTCCTCGAGCCAGTGTTGGAAGAGGTGCTCTCTTCTATCTAAGGTCCCTCCTAGCTTCAAGGGTCTATAACTCTAGAAAGAGTTCCCTCCCTCCCATTTGTCACCTCCCCAAACCATTCACTCTCCAGAGAGACAGAACTCAGGCAATCATTAGGATCATATTATTTATTGCATGGCCCTGAGCCGCCCTCCACAAGAAGGGAGAACTCAGATGAATTTAATGAGCATCCATATGGTGATCACAAGGGGTGGGGGATCTTAGCTACCTCTCCCCAGCAGTGCACATGTAGAAACTGGTGGCTTTTGGAACAGAAAGTTTAAAAAAAAAATAGAGTGGTGGGTAGGGAATCCAGGGAGCAGGAACTTGGGTTCATACTATCTTACATTATTCACAGATAAGAAGACTCAGGACTGAGAACTCCTCAACCACAGTAATATATTAACCTCTATTTACAACTAAGACTAAGCTGGTGGGGGAAGGAGGAAGGCCGTACAGGGAAACTAAGTGCCAGGTCCTCAAAAGTGCATGTGGCAAGTGGGGATGTGAGGTGGGACTCAGGATGTGGGGGTGGGGGTGTATGTGGTGGTGGGGGTGGTTGGAGGGAGGGAGGAAGGAAGGGGGTCCACAAACTCAACTTCAGCTGCCTCTCAGCAACAGGATGAGGGAGATGGCGAGAGGTAAGGGAAGAGACACACCCTGCCTCACCAACAAAAACACACCCAAGGGATATTTTCTCAGCACCAGTCAACCTGTCCCTTGTCTGGGGGCTGGGCCAGGGTCAGGGGGCTCTCGAGACCCCACTTGCCATCCCTTTGAGGCCCCTCTGGCAACCACACAGTCCAGCCCCAGCTGCCGTAGCTTCTGTACCAAGTTGATGCTGAAGCCATTGGTCCTTTCCTGACCAATCCACCTCCCACCCCATCTTGATGCCCTCCATCCATCTTGATGCCGTTCTCTGGCTAGACCAAAGCTTCCCAGAGGCCAGCCTCTCCAGCCTGGAACCAGGGGTGGATACAATGTGGGCTCAGTGATGGCAGA
>NW_020954575.1:17366293-17369842 GCF_900497805.2 Vombatus ursinus | reverse complement strand
GATGCCCTGTTCCTTCAGAAGAGAGAGCAGGGCCTGGGGAGGCCGTGGATGGACGGGGCTTACGCCCTCTGCGGGACTGCAGCAGGGGGTGGCAGAATGGCAAAGGCTGGAGAAGAAAGAGAAAGAAGGGGAGAACTCGGTGAGTTGAAATAACAAATTGGCCCTAGTGGGGTAGGGGTAGGGGAAAGAGACCAGAGAGCCCCCATCGGTGGTGTCTGGAAGGGATTGGTCTCTGGGATGCAGAAATGAGGCTTTAGAGGCACCAGTTGCCTTACCTGGGGGTGACGAAGGTGACATCAGAGGAGGGGCAGACCAGGCGGCAGGTAGTGATTGTGTAGGTGGCTGGGGTCTGGGGGAGATTGTTAACAGAGTGCAACACTGGAAGGGGACAGGAAATGTGGGATTAACACACACGGGGGGGGCGGGGGGGTTGAAGGAAGGAGGAAGGACACACCAGGTGGGGAGGGGTGACATTCACACTCCTTTCCCCATGAGCAAAGATGTCCCTCCCCCCCTCCCCAGATTCTCACTGAGCCAGCCTACTGATGAAAAGATCAGAGGATGAGAGGGAATGAATGGGTAGACAATAGCCATAGCCAAAGGCCAGACAGGACTTGACTTAACTTAACCTCACCCCTGACCAACCCATCCTCTCGGCATCACCTCAGCATCAGCATACTCAGTCTATGACATATTGTCTTGTGTTTTCAATTATTAACTTTGCCCTGATTCCTTTAGTCATGTTGCCCGTGCTCTGCCTCCCCAGCTAGGCTCTATAAGTTGTGCATGAACAGGGCTTTCTACCAGTTCTCCATCCCCCACTCCCACCCCCAGTATCCAGCACAGGGAGATGCTTATAGAATGAAAGAACTCAGCAGATGCTTATAGGATGAAAGAACAAGCCATGCCAGGATTGATTTCACGGGAGAGATGGTACATGAAGTAGAATCACACAGACAATCACACAGATCAGGCAGACAATAAGACAGACAGGACAGTGCATGTCAGAAAGGAGAGGCATTGTAGTGTATTGGGCAGGGAGGGGTGGGGAGAGCCCTGGACCAGGCATCAGAGGCGACTGCATTTTCAGACATCAACACTAAGCAATGGGTTGACTTTAAGCACCCAACCTTCACATCTTCAGTTTCCTCAGCTGTAAATTGGGTATAATATCTAAGATGCCTACCTCACAGGGGTGTTGTCAGGATCAAACAAGGTTACAGACATGAAAAGTTCCTTCTACATAAATGTCAGCTGTTATCCTATTATAACGCATTATAGGAGAGAGTCTAAAACCCCTGGCCAGATGTACAAAAGTAGCTCTAGTGTACACATTCCGGAGAATCATGGAAGATGATGGTTTTACCTTCCCTCTCTCCATCTAACATCCTTCTTTCGCATCCCCCTACCCTGGTTTGGATTTTATTTGGGAAAGTGGTAGGAGAGAGAAAGGAGGTCTGACTCACATAGAGGACAGGCCTTATCCGTGGCCAGAGAAGCCTTGGATGCCACCACCTTCTCCTCTTCTTCCTCATCTTCTTCAGGGTCCTGAAGACTATATACCTTCTCCACATCCACCTCTAGCTGACGGAAATCCTTGGTCAGCACACCAGGACGAGGATCCAGGATCCCTGCCAGGTGGGGCTGGGCCAGCTGCTGCCAGTGGTGCAGAGTCGCCGAGCCTTGAAAGGGGACAGGGGATAAGCATGTATGACTTGTCTATACTCTCCCACCCTAATCCTGCCCTCCTCCAACCCTCCCCCAGCCTCACAGGACAAAAAATGGCCCAAAGGACGTGTAAGTCACAGACAGGTGTGTGCTTTGGATCACAGGTCAGGCTCAGGAGGCATAATACTGCACAAGGCAACAAAGAGCGTGCAAACATATACACCAATAAGCTCTGATGGCGTGTGAGTGGAGAAGCATTGGTGCTGCTGTGGGGATTCCAAGGCAGCGGCAGTGGGAGGTCTCACTGTCCCAGAATGGAAGGGATAGGATTAGGGCTATAGTCCTTAACTCTTCCACCTTCTCCAGCCTCCCCAACCCCCTTCCCTCTTCACCTACTCTTACCTTCCAGCGGCTTGACAATCTGCAGTTTGTCAGGCAGGTAGGCAAGGGAACCCATGGAGAAGATAGAGCCCCCAGTGGGATCTGAGCTGCCTGATAGAAGGCTCCCACTGGGAGTCAGGACCCCACTGGAACTCTCAGCATCCTCATCCAGCTTCTCCAGGACTGGCTTGGCCTCCTGGGCCTCCTGCCAAGCTGCCAGCCGCTGCAGGGCCAGCGCCAGGTCCTGGCTCCCAGGGGTGCCTGGGCAACCCACCTTCTTCTCTTCTTCCTCACCAGAGGCCTCCTCCAACCTAGAAGAACCCGGATCCAGGATGAGCTCATCTACACCTCTTCCCCAACCCACCCTGCCCCATGCCAGGCCCTGAGGGGACACCCACACCAAGAGTCACTAGTGCTGCCCAGGAAGGAAGGCAGACATCTGTCAGTGAGCTCCCCTCATTTCTCACTGATAGACAGATATAAAATATTATGTTATACATCATATATATTTCTCCAATTATATATTAAAACAATTTTTAAACATTTGAGTTTTTTTTTAAAGTTCTGAGTTCCAAATCTCTCTCTCCCTCCCTCTCTCCCCTCCTCCTTCCCTGAGATGGTAAGCAAACCAATATAGGTTATCCATGTGCAATCATGTAAAACATTTCCCTATTAGTCATTTTGTTTAAGGCTCCTTCTAGGCATTCCATATACGGGGACAGGACCACACCAATCACTGCTCTATCATCAAGAAGAGTTTCTCCCCCTCTACTTTCTACCTACTCCTCAGTCCATTCCCCCATCACTACTGTCGTTCCTACCCTAGCTTCAGGGTCCTCAAGCCCTGCTCTAACCAAACCATTTGAATTTCCCCATCAGTCTCTCCCTTCAGCACCTCCCACCTCAGGTACTTACAGGAGAGCATCACGAGACATAAGGGGACTGCCAGATGGACTACTTGCCACAGAGGGTGGGGGAGACCCCGGGAGGGGATGGATCGAGCCTGATCGGGACCTACCACCCTGGTTCACAGCCTTCACTGTCTCAAACACCCGGCGCAGGTTCCTGGGGGGAAGGGGATGCAAAGTTACAAGATCACCCTAGTAAACACCTGCTATGCCAGACAGGGCAGACAGTCGGGCACGGCAAGGAAAATAACGGTCAACTGATGCTTTTTCTGCTGACCTGGAAGAGAAGGGGCTGAAACTACCTTTGCACTGGCTGAATGTTCCCCATGACTGCAATGCTCAGGTCCCTCACCTCTGCTCCTTGACTTCCTGGCTTCAAATCCTACTTTCTACAGGAGACCTTTCCAGGTCCCTGCCACTACCAGGACCTTCCCTCTGAGATCTCCTTCTACCTACTCTGTATATCTCTTGGATGTAGTTATTTACATGTTACTTTGACTCCCCCATTAGACTGTGAGCTCCTTGAGAGCAGGGCTGTGGGTTTTGGTTTGTTTTTTTTTTTTTTTTTTTTTTTTTTTTTTTTTTTTTTTTA
>NW_020954575.1:17365703-17366252 GCF_900497805.2 Vombatus ursinus | reverse complement strand
GCATTTCTATGTTCCAGGGTCTGGAACATGTAAAGCACTTAATAAATGCTGGCTGGCTGCCTATGATATAAGGGAAAGAGCACTGAACTTAAGAGTCAGGAGAACTGAATTCAAATCTAGTCTCAAACACTTACTAGCTGTGTGACCTTATGCAAGTCACTCAACCTCTTCCACCTTCCATTTCTTCACCTGCTATAATACCAGCACTTACCTCTTGCGGTAGGTGTGAGATAATAGTTATAAAAAGCACTCAATAGATGTTATACAAATGTTTATTCCCTTTCCTACTAGCTGTGTGACCACTGGTAAGTCACAACCTCCCTGAGCTTCAGTTTCCTCAACTGTAAAATCAAGATGCTACTACTACTTGTACAGAGGCAGCTCAGTGGGTAAAGCACAGGGCCTGGAGTCAGGAAGACCTGCATTCAAATACAGCTTCAGATATTTACTAAGCTGTGTAACCCTGAGCAAGTCACTTAATTTCTGTCTGCCTTAATCCACTGGAGAAGGAAATGGCAAACCACTTCAGTATCTTTGCCAAGAAAACCC
>NW_020954575.1:17365348-17365693 GCF_900497805.2 Vombatus ursinus | reverse complement strand
CTCCAGTATCTCTGCCAAGAAAATCCCAAATGGGGTCAGGAAGAGTCAGACACAACTGAAAGACTGAACAACAAAATGAAGACCTTCTGCTGCAGCTTACAATAGACAAGCTCTTTGTCAGCAGAGGAAGCACCTAGTGAGTCAACAAATAGTAAGTTAAGCGCTCAGTATGGGCCAAGAATTGTGCAAAGTATTGGACAAAGACCAGAACTTTGAAATGCTGTCTCCTCAAATGTACTGAAGGATCTCGTCATTTCCCAGGTGTTAAGGGAAACAGAGAAAGAATAGAGTGTACCAGAAGGATAGGAAGGCTGGGGGGAGGGGAGCGGGGGGGGGGGGGCCGGG
>NW_020954575.1:17364476-17365326 GCF_900497805.2 Vombatus ursinus | reverse complement strand
ATGTGACATATTTGGGGAGGGGGAGTGTACTTGGAAGGCTGGAGACAAACTTTAGTCTGGTCACAAGACAAGAACCCACCCCAGCCCGTCAGCTCACCTGCAATCAGAAGAGGAAGGACTCTCGGTTCCCTTTCTCATGGTCCCTTTGATCTCTGCAGCCAGGGAATCCTGAAGATGTGAGAAAGACCCCTCTCAGAGATCACAGGAAAAGCAAGCATATGGAAATTTACCTTGCTTAACTATGTTTGTTTCAAGGGTTTCATTTCCATTTTCAATGGGGGTGGGGGGAGAAAAGAAATGATTGATCATTGAAAAAAAATTAGTTTAAAATGTATTGTTATTATTAAAAGTTGTTAATTTAATTTTTAAAAATACTGGGTGTGGGTGCTACCCCTGCTAGCTGTGACCCCGGGAGGAGGAGGAAGAAGACGTATGTGCTACTTGCTCACCAGTGGCAGGCTATACACACTGTTACGATGGCTGATCATGCCAGTGGGCAGGCTTTGGAAACGGAACTTTTTAAGTTCTTCCTGGGCTTCGTTCAGCAACCCATCACACTCAGCGTATTTCTCTCGCAGGTCTTGCACCTGTGGACGCCACAGGCATTGTCAGGACCCTGGGAGAGGTCACTACTCTGTCCCACCCCCCACCCCCATCCTCCCCTTACACATCTGATAAGGTGGTATATTTGTATACTCCACTGCAGAAGACCTTTTCACTCTAAGAGGCTTGGCTTTCAGAGGCAGACCACAAGTAAGTTTTTAAAAGTCAAGGTTCGAACCGCAAAGACCAAGGGATATGAAGAATTCAGAAAAATACAGTAAATCTTGTATGAACTGATACATTCACT
>NW_020954575.1:17358137-17364438 GCF_900497805.2 Vombatus ursinus | reverse complement strand
CAACAGGAATTTAGTATAAGTGCTAAGTATCTACTATGTGCCAGGGTGAAGAAAACAGAACAAACCACCATGACAATCAAGAGGAAAATACTAAGCGGCATTATGACCCAGGTCAAATACCAGGGACAAACCTGATTCCAAATTAAATCAACTCATTCATATAATTTATAGTCTGAGAGCGGTCCGAGGCTCAGAATCACGGTCACAGGGCTGGTGTTGGAGGGGACATCTGAACCTAGGTCTTCCGGATTCTAGGCCCAACACCTTCTCTATAGAGCTACACTGTTTCTCCAGTTCTAAATAACAAATTAGTTAAAACACATCTTTTCTGTCCAAAGAATCACAAAAATAGAAAGTTAAATGTGCTGTCTATTGCACATATTTAATTGTTTTGTTTAAGTGTCTTTTTGTAGGAAGATACTACGTGGTGGGTGGGGAAACTGAGAAATCTGAGAAGTGACATATCAAAACAAACAATATAAAAATTTTAAAGTAATTTAAAAAACCAGGGTTATAATCAATTTTGTTTAAGCTTTCTTTATGTTTATCTCTTATTGTTCATATTTAAATACTTATGCTTTTCCTGGGGGAGGGGGGAAGGGAGTAGTTGCTGCAAAATGGTGGCACCAGATCTATGATTTCATTGATGAGGAAACTCCCTCAGTCAATGCAGACTAGACACTCATCTGTAACTTAGTCTTAGAAAGTTGCCTGCAGGGCAGCTAGGTGGTACAGTGGATAGAGCACTGGCCCTGGAGTCAGAAGGACCCGAGTTCAAATTTGACTTCAGACACATAATACTCACTAGCCATGTGACTCTAGGCAAGTCACTTAACCCCAAATGCCTCACCAAATAAAAAAAAAAAAAAGTTGCCTGAGAAAGTCAAGACCCAAGGTCAAACACATTCTACTATATGTCAGAGGCAAGATTTCCTGACTCCAAGGCTAGTCCTCAACCCACCCTGGACATCGCTTCCTTTATTTGTTAATAACAGTTAAAACAAAGTTTATTGCTTTTTTTTTTAAATGAGGACAAAATTGAAGAGAAATGCCCAAAATAAAAAGATCAGAGGGTGACATTGAAGTAAACAGGACAGTAAACAGTGTGTGAATTTGTTAAACCAGCTTGGAGTTTTGTAATTTTTTTAAAGGTTTGTTTGAATGCTTTTGTGGAAGGCTGCTAAGTTTAGAAAAAAAGTTAATAAAATGAGGAGATTTGGGTTAGACGCTCTCTCCTCTTCCAGTTCAACTACTCTTTGTATCTGAGGGGTCAGAAATAAGAGGCAGATGAGATGAAGGGGGCCTCACCTCTGTCCGAAGTTTCCTCTGGACCTCTTTGGCTGATGCCAGGTGCTGCTGCAGCTCTTCCACCTCTGTCCCATACTGGAAAGCAACTATGAGTTGTCACCACCTGGGGCCAACAGCTACCATCCACCCCCACCTCCAAGGTGTCCTAGGACCACAACAATCCCTGTGCTTATGAACCATCACCCCATCCCCAAGGTCCCTGAGTCTCTGGGTACCAACTGCCCTATCTAAACAGATTGTAAAGCTCCCTGCCTGGAACTCTATCTCCCCCTGGAAGGCTCTTTGAAGCAAGAGTAAGGGCCAGTCCCCCAAGGAGAGACAGAGAGCATCACTCACCGTCCGGCATCGCTGCTGGAGCCCCACAATCTGGGCCAGCAGCACGCTGATCTCCTCCTGCTGACGGGCCTGGTCCTCTGTCTTTCGGGCCAGTTCCTCTGTCAACAGAGCTACCTGCTGGCTCACCTCCGCTGTGGGTAAGAAGGAAAGGGCAAGGAGATGTCTCTCCCATCTTCCACTAAAACAAAGCCCTAACCCCCAACCCTGACATACGTGACAATGATATATTTAAGGTCTGTGAAACACTTTATGCATATATTAGCTCATGTGAGCCTCACAACCCTGTGAGACAGGCAGCTAGGTGGTGCAGTGGATAGAGTGCTGGGCCTGGAGTCAGGAAGACTGTAGTTCAAACATGGCCTTAGACACTTCCTAGTTGTGTGACCCTGGGCAAGTCACTTAACCCTGCTTGCCTCAGTTTCCTCACCTGTAAAATGAGGTAGAGAAGGAAATGACAAACCATTCCAATATCTTTGCCAAGAAAACCCCAAACGGGGTCACGAAGAGTTGGACACAACTGAACAATAAACTAAGGCTCAAATGCAAAGCAACTAGAAAACGTCAGAAGCAGGATTTGGAACTCTCTCCTCACCCCCATCAAATTTTTCTCAAGCAATTCCTTAGTCTCTCCTTTGTCTCTATTGTTCCCTGTTTTGTATTCTTTTTATCTGCGTTCATGCCATAATCTGCCTGGTAGAATGAAAAAACCTCAAGGTCTGAGATGTTTTTACTTTTGTCTTTATATCAACAGCACCTAAAACCTTACATATACATACACATACATGTATTTTTTAAATAAAAGTTTGGGGGGTTGTGGGAAAAGGAACAGGGAGTTGTCTTTCAACCCTGTCTTTCAAACTCAATCCCTGCCTCCTCCTTGAATACGCCAGCCTCTGCTATCAGTCATCAGTCAACAAATTTATTGGGCATAGTCTCCTATGTGCCAGACACCATGCTAAATGCTGGAGACACAAAGAAAGGTCAAAAACACCATTCCCTACCTCTAGGAGCTCACAGTCAAATGGAGGCGCCAACATGCTGAGTACAAACAGGAAATATACAAGGTCAACAGAAGATAAATCTCAATGGGAAGACTCCAAGATTAAGGACTGGAAAAGGCTTCTCATAGAAGGTAGGACTTGGACTGAGACCTGAAAGAAGCCAGCAGGCAGATCTTCTCCCAAATTCTCACTGAAATTCCTAAAAAAGCATCATCTGGCGTTGAGCCTTCTCTCTGTTCTATGTATAGCAGTTTTGTTTCCTGAGCTAAAAAGTCCAGAAGGGGCTTATGGCACTAGGAGTAAAGTCTGTTTTCAAAACATCCTGATTAAATCTCACTGTTACTGCGCTGGTAAGGAGCTCAGCTCCACCCTCAAAAAAAAAAAAGACTCAAATGGATCAAAGAAAGAAAAAAAAGGACCCATGTGTACAAAGATATTCACAGCAACTCTTTTTGTGGGGACAAAAAAACTAGAAACAAAAGGGGGGCCCATTAGTTGGGGAATCTCTGCATAAATTGTGATATATAAATGTAACGGGTACCATAGTGCCATAAAAAATAATGAAGTGGGTCATCTCAGAGAAATTTGCAAAGACTCATGCTATGGACTGATGAAGCGGGAGGTGACGAGAACCAGGAGAACAATCAGTACAACCACGCTGTAAAGATAGGACTTAAAAACTGATTGACGCAATCACTAACCACTCTTCCTGAGAGCCTATAGTGAAGCACGCTACCCACCTCCTAAGAGAGAGGTGATGGACTCAGGTACCAAATGGAACATCTATCTCTTTGGACATGGCTAATAAAGGAATTCACTTTTGCTTGACTTATGTACATTTGTCATGAGAGTTTTGTTTTGTTTTATTTTTGTTTGTTTCCCCAATTTGGGGAAGAAAATTTTGAGAGAGAAAAGGAAGAGGTAGAAAGGAAAGAAAAGATATTTTTGTTAATAGAAAAAAATTAAATTAAAAAAATTAAAGAGAATGAAATTAAAATTTAACTTAATTAAAAAATTAAAAATTTTTAAAGAGAGGGAAAGTTTGAGATCTAAGGTAAAGATCCTCTCCTGATTTCTGGGAGAAAATAGGAGGGGAGAACACAACCAATAGAAAGAGAACTGGACCTAGAGTCAGAGGACCTGACTGCATCCTGACATTGCCACTTACCAACTGCCTAAGTTGGGACAAGGCCTTTAAATTCTGAGTCTCAATGTCCTCACCTGTAAAATGGGGATAATGAGACTCTCACAACCTACCTTGAAGGGTAATTTCAAAGATCAAATGAGAGGAAGTCTGGGAAAGCTTTTTATAAACTATGAAGCCCTCTATAAATGTGAGCCATCATCAATAATAATTATGATGTTGACAATGATAGCTATAAAATAATAATATACGACAGTGTCAGGCTTGGAGTCAGCAAGACCTGAGTTCAAATCCAGCCTCAGACACTTACTAGCTGTGTGACTCTGGGCAAGTCACTTAACCCTGTTTGTCTCAGTTTCCTCATGTGTAAAATGATCTGGAGAAGGAAACGGCAAACCTCTCCAGTATCTTTGCTAAGAAAATCCCAACGGGGTCATGAAGAGTCAGACATGACTGAAAAATGACTAAACAACAACAATAATAACTATATAATAATAGCTACCATTTACACAGTGCTTCTCAATTTGCAAAGCACTTTATATATGCTATTTCATTTGATCTTCACAACCACCCTGTGAGGTAGGCACTGTTGCTATCCTCATTTTACAGATGGGGAAACTGAGGCCAAAAGAGGTGAAGTGATTTGCCCAGTAAGTGTCTTAGGCAAGATTGGAACTCAGGTTTTCCCAACTCGAAGTCCAGCATTCTACCTAGTTGCCAAATAAGGGTCAAGAGGATGGTCCTATAACCCGGTGCCAGCTTGGTCAGCTCCCAGCAGAGCCACCCAGTGCCCACACCCAGCTTCCATGCCACATACAGAACTGCTCCACACAATCCAGCATCAGCTGCTGCTCCTGGTCCTCATACTGGCAGGTCTCTGTGACGATGCCAGTGGCCTGGAAGAAAGAGGAGGTAAAAGAAGAGCATGACCACTCCATCACTACCTAGCTGACACCGCCGCACCACTAGCTTCCTCCTCGGAGGGTCTACCATATCAAGACCCTGTCCCTACGGTATGCCTGTTGAGGGAAGTCTGAGTAGCAACAACAGAAAAGAAAACCCCACAAAACTAGCTGGCTGCTCTACCCCTCCCAGGCAGAAGCAAAGCAATCCTTACTCCCGGGCTAGCATCAAGCCCCTTTTCCCACCTCCAGCCTAAGCTGCTGGTTCTCCTCCTCCAGGCCCCTCAGCTTCTGTTGCAAGGTGTCCAACTGGATACAATGCTGAAGAGAAACTGAGGAATCACAATGGCGAAGTCTGGTTTGTGGGGGGAGATAGAAAGGAAGAAAGGGGAAGAGGTTCAGAGAGGGGAAAGTGATGGGGAGGGCCCACTATACCACACACACACACCTGCTCAGAAGATAGAGATCTAGCCTTTTGATGGTGGAAAACCTCAGGGCTAGATACAGATTAGCTGATTTATGACTACTTCTAGTATAGTGGATAGGGCAGGCCTCAAAACCTAGCTAGTTTCAAGTCCCAATCTGCATTGAAGGGAGTTTCCTCATCTTCTGCTGTTGTTTTTCAATTGCTATCAGTAGGGTCTGACTCTTCATGACCCTATTTGGGGTTTTCTTGGCAAAGATAATGGAGAGGGTTGCCATTTCTTCTCCAGCTCATTTTATATAGGAAGAAACTGAGGCAAACAGGGTTAAGTGATTTGCCCAGGGTAGCACAGCTAGTCAGTGTCTGAGGCCAGATTTGAACACAAGTCCTCCTGACTCCAGGCCCAGTGCTCTATCCGCTGCACCACTAGCTTCCTCATCTGAGAATCTCCTCTATCAAGTCCCCGCCCCTATGGCCTGTTTAGGGAAGTCTGAGTAGCAACAAAAGGAAAAAATAAAAAAGCTGGCTAGTCCAGGCTCTTCATTTCACAGATAAGGAAATAAAAAACCCAGAACTTGCCCCAAGGCACACAGGTAGTAAGCATCAGAGGCATGATTTGAACCAATGTTCTCTGATCTCAGACTAGACGTTGGAAGACATGAGATCTGGTACTACGTCTGTCATTAACTCATAGTGAGACCTCAAACAAGTCATTTCCCTCTATGGGCCTTCATCTTCTCATTGATAAAATGAGAATTTACTTACTAGCTGTGTGATCCTGGGCAAGTCACTTAACCCCTATTTGCCTCAGTTCTTCATCTCTAAAATAGGGACACTGGAGAAGGAAATGGCAAACCACTCTGGTATCTTTGCCAAGAAAACCCCCATAGACTCACAAAGAGTCTCACACGTCTGAACGACCGAACAACAACAAAATGAGAATTAGACGAGATTGGTCTCTAAGGTCCCTGCTAGATTGGATATCTTCTGCTCAATGATTCTGGTTTGGGGTAGGGTGGAGAGAAGGGATCCAGTGATCTCAACTCTTAGACATCCCATAAGCCCCTCCTGGATCATCTGAACCTGATACGGTGAGAGCAGCATGGGGAAAGAAGAGCAGGGCCCAGCACCAAGGAACTCACGGAGTAGGGGCAGTGCTGGAGGGCTCACTTTCCTCAACAGTATC
>NW_020954575.1:17355116-17358097 GCF_900497805.2 Vombatus ursinus | reverse complement strand
TGTATAGAGGTGGAGGAGATTGTCACGCATAGCAACTTCATGCCGAAGCTGGGCAATCTGGGGTGGGTAGAAGAGAAAAAGTATGTATCCCCCATAACGTGAGGGATGACCTTTGGGGGGGAGGGGCAAGAGCGGAACAGAATAGACGTCCCAATGATTTAGGGATGGATTACAAGCCAGGGAAAAAAGATAATGCGGGAGACTGGTAGACCTCTCTTCCTGACAGGTCTACAACAGGGTACCTTTAGGAGAAGGGGGAACAGAGAGCCCGATAGGAAGGGCCCAGCCCCTGGGCATTTTACCTCCTCCCTGGCTAATTCCAGCTGCTCTTCCAGCAACTCATTCTGCTTAGACAAGGAGCAATTTTGTTTGAGAAGAGATTGGCCAATCCGAGCTGCCAGCTCCAAATCCCGTTCTTTCTGCAGGCCAAGGGAAGGGAGAAAGGGGAGAAAAGGTCTTTAGGGTGGTCAGTCATTAGCCGATAGGGTAGTCCAGGGGAGTTAAGAGGGGTGAGGAATGCTCCCCACAATATCGAGTTTCATCTGAGAAGATGCCTGTGGGGGCCCTTCTGGTCGAGACTGCCTGGGGTAGGCAGAACGGTCTAATGCAGAGGTTCTTAAAGTGTGGAACTCCAACTCCCCGAGAGCTCCCCAAGACCCTTTCACAATTCTGAGGTCAACAATATTTTCATAATAACACTACGATGTTTTTTGTCTATAAAAATACTCTTTCTTTTTCCAACTCCCTATCTGTGTGAGACCATATTTTCTTCATACACTTCGACCAAAACAATGTTTGGATTGAACTGAATGCAGCAGCAAATAAAAGAATCCAACTGTATTCTATGAAGCCTGAGACATTAAAAAGATTTGAAAAATAGGAAAAACAATGTCATTCTTTTCATAATTGTTTTTATTGGGGAAAATATAGTTATTTTTCATTAAAATGTTGTCTACATGTAATGGGTTTTTTTTAATTTAATGAATAAACATGAAACATTTTACCTGTTTTCATTTTCAATACAGTAAATATTAATGGCTACAGCCCACATAAATCAAAACTCTTTGGAGTCGTCAAAAATTTTTAAAAGTGTAAAGGGAATCCTGAGACCAAAAAGTCTAACCATAGAGAACCATAAGTCTAACAGAAAGAGCCCTGTGTTAGGAACCAAGACACCTGATCCACCTAGCTCTGCCCCAAACTTGCTTTATGCCCTTAGGGCAAACTGCTTCTCTGGTCCTGTTTCCTCTTCTGCTAAATGCGGTTGGATTTAAGAATTGCTGAGGCTCTTTACAACTCTAACATTCCATAGATCTATTCCCTCCACTACCCTCTGCCTGACCCCACCACCTGGTCCAACAGATAGCCAGGGACCCAGGAAGGTAAGACATTAGAGTGAGGACAATAAAAACAAGACCCCTCTTTCTCCCAGAAAGCTTTTAGAATTGAGAATGAGATTTGGTCCCTACCTGATGGACTGGGGCATGGGAGGATGGTAGAAAAAATAAAGGTAGAGCAAAGTCATTACCGGGGCAGAATGGTTCTAGGGGATATTCACCTCTTCCAGTAGGCTGGTCACGGCATCAATATCATGATAGGTCTTGGTAACCTGGCTGACTCTTTCTGAGCAGAGCACTGCAGGGGTTAGGAAGAGAAGACACCGTGAGGGAGAAAGAGGGGAGATCCCAGGGGGTACCTATCCAATTTCACCTTTACAACCCCATTCCCACCTCTCCCTAAAGGAATTAGAATGAAAAAAGATATTAGACATGCGCCTTCACACTATCCCCATAAAATGCTCAAATCCACAGTTCCAAATAAGCATTCTACATCTGTGCAGCCGGGATGAAACCCCCTCCCCACTTCCAAGAGAGATCTGATTTGACCCAGTTTCTCTGGGGGTGGGGGGGAGAATCGAGTATTGATCTGCTAGAAGAATGAGTCAATTGCTTTCCCTTCCCCCTCAAAAGTATAAGTGAGTGGTCCTCTCCCCAGCATCCTTTATTGCTTTTCTGGGCTTAAACATTTTTGGAAGAGGAGGTATATGCTAAGGTGCTTCAGTTTGCCTAGGTCTCCTGTTGCCCAAAAGAATAGATGTATCAGGAGATTAGACTGGGGCTGGGGGATGTGTAGTCCTGCACGTCCACTTGGGTAAGACAACCTTCCTTCTCAGCCTCCAAGAATTAGAGCCTTCCAGGTCCCCTGTCAAGCTCATCAGCCTCTAATTGGTACTAATTGCCACATAAGCCTCATTAATTAGGAGCCCCTTGACCTGAGCAGAGCCTTTCTTCTCATTCCCCTTCCTAAAATTGGGATGGGGGGAAATGTCCATTGGAGTAGTGACGAAAAGAAGGTTCTGTGCCATCTCTTACGCTAGAGATCTGGCTGTTCTCTCCCTCTCACCATTTCTCAGCTTTGCTCCCTAAATACATGGAGAAGGAAAGAAGACAGGGATTTTCATAGCCCCAACCAGGGCCCAGGCTCAAGGCAAAAGTCCCTTCCCCTTCGACCCTATGAAAGGGGGGAGGGGCGGTGAGACGAAAAGCCAACCTGACCTAGATAGAAGACCCCTCTCCTCCCTCCTTCCTTCTCCAGTAATTATAAAGGAAACATTATACAGTGAAAATGGCTAAGCAGCAGATTTTGGCTTTCTAAGTGTCCAGCTCAGAAGGACCCACATTAAAAGCACGTTTCCCAGCCGAGACACTGCGCCTGCTTTACTCAGGATTTGGGGGTGGGGGTGGAGAGAAGGAAGGGAGGGAAGGGACAGGAAGCTAGAGAAATGCATAGATCTGCTGCTGGGGGTGGGGGTGGGGGTCGGGGAGAGCCAAATAGTCCCGACAGAAGACAAAAAAGGGAGCCGGGTCCAGGGAGAGGGTGAATATAACTAGAAGAACCCCAGTTAGGTGCAGGGGACAGCTCACTTAGAGGTCACAAAGAAGAGGTAGTAGATGCTAAAGGGAAAGAAATAAGCACGCATT
>NW_020954575.1:17352632-17355040 GCF_900497805.2 Vombatus ursinus | reverse complement strand
AAGCGCCTACCATGTGCCAGGCACTGGACTAATATTTTAGGTTTACAAATTTTTTTACAAATATTTTTGTAAGTATTTTTACAAATTTTATCTCATTCGATTCTCCCAAAAACTCTAAGCCTAGAGGACTCAAGATGCCCGAGACTGCAGACCTCGAATGCGAAGGGGCAGTTACCAGTCAAGGATGCGCATTCCTTGGGCATCCTTACCCCACCCCACCCCGGTCTCCCTGCTCGAGACTCCTGGGCCCCCGTTACCTTCCTCCAGCTCTCGGATGAGCAGTTCCGAGGCTCTCTCGGGGCCGGTTCCCCCCGCGCAGTACGCAGCGGGGCTGCTCCAAATTTCTACTGTCACCGGACCCTCCATACCCGCGGCCACGCGGGCCAAAGGGGACTAGAGTCACGTCCCGGAGAAGGATCGGGGGTGGGGCGGCCGAGAAACGGGCAAAGGCTGTACTGACAGATGCGCTGAATGGGGACCCCCCAAGCTACCCGGACGCCCACCGTCCACTCCCCCAGCCCGGGCTCTGCAGCCCGCAGCCTTGCGCACTCTATTTATAACCTGCGTCTTGTTTATAGCACCTGGTTGAGCCATACCACGTGACGGGGAGGGGATTGGGATGAGGGGGATGTGCAAAGAGAAGCAGACCAGGCTTTAGCAGAAAGTTAGTTACCGTTGCTCCCAACAGGGACCAACCTGGGATGCTCCATGTGCAGAGATTAGACAGGTGGGGGCAAGGCAGAAGGGGCAGGGTGGGGGGCTTGAGAATTTCTTCGGGCTGCCTTGCCCCTCCATCCACATTGGTCTCCCTCCAACTCTCTCGCCAGAACGGTTTAACCCAAAGCAGCACAGTCTGGGTTTGCAGGTGAAGAGGATGCCTGGGTCCTTTCCTTACGTGTCTCCCCTCCAAACGCATACACACACACACACACACACACACACACACATGAAGGTGGGACCAATCATCAGATCACAGATTTAGAGCTAGAAAGGACCTCAGAAGCCGTTTAGTCCAATGACCTCATTTTGGGGATGAGGAAACCAAAACACCCAACGAAGTTCTGACCTATCCAAGGAAGAATCAGAGGCATGATTTGAACCCATGGTCGCTGATCTCAGAGTCAGCTCTCTCTCCATTGTACCATGCTGCCTCCCACATGCCTTTCCTTAGGTTCCACTTAAACAAACTTGAAATACAGGGCCAGGTTTGGGGACACATGGTATGGAGAGGTGAAAAGAGTACTGGAATCAGAATGAAAGCACCTGGTGGCATTGAACCATAGGATTGCAGCTAGGTGGCTCGGTGAATAAAACTGGACTTGGACTAAGGAAGATCTGAGTCCAGATCTGACCTTAGACACTAGTTGTGTGACCTTGGGCAAGTCACTTAACCTCTGACCTTTTTTTTTTGGTGAGGCAATCAGAGTTAAGTGACTTGCCCAGGGTCGCACATCTAGTAAGTATCAAGTGTCTGAGGTCGGATTTGAACTCAGGTCCTCCCGACTCCAAGGCTAGAGCTCTATCCACTTCACCATCTAGCTGCCCTACAACTTAACCTCTGACTTGCTTCATTTTCCTTATCTGAAAAATGAGTATTAATAGCAATACTTACCTCCCAGTGCTGTTTTTGGATCAAATGAGATCATTATAAAGCACTTCGCACAATGCCTGGCACATAGTAAGCAATACATAAATGTTAGTTATTATTATTAATTATTACTCCAACCTCTCTGGGTCTCACTTTCCTTCCCTGTAAAATGAGGGAGCTCCTTTCAGTTATGATCACACGATTGATTGGGGAGGAGAAACAAGGATCTAGGGACATTTTGATGTTAAGTGATCAAAGATATACAGCTAGCATTGCTTCTTTTTGTAAGACCAACTGGGTTGGAAGGAGAATGGAGGTAAGGGGGGAGGGGGGCAGGGAAGAGGAGCAAGAGGTATCTCTAGGGTATAGCAAATCATGGCCCTGGGGCACTCAACTTGTTCTAAAAAACGAACAAAAAATAACCCCCTAGGCTCATGGACCTATTTTCAGCCTACGAACTCCTATATCATCAAGAGAATTGGAGAATGTCCCTCTATATCTTTTCCCCTTCAAGACTGCCCTTGCTGTTTAGTGTATGTAACCTGATTCAGCCTATACTAAAATGTTGGGGAGGGGATAGGGTTGACAGTGTTTTTTCCTTGGCCCCAGGCCCTGCCAGAGTCAGGAGGGCACCAGGGCCAAGGACAAGCAGGTCTCTAGCTCTAATTCTCCCAAATGGGATTTGTGGCTCCACTTGACTTCTTGCAATCAGCTTAAGGGATGGAAAACTTTTCAGATGACATGGGGTAACTGGAACAGCTAATCAGTATACCCCAGGCTTCTCCGAGGAGTCCCTGTGCTCCACCCCAAAAGGCTGTGT
>NW_020954575.1:17348175-17352599 GCF_900497805.2 Vombatus ursinus | reverse complement strand
CACCTATGCCTAGGGCCCTGAACTGAGGTAAGGGGGTCCAAGGTATTAATGGCTTGAGTATCTGGCCACCAGTCAGTCAGTAAAGCGCCAGGGAAACAAAGCAAGGCAAAAACATAGTCTCTGAGGACTTTACATTCTTAGGGGGAAGACCAGTAAACAACTAGGTAGTCATAAGACACATATAGAGTAGCTAGAAGGGACTCAGAGAGGAAGACATAAGCAGCTGAAGGAACTAGGAAAGACCACCTGGAGTAGGTGGGATTTGATTAGAGTCTTAAAGCAAGCTAAGGAAACTCGTATATGTTCAAGAATGCCTCGCCTGGCTGGCCTGCTTTGGGACTTCTCTGACTGATTTCTCCATCTTCCCCCCCCCCATTCCACTACCTACCTACACACACACACACACACACACACACACACACACACACACACTTTCTTTTTTGTATTATCTTTCCCCCATTAGATTGTAAACTCCTTGAGAATAGGGCCTTTCTTTTTTTGTTGTTTTTTTATTCCTGGCACTTAGCACAGTGCCCAGCACATAGTAGGTGCTTAATTCATATTGATTGATAAAGGCAGTCAGGAAAACCAATAGGCATAGGTGAAGGGATAGGGATGGGGTGAGACTGCACTAACGGAGAGATGTGCTGACCTGGGACCCTTAGCCACCCGTAAGCCCACCTGCCAGTCCCCTTACAGGGGCTCTTCAGTCCGAAGCCTTGCACACTCTATTTATAATCTGCATCTTGTTTATAGCACATTCCTGGCTTGGGCAAAAACTAGTACTAAGCTGCAGAGGCTTGAGATAGAGTGATGCCTACAGGTGGGCTGATGTTGCTTCAGTATATAGTGTGTGGAAAAGAACAACAGAAAAAAGCCAGGTTATGAAGATTTTGAATATCAAATAAAGGAGTTTATGTTTGATCCTGAAAATAATGGACAGCCAGCCATTGGAGCTCAGGGGCAAGAGCCTGACATAGTCCAACCTACAAATCTAGAACATTGGCAACAAATAAGTGGGGATGTCCACTTGTACCCATAGGAATAACTGCCCTTAAGTAGAGAAGAATTTACTNGGCCTGACATAGTCCAACCTACAAATCTAGAACATTGGCAACAAAGAAGTGGGGATGTCCACTTGTACCCATAGGAATAACTGCCCTTAAGTAGAGAAGAATTTACTCTGGAGATAAATGGAGTTTTAGGGTACATTCTCGCTTCCTTCTTTTCATACCTTCCAAGTCTGAAGGGTTTTAGAAGTGTTCTCTGGGCTCCCTGAATAGACTGGGGGGTCCTGGGCTTAATGTACATGGCAGAAGTCCTGGTGGCCCCAAGTGGGAAGGGGTGGGGGGCCATGCAGTCCACAGGCTATTACTAGGAGCCCTAAGCTTCTTTTCAGGACTTGGGAGGGGGAGGAGGAAAATAAAGGACATCCAGTATGCCTGCTCCCCTGACCTGGAAGGAAGCCTCAGCAAAGGAGATTAATTACCCTCTCCTTCTGTTCAGTCTAACCATCAGGCCAGGCCCTCTCCCTCTTCCCTTAGTGTTGGCCTCAACTCCAACCCTTCTCTAACTCTCCACTTTCCTTCCCCCAGAACCTAGCCTGAGTCTCTTCCCAAGGAACTCATAAGATCAGACACAAAACCAGGATTTGTAAAGCAGACTTGCAAATAGCTTCCCAGGCTCTATCAGCCCAGAATCAAGTCCCACTGGCTCAACAAGGGAAAAGAACAAACAGAGATTCTCACAATGATAGTCCTATAGAATGGAAAATCCTTGAAGGCAGTTTCATTTTTATTTTTTATACCACCAGTATCTAACATGGTGCCTGGCATATAGTAGGTGCTTAATAAATGCCTATCAATTGATTGATTGATTATTCATTTGAGCTAATACAAGTATCTGGGCCCAAGTCTGGCCAATGGGTACTTACAGAAATATTGCAGTGTTTCCTGGATCTGGGTGGGTGTCAGGTGTCTGGCGACATCAGGGGATACTATAGGAGTCTGAATCCAATCGTGATGTTCATAGCCAAAGACAGAGTCAGCTCGAAGCTTGTAATGGGGCAGCTGTTCCCCAAGGAGGGTGATGATCTCCACCTCAGGCACATCGTTACAGAGTTCTGCCAGTAAGGGAAACGGGACTCAGGAAGGTGGGGTGCAGGTTGGTAGAGAGAGGAGCACTTACCGAGCCCCAGATTTTTATCCAATAGGTTGCTGCTGACTCTCTTCCCTCACCCTGATTCCTGGGTGTCACTTAGACCTCCCCTACCTCCCTCTGATAATTACTAATTACAAACAAATTTTTTTTCCAAGTTTCCAATGTACTTTTTACATCTGTTATTGCATTTAATCTTCACAACAAATCCTAGGAGGTAGGTAGTGCATTTGCTAGGTAAAAGCCTCATTTTGCAGCTGAGGAAACTGAGGCAGAGACAATTAAATGACTTGCCTAAGGCAACAGAATGAGTTGATAGCCTGACTCCTAATCTGAACTAGAGTCAAGAGACATAAATTCAAGTTTTCATCTGACAATATCCATTTCTTTTCACACTGTTGACCACCTCCTAGACACCACGATTCTTTTCCTTCCTGGTTCTCCTTCTACCAGTTTAGAGTTTCCTTCTCAATTTCCTTCCTTGGATTCTCATCCATCTCCCACCCTAAAGCATAAATATCCCACAAGGCTCTGTCTTGAGCCCTCTTCGCTCTCTACACTTTCTCATCTGTTCCCATTGGTTCAATTATCCCCTCTCTTTAGGTGATTCCCAAATCTCAGATCTGTATCTCCAGTCCTCATCTGTTTCCTGAACCCTATTCCTTCCCCATCCAAGATATCCAACTGGATGTCTCATCATCATTTCAAACTCAAAATATCCACAATGGAATCATTCTGCCCCCTCTACTCCTATCTGCTTCTCCCCTAAACCTTCCTATATCTGTTAACAGTACTTACTAAATATTTATTTCTTTACCTCTCTGTGCCTCAGTTTATTCATCTGTAAAATTGTGATAGTATTTGCACTACCTTTCTCATAGAGTTGTTCTGAGGAAAGCACTTTGTACAGAAATGTAATTATTATTACATAGTTATTATTATTATTATCAGGTATACCTGAAAAAAGTAGAGTTTGCCCCCTACTGTGCCCCACCAGGGCTCCCAAAAGATGTTCCCCAACAACAGTGATTGTCCCACCTATACCTTTGTCATGGCACCTCATAATGGGGAAATAACAGACTCCAGAATTCAATGTTGATCTCCTCCCACCTCTGAAATCTGTCCAATAAACCACCCCCAGCATATACACATATCCCCTAATCACCAGTGAGTGTGGTGGCATCACAGAGGGTAGTTGCCTCAGCCACATCCAGGTGTCCCTTTGGGGGGCTCTGGTCATCCAGTTTGGCCAGAGTCAGAGGGAAAGGCCTGTGTCCATGGGTAGAGGGCAATGGCACCCAGAAGCAGGTGAGGAGCACAGGGAGGCTGCCAGGATAAAAGTGAGAGAGAAAGGATGACTGGTATCAGAGGAGGTATGGGCTCCCTTCCCACTGTCCCTGTCTTTGCTCTACAGTAGGGTTCTGGCCTCTGTACCCTCACACTATTGCACGGTTCTATACCTAGCATCCTTTCTGTGGAGGTGGAGATTGGAAAAGAGAAGTTTACTTTCCCACTGTCCCTAGAGAAGAAGCAGTCCTATTCTCATTTGTTTCTCTGCTGACAAGTAGAAAATTTGAGGGGAAAGAAGAAGGAATAATTTGTTATAAAAACAAAGCAGATCAATATCACTGGGGCTATAGAGAAACAGGCATGATATTACATCTTTGGTAGAGCTGTAAATTGCTACAATCTTGTGGGGACAGCAATCTGGCAATATACCTCATGCCTGGACTATTGCAATAACCTTCTGGTCGATGTCCCTACCTCAAGTCTTCCTAGCCTCTATTCAGTTGTTTTTTGTTGTTGTTGTTTTGCCAGGCAATTGGGGTTAAGTGATTTGCCTAGGGTCACACAGCTAGTAAGTGTCAAGTGTCTGAGGTCGAATTTGAACTCGGGTCCTCCTGACTCCAGGACCAGTGCTCTATCCACTGCACTAACTAGCTGCCCCTTCCTTTCAGTTTTAAAGTGATCTTTCTAAAGTGCAGATTTGACTATATCATTTCCCCCTTTCCAATAAATGGCTCTTTGTTACCTTCAGGGTCAAATATAGAAAGTTCTGTCTGGCTTTTAAAATCCTTCATAAACCGGTCCACTCCTATCTTTCCAGTTTTCTTATACTTTACACACACACACACACACTCTCTCTCTCTCTCTCTCTCTCTCTCTCTCTCTCTAACTTTGTCTCTCTCTCTGACTCTGTCTCTCTCTCTGTCTCTGTCACTCTCTGTCTCTTTCTCTGCTGGTCTCTCTCTGTCTCTGTCTCCATC
>NW_020954575.1:17347753-17348120 GCF_900497805.2 Vombatus ursinus | reverse complement strand
TCTCTGTCTCTCTGTCTGTCTCTGTGTGTCTCTCTCTCTCCCCTATGAATGCTCACTGCAGTCCCATGACACCAGCCCCCAGCTATTCCTCAAATAAGGCATTCCATCTACCGTCTCCCTCCTGGCATTTTCCCTGGTTATCCCCATGCCTGGAATTCTCTCCCTCCTGGCTTCCCTGGTTTCAATCAAGTATCAGTTAAAATGTCAGCTTCTACAAGAAGCCTTTCTCAATGCCTTTTAACGCTAGTACTTTCCCACGGTTGATTCTTTCTGATTTATCTTTGTCTATATCTTGTTTGTACATAGTCATGTTGTACCCCATTAGACTAAAAGATAGGAACTGTTTTTTCTTTTTCTTTCTTTCTTT
>NW_020954575.1:17347646-17347716 GCF_900497805.2 Vombatus ursinus | reverse complement strand
TTCTTTCTTTCTCTCTTTCTCTCTCTCTCTCTCTTTCTTTCTTTCTTTTTCTTTCTTTCTTTCTTTCTTT
>NW_020954575.1:17336921-17347541 GCF_900497805.2 Vombatus ursinus | reverse complement strand
GTCTTTAGATGCCCAGTACACAGCACAGTGCCTTACATACAGTAGGTGCTTAATAAATGCTAATTAACTGACTGAATTAGAGGACCTACATTTGAATCTTAGCTCTACCACATTAGCGCTAAGTTTAGGATCCTATGGCCCAGGGATCTCACTACTAAAACTATAACTTAACAATGTTATTAAAAAAGAAAAAAAAGAAGTTGTGATATTGTGGATAGGACGTTGGACTTGGAGACTGGTAGACCTGTGTTCACATCCCACCTTGGACACTTACTGGTTGGGTGACCCTGAGCAAATCACTTAACCTCTCTGTGCCTCGGTTTCCTCATCAGTTAAAACAAGAGGTTTGGACTCCATGGCCTGCCTCTTAGGTTCCTTCTAACTCCAAATCTATATAATAATAATCTGTGTAATCTATAATATATAATAATCTATACAGTAACCTCATAATCTATAATCTTATAAACTATACCTATAAAAATATTCTTAGCGACTTTATTTGTAACAGAAAAAAAGAATAATAGATTTCTATCTGGAAGGGACCTAAGAGATAATATAGTATAACCTTCTCTTTTTTTTTTTGTTTTGTTCAGGTTTTTTTGGTGAAGCAATGGGATTAAGTGACTTGCCCAGGGTCACACAGCTAGTAAGTGTCAAGTGTCTGCGGCTGGATTTGAACTCAGGTAATCCTGACGCCATGGCTGGTGCTCTATCCATTGCACCACCTAGGTGCCCCTATAGCCTCTTTTGACAGANATCCTGATGCCATGGCTGGTGCTCTATCCATTGCACCACCTAGGTGCCCCTATAGCCTCTTTTGACAGACAAGAAAATTGAGGCTTAGAAAGGTTCAGTGACTTGAGCCAGGTCACATAGCTAGTAACAACCTCTTTGTTGTTGCTAGGCAGCTGGGCAGTGCAGGTGAGCACTGTTCCTGAAGTCACGAAAACCTGAGTTCCAATCCTGACCCAAAAACATACTAGCTGGGTGACCCTGGACAAATCACTTAAGGACTCTTAGCCTCAATTTCCTTATCTATAAAATAGGGATGACAATAGCACCTGCCTCTTGGCAGGACTGTTGTGTGAATCAAATGGGATAATATGTGTATACAAAACCTTCAAGGGCTATATAAATGCTAGCTATCATCTATGTCCAATAATTAGAGAAGCTAATGAGATAATGTACATAAAGTGTTTTTACCAACCTTAAAACAATATGTGAAAATCAGCAATTTGAGCAAACTGAGGTAGGAAGGTAGGTAGGAAAGGAAATAAAATTTTTATTAAGTATCTACTACTTCATGTCAAATACTGTGCTAAAAGCTTTACAGAAGTATTATCTCTTTGATCCTTAAAACAGCTCTGGGAGGTAGGAACTATTATTATCCCCATTTTACAGTTGAGGAGGCTGAGACTGAATAAAGTTTAAATGAGTTACCCAAGATCACTTAGCAAGTAAGTGTCCAAGGTCAGATTTGAGACCAGATCTTCTTAACTCCAGAGTTCTATCTATTGTGTCACTGACCAGCCTCTGTAAATCAATGCAATGGATATTATTAAACTCTTGAGAATGACAGATGTGAAGAATACAAAGAAATAAGGAAATACTTTATGAAGTGAAGCAAAGCAAAGAAAATAAGGATTTGGATAGAGATAAGGCTTGACACATTGACTAAGAAGAGGGGAAATCAAATTTTATAGACACCTAAAGATCGAGAAATCAAAACCAAGCTTAGCTCCAAAGAAGAAATAAGCAAACGTGCCTTCGGCCCTTTGTAGAGATAGGCTACGGGTAGGGAACACCACATTTGCTGCTGTCACAGACTCACTCAACGAGTTGGTCAGTTTTGATAAATTGCTTTTTCTTTTTCTTTATTACAAAGGATGGTTCAATGGGTAGAGAAAGAGAGGAGGATATATTCACACGTGAAGGTGATATAAAGACAAAAAAGTATCAATAAAAATTAAAGCTACATTTAAAAAAAGGAAAAAGACCAGAGGTGGGTACAGAGAAAATACATTTCTATGGTTGTTACTTTGCTAATGTTCACATGAATATTCTTTTTTTAATGGAAATAGTTTGAAGTTTAAGGCTTTCTTTGAGTTTGATTTTGGGGAAGTTTTTGCTCATTTTGTTTATTTACTTATTTCCCATGAAATAATATATAAATATTAACTATTTGAGAATGGCGCCCCCTTCCTTCTCCGTTCACTCTTTCACCTTGCCCCTTTTCATGAAACAATTATTTACAAAAATAAATTTTAAAAATGAGGGATAAAATTCCAAAATAAAAAAGAGTTTGAGGAAGGTTTCCAGCATATTGAGTAGATCTCCTGTGGCAAATATAGGGGGAGGTCATGAATAAGATTCATACAAGTTAGACAGGCCTAGATGGGCTAAGAGCTCGGTCCATTAGAGGGAGGACCCATTGATGGTATCCCAGTGCCATTGGAGAAGAGGGTACTTCAGTGTATTTGATTGTTGGTATTTGTTGAGATATTAAATTAATATTAAAGTTATTTTAAAGGGAGGGGCAAGTTGGGAGATTGGGGATACCAGAACTTGGGGGCAAGGACTGGGGAGGCTCTTTTACACCCTGACAATAGAGTAGGGGGCTGGGGAGGATGGCAGCAGTGTCCAGGGATTTTCAAAGCTTCTGTCAATCTCTCTGGAGCTTTCTGTACTGGACTAGGACACTGCACTCACCTCTCTGTGCCCACCAGAGGGCAGTGCCAGCCCAAGTCCAATAGTGGATTCCAAGAGTGCTCTGAATATTCTCCTGCTCTGTCTTGGAGACCTCTGGGAGGTCTTTCAGTCAGGGAGCTTTCCAAATCTCTCCTCTCTAGCCTATATTTAAGGCTATTCTGCTGACCTATGAAAAGAGGAAGACGCCACTCCATGCCTACCTACCTGCCTGTCTGTCCCCATCTTTCCTTGCATTTTGCCTCTGGCCTCTGCCTACATTCCTTCCTGGGGGGAAGAGAATGGGAAAATCCCAGGAGGGGACCAGGAAAGAGAGTACCCTCCCCCAGGAGGTGTTCTACGTGTCCCTAAGCTTCAGGCCAGGCCATAAAGATTCTACTGGTACAGCCTGACACACCCAAAGTCAGGAGGTCTCATAAACACTGCCTACTGTCAAGGCTGATTGACTTGACCCTTCCCAGAGGCAGCTGGGCACACCCCCTCCACAATGCAAAGCCTTAGAACACTGTACTGTGTCTAGGTTACAGGTCATTGCTGCAAACCCTTCCCAGTCTCAAAAAAAAAGTCTCATTGCTCTCTGAGGCCTGGAACTGGACAGTGCCAAGCCCAGGAGCCCTGATCCTATAAGAGAGTTTGAGGTTGGCAGGTTCTCCTCTCCCCATCCTTTGGTACCCATGCCTCCCTTGGTTTCCCCTGTGGGGGAACACTTCTCTACCCCCAACTTAGGAGCCCCCCCACCTCCCCTCCACACTCTTACCAGCCAGAGATGCTGCTGCTGATCGGCCCCCTAACTCTTCCACAAGGCTCCCCAAGACACACCTCCCTCAGTCCCACCCCCAGGTAGATCTGAATACAGGACGGCAGTAGCTTTCAGACGTCTTCTGCTGTGTTCTTCCTCCTCCTCACCCTTGTCTCTTAAGGATCTCTCCCTGGCCCCAACTCCTGGCACAGTGGGCTCCGATCTAAAAGGGGTCAGCTATAGGCAGGGGCGTCACGTCCAAACACCACAACCCTTAACTCTGCTTTTTCCCTTGTCTGGGCACCTAGGTCCAGTCAAACCATAAGCTTCTTCCTGCGGCTCAGGTAGCCAGGCCTGGCTCCTGTCTGCTGCTCATTCCCAGCTGTGTCTGGGATAGGAGAAGGTGGAGAGGACTGTGTGAGTCAGCATTCTTCATGTGGATGGGGTGGAGGGGAGGTTATTTTGGCCAAGCTTCTAGAAAGGGATTAACTCCTTGGGTTTCTCTGGATCTGGGTGTGAGGAATGCTGAGGGGTGGGGGGGAGAGGAGGGCTCCCAGAGGGAAGAAGTGAGAAAAGGGCATGCTAAATTGAGAAGGATAAAAGTCATCCAAAAGGGAATCCCTACAGTATAACAAGAAATCGATTCACAGAATCTTGATGTTAGAATTGAAAAGGGCCTTGGACATATATAACCTATATAAAATTGCTTACCATTTTAGGAAAAGGGAAAGGGAGGGAGGGAGAAAAATTTTGAACTCAAAATTTTGTTAAAACAAATGCTAAAAATTGTCTTTCTATATAATTGGAAAAAAATAAAATACTGGTTTTTTTTTTTTTAAAGAAAGAAAAGGGGCCTTGGAGATGATCTAGTTCAACCTCTATTGATTTACAGATGAAGAAACTGAGTCCATTAAGAAATCAGTGGTATGCTGGATATCACATAGGAAGTTAGTGGCAGAGCTGGGATAACAATATAGCAAAGGATTCTAGAGGGAGGAGATTTGGTGCAGAATCTGCTAACTTTACTCTCCCCTCCCCCTCTCCCCTTACACTCTGAAAGGTCCAAGAGGAGCAGGGGAGGATTGAGGATAGATTCAGCTATGGAATAGGAGCCACAGATCACAGGACCTTGGGACCCAGGACCTAGGACCTAGGACCCATATAGTCCAACCCCATCATTTTTACAGATGGCTGGGCATCTGAAGAGGAATTAACCACTTAGATGTCCCTGGTTTGGGTAATAACAATACTGGAGATGAGAGGAAGCAAGGGAATGGGGAAGGAAAAAGGGGATGGTAGGAGAGGTGATCAAACAGGGCTCCCTATGGAAGAATAAGGGATAGAACCACAGAATAAGAATGTCACAGATGGCAAGGACTTCAGAGATCACTTCCCCAAGTTCATATTTTACAGAAGAAGCAAATGAAACCAAAGAAAGCAGATCCATAAGAGTCTAGTGCTTTGCCAAAGGTCACACAGCTAGTTCAGGGCCATCTCCAGTTGTCCTGATCTATATCTCTCCAGTGAACCCAGATGGCCGCAGAGAAGAGAGTGAGACTGACTTTGCACAGCCCCCCTCACTTAAATCCAATTCACTTGCAAATCATGGCATCACCTTCCTGATGTTATGGTCCCCTTTCAGAACGAAGGATAAACAATAACACAGCTAGTTAGTTGTAGAGGCAGAATTCTCACCTAAGTGGTCTGACTCCAAAACCAGCACTAATACTAGTATTTACATAGGGTGCAAGATTTGCAAAGTACTTTACATATGCTATCTCATTTGACCCTCCCAACAAGCCTAGGAGGTAGGTGCTATTATTTCATTATCCCCAGGTTACAACTGAGAAAATTGAGGCTGAGGTGAAGTGACTTGCTGACCGGGGTCCCATACAGATTATGTGTCTAAGGCAAGATTCAAATCTGATTCTTCCTGATTCCAAATCTGGCATCCTACCTCCTGCAGCACCTATCTGCCTCTATTTCCATAGGTAGGTTCCTTCATCCTGGGGGATGGATGACCCCACCCCCACTCCTGACCCCACCCCCACTCCTAACCCCTCCTGGGATGAATTGGCCAAGGGCCTTCGTTGTTCCCAACTTGCCTGGAAAAGGGCAAACAGGACGAATTCCTCCCCCATCATCCTAGGGTTTTGTTACTCCCCCTTCCTCCCCGCATTCCCTCCTTCTGTCTGCCCTCCTCAGCTTCCTCAGACAAAGGACGTTCAGGAAACCTCAGGCAGGAAGGGAGGGAGAGAGGGGAGAAGAGCCCAGGCAGGCTGAAACGAGCAGCAAAGCCCTTTGCCTGGGGGATGCTGCTCTTCTACCTGAGATCAGCAGAAAACTAAAATGCCAGGGTTGCGGGCACAGAGAGAACAAGGTGGGGTGGGGTGGAGAAGAGTATGGGAAAAGAGGGGGTAGGAGGAGAGCCTAGGGCAGGCCCCACATTATGCCCACCCCAGAGCGGGAGGCCAGAGACTCAGTTGTGTCCAGGGCGAGTAGTGCCTTGGAGGTAGTAGGCAGGATAAGCATTGTTATCCTCATTTTTCATATGGGGAAACTGAGGTTGAAAAGTTAAGTGATTGCCTGAAATTACACAGCTGGTAAATGGCAGAGACAGGATTAGAACCCAAGACTACTGACTCCCTGGTCAGGGCTCTCTTCCACCAAGCTGCCCCACGGCCAGTTCTCATTCTCTAGGACACCTGGGGCTGAGGAGCCAGGCAGCTATCACCAGTCATTCCCTGCAGGTCACTTGGGTTATTTGGGAAAGGCACTTCAGGATACAGGATACAGGATACAGGATACAGGATACAGAACAGGGGGCTAGGACAAGGGACAGAGACATAAATATTTGACCTCCCTGAGATTTTTGAGTTCCCGGAAGGAAATGGGTCCCAGCTCAGCCCACTCTTCCTCTACCCCCAAACCAAATAACAGAGCAACCTCCCTCACCCCAAACACAAACCAGGGGGAATCACACTAAAAATCCGCCCTAATTTCAAGACTCCTTATACCCAAGAGATGCTAAGACAGAGAGATCTCCTTGGAGCCCTGAAGAGAGATGCAACACTGACCCCCCCCCCCAAGATCCCTTTCTCCTACTCCTTCTCCAACCTCTACTTTCCTTGGTTCAGAGAACCAGCTACCCTTTCAGGAAACCCAGACACTTGCCCAGCTCCTAAGGAAGGAACACCACACCACCACCACCACCAACAGCAACAACAACAACAACTCCTTAGGCCCCGAGACCGCCCTGAGGATTGAGAGGGAAGGTGGAGGGGTCGTCCCAGACACTCACTCGCTCTGGCTCCAGTCTTGCTCCCAGATCCTGTTCTAGCTTGCTGATCCCCACTACAAACCTCCCTGAAGCCTCGCCCAGCTCAGTCCAGCCTTCCTCTTCCCTCCTCTCCCCTCCCTTTCACTCCGTTTTCTGCAATGATTAACCAGCCCGAGGGCGAAGAACCTACGTGATGACAGCTGGTGAAGATACTCCGATATCCTGCCTCAAGGAAGCAGGGCCCAGACTCCCCTCGCCCACATGCCCTAGAAGGGGCACCCTGATCTCCCAAATGAAGCCAAAATTAGCAGGGACCTCGATAACTCCCACTAGTTCAAAGGCACTTTGCCCAACCCAATACCTCAATGGGCATTTGGGACATTCTTGTCTCTGGGGCCATGTCAATTGAGCAAACTAAAGAGGGATACAGGTTAGGATATTCTCAAGAAAGCTTCCTACACACATATAAAAAGACCAGTCCACTGGGGAGTGTCCAGGGGCTCAGGCCACTGCTGTGCCCTACAGCCAGAAGGATGTGGGGTATAGATTTCATCTCCAGGACCCTGGAGGGGGTCTTGTAAATAAGGGTAATGAGGATTGTGAAGATGTACATGGAGGAAAATGCCTTGGTCCCATACCCAGGGCCATGTTCATTTGTAAGGCTCTTCTTATATTTTAAAGATCCATGGAGGGGAGGAAAGAAAGGAAAGGAGACAGGCCACAGGATCCCAGGGTTTTAAGCTAGACGTGAACCACCTCATTTTATACAGGAGGCAACTGAAACCTTGAGAAGGGAAGAGATTTGCCCAAGGTCACGCTGGTAGATGATAGGTTAAGAGTTTAAGGGTTTCAAGTCTCATTACCTCTCATTACCTAGATAAGAAAAACGAGGATCAGAGAAGTTAAATAATTTGTCTGTGGTCATACAGCTAAGTGTCCGAGGCAGGATTTGAACCCAGGTCTTCCAGACTCCAAGCCTGACACAAATGAAAAACCAGATCTTTGGATTCCAAATCTAGGGCTCTTTGCTAATTCCAAGGTCCTTCCTTCAATATCCATTTCAGGTTCCTCTTCCTGAAGCCTTCCCAGAACACTCGTGTGCTCCCATCGACCTTATCTTTCCCCTGACCTCATATCTCCTGGAGAACTTTGCACCAGACTTGCTGGTGACGTCTCGTGCTAGGCAAGGGTGTGTGTTTTTAAGTTGGTATTTTCCTGGTTAAAACTAAGCTCCCAGAGGGCAAGGGCCATGCCTTACTTATTTCTCTATCCCACAAAATACTTAGCAGAGTGTCCTGCATATAACAAGGGCTCAATAAATATTTGTTCACTGAACCTAACACAGAGGGATGTTATGGCGCCAGGTAGGCACTAGGTGGCGCTAGGGATACAGTGGTTTCCAGAGATGGGGAGGAGGGGGGAGGGGGGAGGGGGGAGGAAGAAGGGGGAAAGGGGGAGGGGGGAGGAAAGGGAGAGGAGATGGGGCTGGGAAGGGGGAGGAGGGGAGGAGACAAAAGGCACTGGAGGGGAAGCCCCAAAGCCTGTGCAAGAATCTGGCTTCAGCCTATCTGGGGAGGTTTATTTCCTCTTACTTCCTTTCATGCATTCTCTGTTCCAGCCAAACTGGACTACTAATTGTTTCCCAAATACAATACCTCCCAGGGTTATTGTGAAGATCAAATAAGATAAAAACTGTAAGGCGCTTAGTACAGTGCCTGTCACATAGTACACCTGTATAAATGTTAGCTATCATTATTATCATTATTATTATTAATTCCCATACCTTTATCTAGGGCATCTCACAAGTGGAGATGCACTTGGAGCACATGCCTTTGTCACATCTACCTCTTACAATCCCAAACCCCCTTTGAAGCTCAGTTTAGGTGCCATCTCCTACTCAAAGGTTTCCTGAACACCACCCTTCCCCTGAATCCTCTGTGTTCCCCCCATCCTAAAACTCTCTTGTATTTATTTATCTGTGTACATATTGTATCTGCCCAGCAGACCATAAACTCCTTGACTATAGGGATCATTTTTGTGTCTTTTTTTATTCCCATCATCTAGCATAGTGCTTTAGCCCACAGTGGCTATTTAATGAATGTTTGCTGAACTGAATTGTTGAAAAGGAGAAAAGAAATAGCCAAAAAAAAAAGAAAAACTCATGTAGACTATAGTATCCTACTATCCTTTCCCCTATAGACATTCCTAGATAGTAACTAGCTTAAGAAGAGGTATACTCAGGTTCCTGGCCCTGGACTCTTTCCATCCCAAGTAGAGCTCAGAACTTACCCCAGCAGAAAGGATTCAGGTAGATGCCACCTGAAAAAAACCTTCCTAAACCAAGAGGGTTATATTAGGAAATGGAGCCAAGAGAAAAGTCTCTTTACCCAGAGATGTTGAAAAGGGGATTTCTGGTTCAGCAGGACAGGCAAGAAGTTACCTTGCCCAGAGGCAATGACTTCTGAAAGTCCCTTCCAACCAGAGGCACCCATTGGTCCCAAGGCCTGAGCCGAGAAAGTGACAAGGCCAGAAGGAAGAATTGGGGGGAAAGGGCATTACTCACATATCCTCCCCCATCTCTCCCCAACCCATGGGACAAGAAATAGTTCTTAAATGAGGAAATTGTATTAGATAGTCTCTGAGTTTTCTTCTAGCTCTAACATACTATGCTTTTAAGCATATTACTTATTCCCCAAGGTCAGAATCTTTTCAAATTTCTGCTAATCATCTATATTATGCTCTCCTCAATCCTTATTACTTCTGTTTACTGAAACATCATGGTATGGCATAGAGGTTCTTAACCTCTGAGGTGCCATGGACTCCTTTGTCAGTCTATGGACCCCTTATTTTTTTATTTAGTATTTCATTTCCCCCCAATTATATGTAAAAACAATTTTCAACATTCGTTTTTAAAATTGAGTTCCAAATTCTCTCCCTCCCTCCTCAATCTCCTCGCTGAGAAGGCAAGCAATTTGATATAGGTTATACATGTGTAGTCATGCAAAACATATTTCCATATTAGTCACAGAGTAAAAAGAAAACATAGGCCAAAATAAAAATCCAAGAAAAATAAAGAAAGTTAAAAAAAGGTATGCTTCGATCTGTATCCAGACTCCATCAGTTCCTTCTCTGGGGAGGGACAGCATTTTTCATAAGTCCTTCAGAGTTGTCTTGGATCATTGTATTGCTGAGAATACCTAAGTCATTCACAGTTGATCATTTTACAATGTTGCTGTTACTGTGTACAGTGTTCTCCTGGTTCTATTCATTTCACTTTGCATCAGTTCATGTAAGTCTTCCCAGGTTTTTCTGAGAGCATCTAGCTCATTATTTCTTATAGCACACTGGTATTCCATCAATCACATGCTACACATTTTTAAGCCATTCCCCAATTGATGGACATCCCCTCAATTTCCAATTCTTTGTCACAGGAAAAGAGCTGCTATAAATATTTTTGCACATATAGGTCCTTTTTCTCTGCTTTTTATCTCTTTTGGGACACAGACCTAGTAGAGGTATTGCTAGGTCAAAGCATATGCAGGGTTTTATAGGTCTTTTGGCATAGTTCCAAATTACTCTACATAATGGATGAATCAGTTCACAACTTATGGCCCCCTCTGAGAATAATGTTTTTAAACTGACAAAAATAATTATATCAGGTTACAAAGGAAACCAATAATAGTGAAATACAATTATCTAGATTTTTTTTTTAAGTTCAGGGACCCTGGAGGGATAAGAACCCAATGTATAGTGGAAAGAGTACAGGATTTGGGATCAGAGGACCTCAGCTCAAATCAAGTTCTAGTACTTAGTACTTGTGTGACCTTAGGAAAATCACTTTGCTTCTGTGTGTGTGGCGGGTGGGCGGGGGGGGGGGGGGGGGGGGGGGGGGGGG
>NW_020954575.1:17334057-17336889 GCF_900497805.2 Vombatus ursinus | reverse complement strand
TTGCAGAGACCCAGAACTTAGAAAACATCCTCTCTTGCTTCTGCTTCCAACCCACAAAGATGAAAAGCTGGGCTCTTCTCCAGTTGCTGACTTTCCCTTTAACTCCCTCAAGGTCTCACAACCTCCTGCCTAACTACAGGGCTCAGCTACTTAAAGTCTTTCAGTGGCCAACTAGACATCTAGCCAACGGAGGTGAGCCTTCCAACTCAGACAAAGTGTTTGTCCTTCAGGAAGGAATACTAGGAACACCTCATCATGTGATTAGATCCTTTGAGTATATCAATTAAAGGAAGGGGTCCCTCCTTTATATATGTCATGGAGGGGGATGGCCAATGAGAGCCCAGACTTATAGTCCTCTTGGATTTGTCCTTCCTGATGAGATTTAGAGAACATAGGCAACATTCCCTGCCAAGTTCCAGTCCAATATATGGAGGTTTGGTGAGCCGTCTTCTGGCCATGAATAACTAAAGGGCTGATGCTATGTAATGACTAGGACTCTTTGGGCTGGCCTTTGTTGAGGGGCAATGAGAAATACAAGAACAGAAATGAGCTGCCAAATAGGAATAAGACACACCCACTGCCCACCCATTTGTCCAGAATACACGGACACTCATTTACTTTTGTATTTACTCTTTCCCAACCTTGGATGAACAAGCATTCCAGGAGAGGAGTGCCCAGGTAATTGTTGAGACCATCCAAAGCCATATGAGGTATAATCAGCGATCTGAATTAGCAGCAGTGGCAGCTGAGTCCAATGAGTCAGGTCAACAGCCAAACCCAACATTGCCTGACCCAACCCAGCATTGGATTGATCCACAAGCCAAGACACTAAGCCCTGAAAAGAGTCATACCAGCTGAGCAAGGGAATGACTTTTCCATTGCCCCAAAGCATATCGGTGAGAACATCACAAAAGGAAAAAAAAAATACTCCCAGAGCCACGAATCATAAGATAAACCTTGGCTTGCCCCGACATGCTTCCTATATGTGTGCCTTTGTGCTTTCAGTTTGAGCCCACTGTCCCAGGAACTATATGTGTGTTGATGGGAGAATACACCCTCAGTTTGAGAAATATTTCACAATTTTTGTCTTTGCTATATCTTTTCAGTAAATACCTCTTTTGTAGGAACTAATTTGTATCCACTATTTGATTGATATTGGGTAGCACACAGGGTGGGGACCCATGAATGACAGTACTAGAAACCTCCAAATCCTTAGGGTTACCCCTTAAAACCATGAAAGGAAAAGCAGTATTCTCCTTTTGGAAGCCTAAACAGCTAGTCTAATGTGAGTCTTAAGAGTACTACACACATAAAATGAGGGAGCTAGACTAGATAATCTTTAAGGTATCCCCCAGCTCTAAATATGATGATAGCCATGACCTATGAACTGGAGAATACGCTCCCACTTTCTTTAATAGCTTTAGCACTTGACTCATAATTTTCTTCGTCCCTTTTTGATGCTAATATATAAGTTGATGACCAACAAAGGGAAAATGGTTTTTGGGTGGTGGTGACAAGGAATCATAACAAATAAGTTCAAAGTTCATAACAGATAAGAAGGGGAATACTCAACATAATATGATAAGTACAGGAGACCTTGGGGAGTGGATTTCAAAAAATTCAGGGGAAAAATAGGTAGGAACCCATGGCCTGAAACTTTCAAAGTCAAATTTGCTAATGAGGGATCAGAGGCTCTCAAGGTGAAATAATAATAATAATAGATAACATCTATAAAGCACTTTAAGGTATACAAAGTGCTTTACAAACATTATCTCATTTGATCCTCGAAATAACCCTGAAGTTGTTGTTATTATTGAGGTAGGTGATACTATTATCCCCATTTTACAGATGAGGAAACTGAGACAGCACAAAAGGCTACATGAGTTGCCTTTTTGTTGTTCAGTCGTTTTTCAGTCATGTCTGAATCTTTGTGACCCCATTTGGAGTTTTCTTGGCGATGATGCTGGAGTGATTTGCCATTTCCCTCTCCAGCTCATTTTACAGATGAGGAAACTGAAGCCAACAGGGTCAAGTGATTTGCCTGGGGCACACAGCTAGTAAGTGTCTGAGGCCACATCTGAACTCGGGTCTTCCTGACTCCGGAGGCGCTCCATTCATTAGACCAAATACTTGCCCCTACATGAATTGCCTAGTATCTGTGTAAGGCAGGATTTTAACTCAGATGGTCTTCCTAACTCTGAGCACAATGCTTTATCCAATAAGCTACCCAGCTGTCAGGAAGAGTTATCTGAAGAGATCCATATGGTTGCACTGAATACTCATCAATGAACTTGGATTTTGAGAATAAAAATACTTGTTGTTGTTGCTCAGTTGTTTCAGTCATGTCCAACTCTCTGTGACCTCATTTGGAGTTTTCTTGGCAAAGATACAGGAGCTCTCCAGCTCATTTTACAGGTGAAGAGCCTCTGAGGCAAACAGGGTTAAGTGACTTGCCCAGGGTCAACAGCTAGAAAGTACTCTATCCACTGCGCCACCTAGCGGCCCCAATAAGGATACAGAGAATGGGAAAACGGGCAAGTACTTACAGTTGCATACAAACATGGTACAATCCTATCAGAATTGTGTCAGAACTAGCTGAGGTTGTATTTGGCTGAGAGAAGCTATGTTGGAAAAAGAGAAGAAAATAAAAGAGGAGAGGAGAGGAGAAGAGGGGAGGGAAGGAAAGGGAGGGGAGGGAAGGAAAGGGAAGGGAGGGGAGGGGAGAGGAGGGGAGGGAAAAGAAAGGGAAGAGAAGGGAAAGGAAGGGAAGGGAAGAGAAAGGAAGAGAAGAGAAGAGAAGAGAAGAGAAGAGAAGAGAAGAGAAGAGAAGAG
>NW_020954575.1:17325553-17334047 GCF_900497805.2 Vombatus ursinus | reverse complement strand
GAAGAGAAGAGAAGAGAAGAGAAGAGAAGAGAAGAGAAGAGAAGAGAAGAGAAGAAAGGAAGGAATTAAGCCATTGGTTTAGGGTGGGTCAGAGAATAATTGGTGATAAAGAAGTCCTTCCTATTTGTTTTTGTTTTTCTTACCAAGGATAATGATCTTAGATTGAAAAGGCAGAACACAGTTTAACATGGTAACTGGAGTGATGGAGAGTCACTCTTTGGATATGGATATGTCTCTGGATATCTTTTTAAAGATGAATGTGGTTGTTCTTACAGAGTTCAAGTCTCCAGACCTAGGTGAATGACATCTAGGGGAGTAGGGGGAAATGACTGAAAAAGTTGATATGTGACTGCTGAACTGCTGTTAATTATCTTTGAGGAACTGTGAAGAATGAGAGAAGTTTTGGGGGACTGGAGATGACCAGTTGTTACAATTTTCAAAAACATGGAAGAGAGTTAATTCTTCACATGATGAGCCAGTGAACCTGACATGAATATTTGGCAAGCTCCTAGAAGAGATAATTCAGAGATAGTTTATAAGTCTTAGAAAAAGAAAGGGTGATCACTAGGAGCTAGAAGGGGTTCATGCCAGAAGGCATGTCAAACCTACCTCATTTTCTTTTTTACAGGATTACTAAATTGGAGGGGAGACAGCTGGTGGCCCAGTAGATAGAGCACTGGGCCTGGAGTTGGGAAGATCTGATTTCAAAACTGGCCTCAGACACTTCCTGCTGTGTGACCCTGGGCAAGTCACTTAACTGCTGATTGTCTGACAAACGGATCTACTGGAGAAGGAAATGGCAAACCACTCCAGTATCTTTGCCAAGAAAGCTCCAAATGGGGTCAGGAAGGGTCGGACACAACTGAAACGACTGAACAACAACAGATTGGACCAGCAGTTCTCAAAGTGTGGTCTTAGAACTCTTGGGCTTCCATAAGACCACAGGTGTGCTGGTAAATGTTTAACCAGCTCTCCCCCCCAACCCCCAAAATGTGTGAAAGACACACTTTTAAGTTTAAAATGTATTATTAACATTTTCTCCATCATTTTCTTAAATTTAGACAATCAACAGAACAATAAATCAAGCCCTGATTTGTAGCATTTGACAATTTCCAAAATGTAAATGTTGGTAATGAAAATTTAACAATCAAACTGGCTCCAGAACACCTCTGTCCAAGATACTTATTTAGGGGGTCCTTGCAAAACTACTTTCATAATAATATTAAGATGTTTTAATTTCTAATACAATAAATATCAATAGCTATAACCCACAAAAAATAAAAGGTCTTGGAGGGATCCCAATAATTTTTAAGAGTGTAAAGACCAATAGAGACTCTATGTAGTGGGATTGGTTTTTGACCAACTCCCCAGCTGAAGATATAAAAATAGAAAGTAAGGGGCAGTAATGAGTTGTTGAACTAAATGTAAAGATATGTTTATACCCTGTATCCCTGAATGCAAATGTGAAAGAGTTCTCCTTGAATGAATTAGAAAGGGAGCTTGGCCATGACTCTGGTGGCTTTTTAAAAAGCTCAGTCCCTTATTTCTTGGGTCCCTCTAAGCAGGAAAACAGTATTAGTAAGAACCCAATAGCTTGTAATAGCAACATTTATATAGCACTTTAAAATGTGCAAAGTGCATTACAAATATTATCTCATTTTATCCTCAATACAATCCGGAGAGGTAGGTGTTTTTATTTCCCCCACTTTATAAATAAGGAAACTGAGGCAAACAGAGGTTAAGAGACTTGCTGAGATTCACATAACTAGTAAGTGTCTAAGGCTGGATTTGAACTCAAGTTTTCAACACTAATTTACCACCTAGCTGCCTCAACCTAGTTCCTAAAAGGAAACCACTCTTCACCTCTGGAGAAGAAGGGGAGGAAGGGATTTTCTATTTTTTCCTCTTCATTGGCTATGGAGTTTTGAAATAGAGCTGCCTTACTGGTAGAAGACACTAAATCCATCAGGAAGCAGGGATATACCCTCTTTTGACAGACACTGATACAGATAAGCAGGAAGGAGCTTCAAAGAACAAGACCTTTGGCAGCAAAGAAGAGAGCTGACCATAGACTCAAGAGAATTATCCCTGGGAATCTAGTCAAGTTAATCCTAGAACCTGAGTGTATCCTACTAAGAATCCAATTACTGAGCAGTAGCCTCCAACTCTTGAGGGCTAAATGGAGGAGTATGGGGTGGGGGTACTACCCTGGGATCACAGGAATAATTGATTTAGAACTAGAAGGAAACTTAGAGATCATCATTCAGCAAGGTATTTGACAAAGTCTCCCGTAATATCGTTGTGGACAAGATGGAGAAATGTGGAAGAGATGAGACTGCACAGATGAGTGACTAGAGCCAAAGAGTGTTGATTAACAAATCAATGTCAACCTGGAGGGTAGTCTCTAGTGGAGTGTCTCGGGGCTTTGTCCTTGGATATATGATGTTCAACGCGTTTATCAATCACTTGGATAGAGACAGAAATGACATGCTTAGCAAAATTTTAGATTGTTCCAAGCTTGGAGGGGTAGCTGTTATATATTATATGACATGTTATATGACATGAGCAGGATCCAAAAAGTTTTGAGAATAATGGGATTTCCATGCCTCCACAATTGCATTCATGAGGGTCCACCTTCCAACAGTGCAGTTTACAACCCTTCCATATCTTTTCATCCTGTTTGACTCGTATATTCTCCCATAAAGGCCATCTCCAGTGGTCCCGATCTATATCTGGCCACTGGACCCAGACGGCTTTAGAGGAGAAAATAAGGCTGATGACTTTGCATAGTCCGCTCTCATTTAAATCCAATTCTCCTGCAAGTCATGGCATCACCTTCCTGATGTCCTGGTCCTCTTCGAGAACGAAGGACAAACAACAATTCTCCCATAAATCTGCCACAAGGATGTCTATCCAATATACTAGAGGCCTTCCTCTAGGTCTTTTAATATGATACGAGAAACAATGAAGCACTCAGGATAACCATCTGTCAGTCCTTATTCTTGCTGCATGACTGACCCTTCTTTTCCAATCATACATTTCCCAGCAACTAGGTGGTACAATGGAGAGAACACTGGACCTGGAGTCAGGTCCAGTTCAAATCTTAACTCCTCCTGGTTTTGTGTGACCCTAGGCAAGTCACTTTACCTTTGTCTGTCTCAGTTTTCTCATCTTTAAAATAGGAATAATAACAGCACCTACTTCCCAGAATTGTTAGGATCGCCTGAGATGTATGCAAAGTGTTTTGCAAACCTCCTCAAAGAGCTATATAAATGCTAGTTATGATGATGATGATTATACCTCAAATCCTTGAAAATCATTATGTCATAGGTCATTCTTCCACCATAACTCGAGGAGTTTTACATTTTCCTTATTTTATGAATGACAAAATTAAAGACTCAGCTTCCTAGGGAGGCAGCTGTCCTGGAGTTGGCACTTATGGACAGAATTGGCTACAGTCTGCTGCTTCCTAGGCAGTTTGTTCTATCCCCCATTTGTGTTCTGATAGGTCAGGACCAGGATCTGACTTCAGGCACCAGATTATTATTGACATTGGTACTGGCTTACAACACCTCTGCTCATCCGACTTCAGATCCATTGGCAAGAATTCCCCTCTTCTCACCACTACAGCAGCTCTCACTGATTTCCCAAGCTCACCTTAGACACTTTGGACTTTGTTTACCAGCATTCATGCTGGCATCCCTAGATATCTGTCTCTACTGGCTTCTGGAGGATTCCAGCCATCTTTTTGTACAGTTCTGGACTGGATGGAGGAGATTACTTCTGCTTTGCTTTGCTTTGCTTTTTTCTGATTTCTTTACCATTGGTTTTTCTGGGTCCCTTTTATGGTGTTTACTGGAATGACTTCACTAGTTTAACCAAAAGTCCTTCCTTCTTCTCTTCTTATTCCCCTTTAATGATCTTCTACACTCAGATGGTTTCAATTAGCACCTCTACAAATGATTCCCAAACCTTATATTCAGCAGAAGTCCTTCAGCTTTCAGTCTTTCAGACATTTCCAACTGTCTACTGGTCTCCACTTGGAAGACCTACTTGTATCTCAAGTCCAACATATCTAAATCTAAATTAATGAGCCTCCCCCAAACCCTGCACCTACCCCCACTTCTCTTCCATAGCCCTTGAAATCCAAGACTGCTACCCCAGAATCATTGACTGTACCCTCTCCCTTACCACACCCACCCCAATCCAGTCCATGGTCAAGCCTTGCTGAGCAGTTGTGTTAGAGTGGAAAGAGAATTGGTGTCGATGCCCATCACCTGCGTGAACTTGTTCAAGTTCAGTTTGTTTATCTTTAAAATAAGGTAGGACTGAAGTATTGCTAAGATTCCTTCAAGTTTCAGTCTTCTGTTGAATGATTCTACTTCCCTGATCCCTTTCCCTTCTCATTGAAATCATTTTAGTTCAGGGCCTCATCTCTCCATACCATAGTCTCTCTCTTTTTGGGGGAAGGGAGGGGCTAGGCAATGGAGTTAAGTGATTTGCCCAGGGTCACATATCTAGTAAGTGTCAAGTGTCTGAGGCCAGATTAGAACTCAGGTCCTCCTGACACCAGGGCCAGTGCTCTATCCACTGTGCCACCTAGCTGCCCCCATACCATAGTCTCTTAACTGATCTTTTTGCCCAAGTTTGTCCCCTCTTCAATTCATTCTTCACAGCATTTCCTGAGCAATATGCCTATTGTACCCCTTTGATCTAATTATTCCTCTACTCCATGCCTTTGGGGGCTCCCATTGCATCCCAAATACATTGCCTACCTTTCCAGTCTTCTTACATCTTACTCCCCAATATAACTCTTCAACCCAGTGACACTGGACAAGACACTCCATCTCTCAGCTCCAGGCATTCTCTCTGGCTATCTCCCAAGCCTGGAATGCTCTGCCTCCTCCACTCCAACTACTGACCCTGACTTCCTTTAAGTCCCAACTAAAATCCCAACTCCTAAGGGAAGCCTTCTCCAACCCCTCTTAATTCCAGTGCCTTCTCTCTTGTTAATTATATAGCTTGCTTTGTGTGTATTTGTTTGCATGTTGTCTCCCCCTTAGATTGTAAGCTCCATGAGGGCAGGGACTGTCTTTTGCCTCTTTTTGTATCCCCAGTGCTTAGTACAGTGCCTGACACATAGTAGACACTTAATATTTATTGAATAAAATTTAGTTGAATTGAAATTAAGTACAAAAATCCTGATCAGCTAGCAACCAGTGCCTGACACATAGTAGACNAATATTTATTGAATAAAATTTAGTTCAATTGAAATTAAGTACAAAAATCCTGATCAGCTAGCAACCAGTGCCTGACACATAGTAGACACTTAATAAATACTTATTGAATAAAATTGAATAGAATTGAAATTAAGTACAAAAATCCTGATCAGCTAGCAACCAGGTAGTACAGCAGAATAGAGCCCTGGGCCTGGAATCAGGAAGAACTGAGTTCAAATCCTGCCCTAGACACTTATTTGCTGTGTGACACTGGACAAGTCACTTAACCTCAGTATCTTCAACTATAATCTACCTCTCAGGGTTGTTGTGAGGATCAAATGAGATATCTGGAAAGCACTTAACAGGGTGCCTGGTACATAGTAGGTATTAAGGCCCTACACAATTCAGTTCCAGCCTACCTTCCCATCCTTATTTCACTTTTTCCCTCTTCATGTACTCTTGTTCAAATTAAACCAGATTACACTCATTTAGTGCCCCCTTCCACCTTTTTGCCTTGGCTCAAGTTGTCTGCCATGCCTAGTATGGACTCTTGTTCCTGACCATCATCTGTTGAACTCCCTCCTTTTCTCCAAGGCGCAATTTGAACCCACATCCTCCAGTGCTGACCCTGACCCTCCCAGATGAAAGTCATCTTTCCCTCTCCAAGTTCCTTATGATATTATGTACTTATCTTGCATTACTATTTGTGTGTGTATGTGTGTGTGTGTCCCTTCCCTCATTGGTCTATAAGTTTTTTTGTTTGTTTGTTTTTGTTTGTTTGTTTTGTTTTTTGGCTATGCAATAGGGTTAAGTGACTTGCCCAGGGCCACACAGCTGGTAAGTGTCAAGTGTCAAGTGTCTGGTCTGAGTCCAGATTTGAACTCAGGTCCTCCTCAGTCCAGGGCCAGTGCTCTATCCACTGCGCCACCTCGCTGCCCCCGGTCTATAAGTTTCTTGAGGACAGGGTCTGCATCATACCTTTTTGTTCCCCAGAACCTAGTACAATACTTCACACATGATAGGATTGATGTTTGCTGAATTTAATTGACTAAACAATTCAAGTTGTCTGAAAGAGGGAAGGGCTCCCTTCAGAAGCAGTAAATTCCCAACCACTAGACATCTTCAGGCTGAGGCTGGATGACCACTTGCAGAGAAGATTCTTGCTTCAGGTATGGGTTAGGCCAGATGACTACAAAGGTCCCTTCCAACTCTCCAATTCTATCATCTCCAACAGCTCCTTTCCCTCAGCTTTCAACCACCCCCAAGCATAGCCATATACTGGACCCTGGCATCACAAGGAACAACTCTAACTTCTCTGCCTTAAAACCTTTATAACTTCCATCCCTCTCATCTCACTCCTACCCTTATTGAACCTGTTCTTCACCTTTATTGTGACCTCCAAATCCCTCAATTCTGGGGCAGCTAGGTGGCACAATGGATAGAGCCTGGAATCAGGAGGACCTGAGTACAAATCTGACCTCAGACACATAATACTTCCTAGTTGTGTGACTCTGGGCAAGTCACTTAACCCCAATCGCCTCACCCAAAAAAACCCAAAACAAAACAAAAAAATAAACAAATCCCTCAATTCTTCCCTATTCTTTAGGCCTCTTGTGCAGCTAGGTGGCTTAGTGGACAGAGCACCAGGTCGAGGGTCAGGAAGACCAGAGTTCAAACATGGCCTTAGATACTTCCTAGCTATATGATCCTAGGCAAGTCACTTAACCATGTTTGCTTCAGTTTCCTCACCTGCAAAATGAGCTGGAGAAGGAAATGCCAAACCTCTCCAGTATTTCCGCCAGGAAAACCTCAAATGGGATCACGGAAGAGTCAGATTGGACTGAAAATGACTGAACAACAACGAAGCCTCAATTGGCTCTGGACCCAAACTGCACCATGCAATCAGCCACTTCATCATACTTGTGCTAGAAATCCTCCCATCTTAACCCTCCATCTTTGTCCTTTTCTAATTCCCAAGCCTGAGTAATCCCCCACTATCCTCTTCTCCACTTCTACTCTTTAGCTACCAACCATTGCTAAAGTTGAGAACCTGTGCTTACCTCATTTACTACAGGTCCATACTATCTCACTCTAGCTTGACTCCCTCTGCTGCAAATGGTGCTAAAAAAAAAAAATTCTTGTTTACTTTTTAACTACTCAAAATAGTTTGCATGCACCCTAAAATCTGAAGCCCAGACCAACCCTGTTCACTCCTAGGAGATGACCTCAGCTGCTGCTATTCTACTGAGAGATGGGAAAGGGAAGAGAAGGGCATTTATCAAGCACCTACTATGTGCCAGGCACTGTGCTAAGTGCTTTACAAATATTATCTCTTTAGAGAAGAGAAAAGTCATCAAGCTGAAGCGCCTTCAATTTTTCTTTTCCACCCAAAAATTGTTCAGTATTTTCACTTTTCTCCTTCCCTCCCATCTAAGAAGACGAACTGCCCCCTTACCTCTTCAAGACAAACCCTTCCATGCAGTGGATTCCAATCTTTCCTGAATCCTCCGGGATCTAGTCCCATCAATTATCCTTTGTCTTCACTAAATCTTTAATCTTTCCCTAGACTGGCCCCTTCCTCTGCCTATAGACGTGCCCAAGTGTCCCCTATGTTAGGGATAGGGATATGGACTGAACCTGTGATTTCATGGTAGAGAACTTCCCCCACCCAGGCCATGAGCAAATTCCCTCTACCAGTGTAAGATGGCACATTGTCAGCAATTTATAATCTTAGAGAGTGGCCTAGAACACTGAGAGATTAAGTGATTTGCCTTAGGTCACACAACCTATATTTTGTCAGAGACAGGTCTTTCTGATTTCAAGGCAGACTTTCTACCCACTACTCCCGAGAACAAAAACCTTCCCTCGATCCTGCCAATACTATCTTTTCTCTCCTTTCTTTCACCTTCTCAAAAGAAGGCTTTATACTCAATGGCTCTGATTCATCACCCACTCACAATCTGATTTCCTGAAAATCTGACTCTTTACCATGACTCATTCATTCAACAATAAACACATTCTCTATTGAAATTACTCCTTCTTTCAAAGGTCACCAATGACCTCCTAGTTATGAAATTCAATTCTCAAAATTACTCAGGCTCAAAACCTTTTGCTTGTACCCTCCACTTTTGTCAGTTACTACCTATGCCACTTTTTTTTCCCATCTGTCCCCTCTTCCCATCAGCCTTGGTATTCAAGGCCTTCCTTGACCTAGTCCCAATCTACCTTTTTGCCCATATCGCCCACTGAAGACAGCTATATATATATATATATAT
>NW_020954575.1:17325442-17325508 GCF_900497805.2 Vombatus ursinus | reverse complement strand
ATATGTACACACACATATGTGTGTATGTATGTATGTATGTATACATGCATACATACATTGTGGTCC